>NW_019154103.1:12486889-12549371 GCF_002288905.1 Enhydra lutris kenyoni | reverse complement strand
CTTGGGGGGTTAAGGGGGTAGGAGAAGAGTAAATGAAACAAGATGGGATTGGGAGGGAGACAAACCTTAAGTGACTCTTAATCTCACAAAAACTGAGGGTTGATGGAGGGAGGGGGGTTGGGAGGGGGGGAGGGTTATGGACATTGAGGAGGGTATGTGCTATGGTGAGTGCTGTGAAGTGTGTAAACCTGGCAATTCACAGACCTGTACCCCTGGGGATAAAAATATATGTTTATAAAAAAAATCATAAAAATAAGGATTTCAAAGAAGACAATGTTGGCAGCTCTGCATAAGGTTGGTTGAGAACAACAGTTTTCAATTCAATCTAACATTAAGGAGTAATAAGAATCAACAAGTTTAAAGGCTTCATTTGTCCAAGTTCATGCATAGGGAAACCCTAATAGAAAATACAGGATGACAGATATAGATGCTGTTATAATAATTAAATATGAGAGTAAAGGCAAAAAAAGAGGAACCTATAAATAAAGCAAATGTTATGGTCAATTCAAAAAAAAATGTATTGAGATTTTCTTTACCCATTAAATGGTCTTGGCACAATTGTTGACAATCATTTGGTCACAGGTGTATGAGTTTATTTCTGGACTCTCAATTCTATCCCATAGACATATATTTATTATTTCACTACAACACAAAACAATGTTTTTACTGTAGCTTTATTGCAAGTTTTGAAATCAGGAAGTGTGAGTCTTCCAACTTTGGTCTCCTTTTCAAACTTGTTTTGACTTTTTAGGGACACCTTGCGATTCCATATGAATTTGAGAATTCCCTTTTCCATTTCTTCAAGAAGGATCATTGGAATTTTGATAGGAAGTGCATTGAAAATGTAGATTGCTTTGTATAGTAATGACAGTATAACAGTATTAAGTCTTCCAATTCATGAACACAGATATCTTTCCATGTATTTAGTTCTGCTCAAATTTCTTTCAGCAATGTTTTGTTGTTTTAAGTGTATAAATCTTTTACCACCTTCTTCCAAGGTATTTTATTCCATTGGACTGGATACTACTGTAAGTGTTTACTTAGCAGAAATATTGCTAAGTTTATTATCTCTAGAAGCCTTTTTTGCATGTGGACTTTTGGTATTTTTCTATATATAGGATCAGATTAACTGGAAGTAGATATAGTGTTAATTATTTCTTTCCACTTTGGCTGCCTTTGTTTCTTGTTTTTACCTCATGGATCTGGATAGAAGTTCAAGGACAATGTTTAATAGCAATGGTAAAAGTAGGCATCCGTGTCTTGTTCCTGTTCTTGGAGAAAAAGCTTTCCTTCTTTCACTACTAAGTATGGTGTGAGCTGTGGGTTTTCCATAAATGCTTTTTATTGTGTTGAGGAAGTCCTGATTTTTTGGTTTTGGTTTAGTTTACTCTTCTTTTTCTACTTCCTTAAGGTGTCAAGTCTGGTTATTGATCTTTGTTTATATCTTAAATTTAAGCTTTCATTTGTTTCTCCCAACAGTTTTCTTTCTTCTTTCTTAAGTTCTTTCAGTGGTTTTTGAAACCTCCAAATAAGTTAATACTTCTCTTTAACTACTCACTGGAGTTCAGACAGCCACTGGGGTACCTTAGGAAGTGGCAGTACCAAAAGTGGTGTTGTGGGCTAGCTGCAGAGCTGCCAACAAGTCACCAGGGCCCTATCTGACAGTGGAAGAAAGTCTCTCTGCTCCTAGACCCCTCAAATGCAAAGATAAATCTTCCAGCCATTCTGCTTACAAAGCAGAGAGAACTCAGCCAACCTAGCTGATACAGATTTCTGTGTAGCTTCTTGGGGCACCTGGGTGGCTTAGTTGGTTAAACATCTGCCTTTGGCTCAGGAATCAAGCCCCACATGAGGCTCCCTGCTCAGTGGGCGGTCTGCTTCTCTCTCTGCCTGCCATCCCCCCTTGACTAAGATTTATCCTGGAGATAGTCACATGGATCTCCATATGTGAAAATTAGTTGAAATATTTTATCTGATCATTGCTTCAGGGTTCTTTTCAAATGATCTACAAGCTGCCGTCCATTCCAGTGGACGGAAGTAACACTCTTCATCCGAACCTGAAAGAGCTTGAAACTTCTAGGGCCCCATCTCTCCCACCTCTGCCCACCTAGTGGCTGCTGAGTCAGAAAAGGAGGTTACCTGAACCAGAGTTAAGAATATAGGGTAGTAGTCATGTGTTTTAGCTACCATTTTCCCATTATCTAAAAAAAATGTATATATTTTGGTAATATTTTTCTTATCTCTGAAGGATGGTTTTGTTAGGTCATGCAGCCATTCTTTTTTATTGGAATGCATCTTGGAATTTTAGATGGGAAATATAATCAACATACAGAAATTTCATATGTAGATAACTTTTCAAGTATTCATCTCACCTTATATAAATAATGTAATTATCACACTTCATTAAATAAATGGGTATTAGTATCCTTTGCTCCAAAAAAACAGTGATTTGAGTTTTTTTGCTGTAGCCAAATTATTTCTTTCAACCCACTAAAAAGCAAACTACATTTTGGAAGACCAATTCCAAAAACAGAATTAGGAAGTACAGAATATCCCCAGTGTATTTTCTCCATGCAGAATGCTAGGCTTCCCCTCTTTATTTTCTGAAAATTAAAAAAAAAAACACAAAAAAAATAATTCAAGTGAAACTTCAGAATAAACATTAGTCAGAAAAATTTACCCAAAGTTATCAGAACTAGTTACTGTAACTTAAATATAAGTTGTCTTGTGATCTTAATAACCTTTGTAATAAGTCAAATGATTCTCAAATGGCATTTATTTTTCATTAAGTAACAATAAATGGTTTGTTAAAGCCCCATTCCCCAAGCTATTTTTAAAGCAGTTAGAAAAGATACTGAGCACACTTCCAAAAAAATCTATTGCAAAGGACATTTTTCACTAAAAATATTTCTCTTTAGCTTCCTAATCTTTAATTATAAACAAGTTAATGTCCCAACTCTTCCTGCTGTAACCTACATTTTATTGATCAACCACATCAAAATATAAAAGACATTCCTCATAACTCAGTATACTTCATGAGACCAATGCTTTTGGAATTACCTCAAATCATGCTTGCAAAGATGTATTAAACCCATAATAGTTTTACCCTTTTGCTTACAAGAACTCAGAAGCCACACATTTGGGGCACCTGGGGGCTCAGTCAGTTAAGTGTCTGCCTTCCACTCAGGTCATGATGTCAGAGTCCTGGGATCAAGCCCAGCATTGGGCTCCCTGCTCAGAGGGAAGACTATTTCTCTCTCTTCCTCTACCCCTCCACTTGTGCTCTCTCTCTCTCTCTCTCTCTCTCAAATAAATAAATAAAATCTTTTTTTTTTTAATCACACATTTGTCATCTTCACCTAATAAAATATTTCACCAGCTAAAGATAGATGGTAACTAACAATTTAGGAAGTTGCTATAGATAGCAGTATTTTTTTTTATTTGTACTTTGTGGAACTCTCAGAGTTTTCAAATACTTGTTTTTATTTTTCTAGGTGTTCATCTTTTTCTCAAGATTTTATTTATTTAAGAGAGAGAGAGTGCAAATGAGAGAGTGAGAGAGAGCCTGGGCAGGGGCAGGGGCTGAGGGAGAAACAGACTCCCCACCAAGCAGGGAGCCCATTATGGGGCTCCATTCCAGGACTCAGGGACCCTGGGAGTATGGCCTGAGCTGAAAGCAGATGCTTAACTGACTGAAACACCCAGGTGCCCCTAGGATGTTCACCTTTTGACAAAGATCTTGGAAAAATAAAACTATTCTGTAATTACACTAGTAACCCATGATAAGAAATAAGTGGGAAATTTTGCTTGTAGAGTTTTATAATGTTTAAATTATGATTCTAAATTTTAAAATAAAAAGATACTCCAAGTTATAACCAACTGTGTCATCACCTGCATGTACTTAACAGTCTTTGAAAAATTGGTTTTAATTCCTAGTGAATTGCTTGCTGATACTTATAATGATATTACTCTATGAATCTACTTGTTCTTTTTCTTCATTAATGACACAATTAGGTAATATATTCCAGTTGCACTTGGAAATGCAACTTTGGCTGAAAATTTCAGTTTACTGTGGGTACCACATTTCATGGTGAACATAGGGTAGCCTACCGCACAGAGTTCAGATTTTATCCATAGTTTCCCTAAGGCATATATCAGCTAATCAGTTCACAGCGACTTGTAATACAACAACTTTATTTTTAATAACATAAACTTAGTATTTATTTTCACTGGGAATTTCAGAAAACAAAAAATTATAAATAGTTTATAACATTCATAAGCCTACCACTAACTTTGTATTTGTCTATATCTCTTCATAAATATACACATAGAGCCCACCACAATTGAGATCATATTACATGTCTTTTTTTGATGGCTATTTTCTATACCACATATAACTTACAGAATTTTTTAAGATACTGGTGCTTCGTATAACTTCAAATTGAACTTCCACATAGGTATAGTAGTAATTATACTAGCATTCCATGCCCAGAATAATAAATTCATTTCATGCCCAGAATAATAAATTCATTTCTTACAGATATCCACATTGCTCCTTGAATTTTGTTAAGGTATTTTTAAGTATATATTTCTTTTAAGTATTGGTAAGAAATTAGTATGCTAATGACTTAAACTCATAATAGGTACAGCCTTCAAAGTGAGAGACTTTTTAGTTGCTTTTTTTAATTAATAGGCTCCAATTTTAAGAAAGTTAAGAGACCATGAGCCAGCTGGGTTGAGCTATATATAGAACATTGTTTTGTTTTATTTTTCAAAGGAACACAACGGTATTTCTAAATGATTCAAAGTATTTAAGACCTCAGTAACATAAATGTGAAAATATACCATTCATAAGTAGGTATTAATATTTTATTTTATATCTAATTTATTCAAATATTTCTTTTTATAAGAGGTATTTAGAAATTACCCGTAAGTCCATTAAGAGGTCGGCCTGGAAGCTTTTCTTCATCTTCAGTTCCTAACACAAAAAATTTGTTTTTCTGCTATTTCTGCTTTTATTGATAAAATTGATAAGAAAATCTCCTTTCTGCTTCACTTTATTGCTCTTCAATAACTTGGGAAAGTTAATGTATATTTTAGTCATCTCTAAAAAAGAGTTCAACAAATACTGAATAATAAGCCAAAAAAAACTTAAGCCTTAGCTCTTGGTGGTTACTGAAAAGACTTTAAAGCTGGGTCTATACAGATTGAATTGGGGCAAGCAATCTTGCCTGCCCAGGCCATAGGCAAAGATGTTGCAGTGGATATAACCTACATCTCTCTTTTCGCTCTGGCCTGAATTTCTTTCCATTCTTAGATTCTAAAATAATGCCCTTAGGCCTTTGCTCTTCAATCTACAGATAATGTCTTATATGACAGTTACTACTGATCCTTAAACACGCTGCATTCTCATTAGCAGCCTTTATTGTTGATGAGTCAACATATCTACTATCAGTCTATCCTTGATGTTCAGCTTATGTATTGGTGCCAGATGTTAGGAAAAACATATATGACCTGAATGGTATCTTTAAGTATGGGTTGGCTGGAACTATCAGAGGTCACAACCTGCAAGCCTTCAGAGGATGATACTATTAAGGACAATCACCTCCAAACTGGAAGTGAAGTTCTCATTTGCAGACTTCTTCCTCCATCCTTGCTGATGAGAAAAAAGCTAAATTGGGTGGCAAGGTAAAAAGTGTTTCAGTGGGGAAAGAGCTAGCATATGTACAATTTTATAGAACTGAGAGCTTAACTTTATATATTGCATCATCTTTACCACAATCCCTTTGTACATTGTGAGATACTAAGTTTTTCAGTTCTGTAAGTCATACTACTTAGTATTTATTAGATTATCCCTGTGACTTCATAGAAACCACAGCCTCGTGGGTAGAGGTGTCCCAATAATAGTAACACAAATTTATTCTTCTCTTAAATTGCTGTGTTTTTGTACTGATAATAAATGAGCTTATAATGTTTCCTGCAGACTAGCGTGAGGTTTGTCACCTCTACAACATAGTCAGACAGTGACCCTGGGAGAAAGTAGAGGGGATGATAAAAGGCAAATGTGGAGGAAAAGAACTAGAAGAGTGATCAGAAGAACCCCATGAATATAAAATACCTCCATACATTCTCTTCTTTGCACCATATAAGATCCAAATCAATCATTTACTCTAAAATGTTTACATTGACTAGTTGAAGTTGACTTCATTATAGTTTTGACAATGGATTACAAACCCTGAAAATAGTGTTCCCATTTCACTCTTGGAAATGCTCTTAATATAACAGTTTTGTTTTCTTACCCACTCAAGCTTCCATCAACCTCTCCTTGTATATGTAGTTTCTTTATGAATATAATCACATACTATTATCTTCCTTATCTCTTTTTACTTTGCATGAATCCGGATTAAGCTATTTAAAGATCGCAGATATGTGCTAATTAGAGTGCCCCCCAAAGGTAACAGTAAATCAGGCTGCTGCTAATCCAGCCCTCCCAGCATATTTGAAATGCCCTAGGATACACAAGGGTATTGAAAAATATCAACCCTAGAGAACAAGATTTATCACCCCTGTCAAATAACACTCACACTGATGAATTCTGACATTCACCTCAATATAAGTTAGAATCCACTTATTATTTAATTAGCCAATCTATGTAACTTTTGCCATTAAGTTTGACAACATAGGCAGCCTTTCTCTCTCCTTGTATTATGGTGTAACCTAACATGAATTAAAGAGGAATTTAAAATTGAGAGTTTCAGTCTTCAAAGTCACATATTATTTGACCTGTAGCTTGGCATTCTTTGGGCGATATGAGTTTCTGTGAAAAAGTAAACCTTGTTGTAACATTATAAGGTCTGGTGACACTTTTTTTAAGTGCAAATTATTGACATTAAATTGAGAAACATTTCTAGAAAGGAGTAGCTTATGATTATATAATGGTTTGCATAGTTTATCTGAAATATGTTGCTATGACTTTGTCTTGAGTATTTCTTGATGAACTGGCCATATCTTCTACCTCTGTGGGAATAGTAGAGTTTAGCTATAGAATTCAAAACGCTTTTATTTCCACATCTTGCATAGCTGATGAAGCCAGGTCTCTAAGTCCAAAGGGAAAGTGAATTCCATTCAATACACTACCCCTTGGCTGTAAACCTTCAAAGACACCCAACAAAATCCTAGTGTCTAAAAGTGCTTGCCTGTAATAGTACACAGCAGCTGTTTTCTTAAACTAGCATCTTGCCTTACATTACATTATCCTAATAGCAATATCCTGTTCTTTTGTGGAATTTTTCCTGTCCCACTCTATCCATGTGTTTCTAGTGGGGACTGCCATTAGTATACCACTTCCCTAGCTAAAAGTGGGATGAATTCCTGATTCATACTGAGCTCAATGAACTGCTCCATCTTTGAGGCTATAGAAATTGCTGACACACCAAGTGGGTGATTCAAGCTGAACCAAAGGACTTGTTAGTAATATCTAATTGGAGATTGTCAGGATTTCTTTATTTTTGAGTTATACCAAAGTAAGTTTTGTAGTCTGAAGTTGTCTAGAACCATGTTTTCAATCATGAAGAAAATTCATCTGAAATAAGAAAAATAAGGTCCAATGAGCAGAAAGAATCATAGACAAGAGATAGAAAAATAAACCTGATTGGGTTGAGTCCCCAAATTCTATCATCTTAAAGTTCAGTTCCATACTTGTATTTGCTTTAGATTTGTTACATGAGACAATAAATTTTTTATACTTACTTTAGTTGAGTTTCTTCACTTGAAATTGTAAGGGTTCTAAATAACTAAATGAGATTTCTGAACCCTGGAATACATGGAAGTCTTAATAAAAACCTTCAGGAAACCTAGCAGACATTTATAAGCCTTAAAAATTTTCAGAGGAAACACAGACTTTCATCTAAGTACATAGGGTGCACAATGTATACAGGATACATAGTGTTATACTAACTATTCCTAATAATCTATCTGTCTCAAAGAGGAAGTGACATATATGAAGATATTCAGATTATGAGCTTTACTCACATAATCTAAATCCTGGCTCTTCCACATACCAGCCATATGAGTGACTTCAGGCAATTTATAGGAAATCTAGAGTCTTAGTTTTCTCATATGTAAAATAGAAATAATAATGCATACCTCATAGGATTCATTCAGTGTCTGGTACATTACAAAGTACTAAGAAATAATATCTATTATTGCTGTTGTTATACCTTGGAATCAATGACTTTATACTCAACTACCTTATTTTAGGCATGTACAGCAGATAAAACTAAGATGTTCTAACCAAATATTTTATACAGCATAATGAGCATAAAGAAACTTACTAATTTAAAACATTTACTAGGGATTTACTTTCTATAAAATTAAATAAGGTTTAGAGCCTCCCCTCATTGTGATTATAGTCGTATATGATAGTGTAAACACACACATCTTGTGAAATTCTATAGAGTAGAAAAGTTATTGGTGTATGGGGAAGAAACACACAATAAAGCAATATTGTGTCTGGAAATTCACCTTGTCAGAGCATTTAAGTTCTTTTTGGACTGAGTTTATAACAGAAACTGGTCACCAGAAACTATAAAAGCTAGAAGACAAAACAATTATGTCTTTAAAGTACAGAGGGACAAAAACAGGTCAAATCTATTATCTCTTGAGTGAAAACAAACAGATAAGAAATAAGAAATTTGTCATTAAAAGACTGGGATGGCATGAAACATTAAAATTCTTCAGGCAGAGGGAATATGACACCAGATGGAAAACATGGACCTAAACATAAAAATGGCACCATAAATAATAAACATGTGGGTAAATAAAAAAGACTATTTTCTTATTTTGTTTCCTTAAAGGATGAGTAGCTGTTCAAAGTATATCATGGGGTTTTTCACATGCTTAGTAGTAAAACATGTTACAAAAATAGCCCCAAGGGCAGGAAGGGAAAAAATAAGTATACTGTTTTAAGGTTTATATGTTACAAGTAAGTGACATGATATGATTTGAAGAAGGATGGTGATAAATGTAAGTTGGATATAATACTCTAGAGTGAATGCTGAAAGTCATATAGGTAATAAGGCAATAAGAGTGACAAAATATTAACACGTATTTAATTGAAAAAGACAGAAAAGGGGGGAAATAAACCAAGAGCAAATGGAGCAAATAGACAAGAGGTAGATTTAAATAAGCATACTAATAATAACATGACTTTATTTTAAATCTGCAAGTTCGTACCTCTTAATCCCCTTTATTTAACCCATCCCCCAACCCATTTCCCCTCTGGAAGCTACCAATTCTTTTTATTTAAGAATCTGGTTTTTTTTTTTTATTTCTTTTACTTTTTAGACTTCACATATAAGTGAAATCATGTGGTATTTGTCTTTATCCATCTGACTTATTTCAGTTAACATTATACTCTCTGGATCCATCCAGGTTGTCACAGTTGTCAAGATCTTATTTTTTATGGCTGAGTAATATTCCATTGTCTGTATGTACCTCATCATCTTTATCCATTTATCTACTAATGGACAAAACTTGTTTCCAGTTGTTGGCTCTTGTAAATAACACTGCAATCAGCATAGGAATGCATCTATTTTGAATTAGCATTTTTGTTTTGTTTGAGTCAATACTAAGAATTACTGGATTATGTAGTATTTCTATTTTTAATTTTTTGAGGAATCCTGTTTTCATAGTGGCTACACCAATTTACATTCCTGCCAACAGTGCACAAGAATTTCCTTTAACCACATTCTCACTAATGTTTGTTATTCTGGATCTCTTTAATACTAGCTATTTTGACTGGTGTGAAGTGACATCTCCCAGTGGTTTTGAGGTTTTGATTTGCATTTCCGTGATAAGTAATGATGAGCACCCTTTCATGCTTTTGTTGCCCATGTGTTTGTAGGTATTTTTTGGAAGAAAGCCTTTTCAAGTCCTCTGTCCATTTTTTAATTGGATTAATTGGTTTTCTGTTGTTGACATGAATACATTCTTTATGTATACATATATACATTTTATGTGTGTGTGTGTGTGTGTGTGTGTGTGTGTGTGTGTGTGTGTATCCTTACTGGGTATATCAATTCAAATATCATCCTCATGTGGTAGGTTTCCTTTTCATTTTGTTCATGGTTTCCTTTGCTTTCAAAAGCTTTTTATTTTGGTGTAGTCCCATTAGTTTATTTTGGCTGTTCTTTTCATTGTTTTTGATGATGTCTTTAGGGTTTTCTTAGTATAGTATCATGTCATCTGATAGTTTTACTTCTTCCTTACCAATTTGGATGTCTTTTTTTTTTCTTGTCTGATTGCTGCAGCTAGGACTTGCAGTATTTTATTGAATAAAAGTGGTGAGAGTGTATATCCTTTTCTTGCTCCTGATCTTAGAGGAAGAGCTTTCAGTTTTTCACCATTGAGTATGATGTTGGCTGTGGGTTTTTATATTGAGGTATGTTCCCTCTAAAACCACTCTGTTGAGAATTTTTATCGTAAACGGGTGTCGTATTTTGTCAAATGCTTTTTCTGCATCTATTGAGATGTTCATACAGTTTTTATCCTTTCTCTTACTGACATGATATACAACATTGATTGAGTTAAGAATATCGAAGCACCCTAGCATTCCTGGAATAAATCCCACTTGGTCATGCTGAATGGCATTTTTTTTAATTTTTTTTTTAATTTCTTTTCAGCGTAACAGTATTCATTGTTTTTGCACCACATCCAGTGCTCAATGCAACACGTGCCCTCCCTAATACCCTCCACCTGGTTCCCCCAACCTCTCACCCCTCACCCCTTCAAAACCCTCAGGTTGTTTTTCAGAGTCCATAGTCTCTCATGGTTCATCTCCCCTTCCAATTTCCCTCAACTCCCTTCTCCTCTCCATCTCCCCATGTCCTCCGTGTTATTTGTTATGCTCCACAAATAAGTGAAACCATATGATAATTGACTCTTTCTGCTTGACTTATTTCACTCAGCATAATCTCTTCCAGTCCCGTCCATGTTGCTACAAAAGTTGGGTGTTCATCCTTTCTGATGGAGGCATAATACTCCACAGTGAATATGGACCACATCTTCCTTATCCATTCGTCCATTGAAGGGCATCTTGGTTCTTTCCACAGTTTGGCGACTCTAGCCATTGCTGCTATAAACATTGGGGTATAGATGACCCTTCTTTTCACTACATCTGTATCTTTGGGGTAAATACCCAGTAGTGCAATTGCAGGGTCATAGGGAAGCTCTATTTTTAATTTCTTGAGGAATCTCCACACTGTTCTCTAAAGTGGCTGCACCAACTTGCATTCCCACCAACAGTGTAAGAGGGTTCCCCTTTCTCCACATCCTCTCCAACACATGTTGTTTCCTGTCTTGCTAATTTTGGCCATCCTAACTGGTGTAAGGTGGTATCTCAATGTGGTTTTAATTTGAATATATTGTTGAATTTGGTTTGCTAATATTTTGTTGAGGATTTTTGCTTCAATCCTTCTCAGGGATTTTCACCTTTAGTTTTCCTTTCTTGTAATATTTGCCTGGTTTTGACATCAAGGTAATGCCAGGCTTGTAGAATTAATTTGAAAGTTTTCCTCCCTCTTCTATATTTTTTAGAATAGTTTGAGAAAATAGGTATTAACTGTTCTTTAATGTTTATTAGAATTTTTTGTTGGCATATAATTTTTCAAAATATTCTAATTCTTTGTATTTTTGTGGTGTTGGCTATTATTTCTTCATTTTTTATTTTGAGTTCTCTCTCTCTCTCTTTTTTTCTTCTTGGTAGGTCTGGCTAAAGGTTTATTTATTCTGTTTATTTTTTCAAAGAACCAGCTCCTGGTTTCATTGATCTTATCTATTTTTATTTTTAGTTTTAGTTTTAGTTTTAGTTTTAGTTTCTCTTTCATTTATTTCCACTCTGATTCTTATTTCTGTCCTTCTGTTCTTCTCAGGCTTTATTCTTTTTTTCTATCCCCTTTATGTTTAGGTTTTACTTGAAGTTTTTCTTGTTGAGGTAGGCCTGTATCACTCTAAAAGTCCTTTTTAGAACTGCTTTTGCTTTATCCCATGGATTTTGGACCATTGTCTTCATTTTCATTTGTATCCATGCATTACTGGTTTCCTTTTTGACTTCTTCACCAGCTCATTGATTGTTTGATAGCACATTGTTTAGCCTCCATGCATTTGTATTTTTCGGATTTTTTTCTTGTAATTGATTTCTAGTTTCATACCATGGTGGTAGGAAAAGATGTTTGATATGATTCCAGTGTTACTAAATTTATTGAGATTGGCTTTGTGACTAATATGTGATCTATCCTGAAGAACGTTCCATGTGCACTTGAAAAGACTGTGTATTCTACTGTTTTTTGTTTGGAATGTTCTGTATGTATCTGTTAGATCCATCTAGTCTATGTGTCATTCAAAGCCAGTGTTTTCTGGTTGGTTTTCTGTCTGGATGATCTATCCATTGATCTAAGTGGGGTGTTAAATTCCCCTCCTACTATTGTATTACTGTCAGTTTCTCCCTTTATGTCTGTTAATATTGGCTTTATGTATTTAGGTGCTCCTGTGTTGTGTGCATACATATAATTGTATTTTCTTGTTGTATTGATCCCTTTATCATTATGTATTGTCCTTCTTTGTCTTTTGCTATAGTTGTGTTTTGGTTTTTTTTTTTAAGTCTAGTTTGTCTGATACAAGTATTGCTACCTGGACTTTTTTTTCACTTCCATTTGCATGGTAAATATTTAATCCCTTCACTTGCAGTCTGTGTATGTCTTTAGGTCAGCAGTGAGTCTCTTTTAGGCAGCTTGTAGATGGGTCTTCTTTTTTTTTTTATCCATTCAATCACCCTTTATCTTTTTGATTGCAGCATTTAGTGCACTTACATTTGAAGTAATTATTGATAGTTGTGTACTTACTGCCATTTTCTCAATTTTCTTCTGGTTGTTTTTGTAGTTCTTTTCTAGTCCTTTCTTTTCCTCTTGCTCTCTTCCCTTGGGGTTTGATGGGCTCTCTTTAGTATTATGCTTAGATTCCTTTCTCTTTATTTTTATGTATCTATTACAGGTTTTTTGATTTGTGGTTACCACTGGGTTCATATATAACATTTTATGTGTATAGTTGTCTGTAGTAAGTTGAAGGTCACAAGTCCAAACACATTTGGACTCTCCTCTCACATTTTATATGATCTCATATTTTACATCTTTTTATTTTTTTAATACCCCTTGCCTAATCTTTGTAGATATAATTAATTTTACCACTTTTGTGTTTTAACCTCTGTACTGGCTTTAAAAGTGATTAATCTACTACCTTTATTTGTTTGCTTTTACCTGTGAAAATTTTTTCTTCCCTAATTTTCATATTGCTAGTTATGTACTTTTCTTTCCATTTAAAGAATACCCTTTAATATTTCTCATAAGGCTGGTTTAGTGGTGATAAACTCCTTTACCTTTAGTCTGTCTGAGAAGTTCTTTATCTGTCCATCTATTCTGAGTGACAGTCTTCCTGGTTAAAGTATTCTTGGTTGAAGGCTTTTACTTTTAGCACTTTGAATATATCATGACACTTGTGGTGTAACGTTTCTGCTGAAAATTCAGCTGATAGCCTTATGGGGTTTGCCTTATATGCAACTATTTTCTGGTTTCTTTTAAATTTCTCTTTGTCATTGCTTTTTGTAATTTTTATTATTATGTGTCTTGGTGAAGACCTCCTCGGGTTCATCTTCTTAGGGGTTATATCTGCTTCCTGGACCCAGATATTTGTTTCCTTCCCCAAATTAAGGAAGTTTTCAGGTATTACTTCTTCAAGTTACTTTTCTGCCCTCTTCTTCTCTTTTTCTTCTGGGATCCCTACAATGTAAATGTTATTATGCTTGATAATGTTGCAAAGTTCCCTTAACCTGTTCTCATTTTTTATTCTTTTTCCTTTTGCTGCTCAGTTTGGTTGCTTTCAATTACTTTGTCTTAACGAATTGCTGATTCACTCTTCTGCATATTCTAGTCTGCTATTGATTTCCTCTAGTTTATTTTTTCTTTCAGTTATCAAATTCTTCAACACTGTTTTTTAATATTTTCTGTCTACTCTTTCCTTAAGTTCAGATTGTGTCCATCAAGTACCGGCTTTGCCTGCAGTGGGTGCACTGGTCAGGGTTTGCTTTCCACACTGTTGAGAGACCTGCCTACAGAAGCTGTGTGCTTGTTGGTGGGTGAGGCTGGAAGTCCACTTAGCTGTCTGCAATTAGCTTCTCTGCCACAACTGCAGACACATCAAAGGGCAAGTCTTGTTTCCTGCACAGCTATCTGTAATGTTCAGCTATAGGAACTCCAGGAATGCTGGTATGGGCCTATCTTTCCCCCCTCCCCAGAGCAGGAGGCACTTTGAAGGGATGCCTGCCTAGGCTGTGAGGTTGGATGGGGCAGGTCCACAGGGGAAATGCCAGAGTGGGGCATACAGTGTTTAGTGCTGGCTATTTTAAGTGTCTGTCTGTCTAGCTTGGGAAAGAGGAAAAGAAATGGCACCCACTAGTACTTTCGTCCCCAGGGAATCCTGCTGCTGATGCCTGTCCCTCCAAAGCATGTTCTGAGTTAAAGATTAGTGAATATACCTCCTTCACATATACCCCAGGCTCTTTTCAACCTGCTGCTTCTGTGACATTTCTCAGGCCGAGTTATTTAGTGTGCTGGTTCTTTACCGGCATGGATTTAGTTTCCTATAGCTCTCTAGCTCTCCCAGCGTTAAACTCACTGATCTTTAAAGCTTCCAAAGTTAGGCCTTGCTAGTTTTCAAAGCCAGACATAAAGGGGACTGGTCTTCCCAGTTGGGTCCCCAGTGTCAGGAGTGCCTGGTATGGCATCTGATACTCTTGCTTCTCTGTGCTTGTGGTATCCCTGTTATTTATGCCTCGTCATGCCAGGGGTTTGGTTTCCAAGCATGTCTTCCCTTTTCAATGCAGCCTCTCTCTATGATTAAATGTGGGCAGTCTGTTCTGCTAGTCTTCAGGTCATTTTCAGTGTTAGTCACATAGATACGGCTGTTTTCTATTAATGATCACATCAATAGTTTCATATTGATGCTGTTTTGAAATGAAAATATTTTTATATGTTGAGCTAAATAAAATATATTAACAATGATTTCATGGGTTTCATTTTTTACTTTTCTTCATATATTTTGGCTTGAACTGTTCTATGGCCTGAATATTTGTGCCTCCCCGCCCGCCCCAACCCCAGATAGATATATTGAAACCTAAACCCCCAAGGTGATGGCATTAGGAAGTGGGGCCTTTGGGAGATGATTAAGGCAGAGCCCTCGTGAATGGGATTAGTGCCCTTATAAAAGCAGCATGCGAAAGCTCTCTTGCACCTTCTGCCATGTGAAGTTAGAGCGGGAATATTGCTGCTTCTCAACTGGATGTAAGCCCTCACCAAACATAGAATATGACTATGCAGGAACCCGGATCTCAGGCTTCCAGGCTCCAGAACTATGAGATACATATTTCTGTGCTTTATAAGCCATTCAGTCTGTAATCTTTTGTTATCACAGCCCGAACGGGCTAAGACACATTATATTCCATGGGTCAGCATTGATCTATAGGCTTAATGCAATTTCAGTCAGAACCCCCACAAGTGTTTGTTAAAAGTTGACAAACTGTTTATAAAATTTATATCGAAATGCAAAAATTGATCCTCATCATATGTCCTCAATTACCTTTCAACAAAGTGTTAAAGTAATCCAGGGAAAAAAGGATAATATTTTCAACAAATGGTGTTGAAATAGCTAAGTAGAAAAATGAATCTTAATCCTTGTCCCATGTGATGCACAACAATTAATTTGAAATGGACCATAGACCTAAATATAAACTCCATAAAACGTCTGGAAGGAAACAGAAGAAAATCTTGGGAACCTTAAGGTTGGTGAAAATTTCTTAGGATGAAAAAAATATAAACCATAAAAGACCAAAAAATGCGTATTGGATATTATCAAAATTTAAAATTTCTACTCAACAACAGCACTAAGAAAATAAAATACCACACACGGAGAGAAAATATTTAAGGACTAGATCCAGAGTATGCAAAGAAATCTCAAAATTCAGTAATAAGAACAGAAACAATCTAGTTTAAATTAAGCAAAGATTTTAACAGAATTTTCACAAAAGAAAATAGATTGTAAATAAGGAATTGAAAAGATGCTCTCAGTCATTAGTGAAATGCAAATTAAAACCACAATGAAATATAGCCACAAACCCATTAGAATAGGTAAAATATTTTAAAACTGATAACACAAAGTGTAATCAAGAATATGGAGTAAGGGGCGCCTGGGTGGTTCAGTGGGTTAAAGCCTCTGCCTTCGGCTCAGGTCATGATCCCAGGGTCCTAGGATCAAGCCCCGCATCAGGCTCTCTGCTCAGTGGGGAGCCTGCTTCCCTTCCTCTCTATCTCTGCCTGCCTCTCTGCCTACTTGTGATCTCTCTCTTTCTGTCAAAAAATAAAACCTTAAAAAAAAAATATGGAGTAAGGATTCTCATACAGTGTTAGTAGAGATGTAGAGTGGTACAATCCCTGTGGGAAACAGTTGGGCAGTTTCTTATAAAGTTAAACATCTACTTACATACTGACCCAGCAATTTTACTGTTGGGTATTTACCCAGAAGCAGTGAAAACAGTTCCTCAGAAAGAGTTGTTTATGAAATTTTAAAGATTTATTCATAATAGCCCTAAGTCAGAACAGTCTGCTGTCCATCAGTGGGTAAATAACTTATATCCACACAATAGAATACTACTTAGCAATAAAAAGGACTAAACTTCTGATATGTTTAACAACCTGAATAAATATAAAAATAACAGTCTAAGTGAAGACTTTACATACTGAAAAAGTATGTACCTTTTGATTCATTCATATGAGACTCTAAAAAGGGCAAATTTAATCTATAGTGATAGGAAGAACACTGGTTGCCTGGGGTCAGAGAGCGGGTAAGGGTCTAGTTAAGGATAAATACAAGGGAATCTTTTGGGATTCTGAAATGTTCTGTATCTTGATTATGGTGGTTATGCGGATGTATACATTTGTGAAAACTCCTTGAATTGTTTACTTTAAATGAATACGTTTATTGTATATAAATTGCACTTCAGTAAATTTGAGGACTTCTTTATCAATGAGAATGAGAGAAATTCTTCAAGTGGGATTATAAGACTATATAATTTTTTATTTAATGCTCTTATTATGATTTTTATTTAAAGATAAATTCTTACCGGTAACTTTCCCTTTTGCTCCACCTTGTTCTTCTCCATAAAAATATCTGTCCTTACTCTGTGGTTTAGTGTATTATCTAATACAGCATCAATGTTAAGATAGAATCAAGTTTTGAGGATGTATAAAATTAAAAAATTGTTTGAACACAACTTCAAAAATTTAAGTTAATGGCTCACTAGCTATTTGCTCCATAATTTTCTTTCAAAGAAAAGGAGAATCTTCCTTCAGAGTTCCAAGCTCCTGATGCCAAGTTGTTTTTTTCAGATATTCTGAGAAATAATTTCCTGGAAGCCAGGTGCTGTAATCCATATACCAGACAAAATATTGTTGTAAATAAATGAAAATTCTACCTGTAATATAAATTATTATAGCTTTTGTCTTCTTTTCTTCTGCAAGGGAAAATAAAATTAAAGAACCTCAAGTCATAAATACATGGATCATAGCTTGTGAGTTTTTTTTAACTGTTATCAACTGTAAAAGAAGTCTAGTGAAGCTAAACCTGTATGTGTTTTGCTTGTTCCTTTATGCTATCCTCAAACTATTAACTGTTAGTAGTCAAACAAGACTATTCACGCTAACTAGAAGTGGAAAAGTTCAACTTGTTTATCAAGAGAGGAATATTTTATTGCTTATGTTTTCCACAGTGGAGCAAACTGATAAGCTTTAAAAGAGGAAATCCTCTTGGAACACTGAAAAAATAAAATAAAATAAAATAAAATAAAATAAAATAGCTGCTTTACTTTAAAATAGTGGCATAATTTTCCAAGTACCAGAAAGAGTGAGACCTTGTTTTCCATTAAAGATGTAGTGCTTCAATCTAAAAAAAAAAAAAAAAAGGACCTCCACTCGTGCTAGGAATATGATAGAAGAAATTATCTTTAGGGTTAATCTCCTTTCTTGAAAATAGGCATAAAGAATAAAATTTTCAAAATAGATTTTTTTTTTGTATCAGGCTAGCAGTTTACATTTCTACACAATGAGCAAGTAAAGATTAGTCCAAAAAAGTCTTCAAACTGTGTTGATGAATTTTTTTTTTGATGAGTTTTTTTAAAGTGTGTTCCTGTATTTTGTTGTTGTTGTTGTTGTAGATCTACTACTCTTACAAGTCTGACCTGTACTATACTCACAGCTTTGCCCCCATATGTCTTTTGGAAAATCACTCAGTTTCTCTCTGTATGAAAACGTGTATGTTGATGAGATAAAGGAATCAAATTATACAGTAGATAAAGTTTTTCTTAAAAATCCATAGGTTTTTAAGGTCAGTTGGTTTCTGATTCCATATTCATGCTTGTGAATGTCCTGTATATTAGAAATGATTCCAGTGCAGGATACATCTTGCTGTCTTCACCCTAACTAGACACACCTTTACTTTTCTTCTACCATCTTTCTTTCAGTACAGCATTGAAGGATTTGTAAATTTCTATTTAAATTTTTATTATTTAATTTTAATTTAATTTTAATTTAAATTTAATTTAAATTTCTATTGTAAATTTCTATTTACACTGTAAGTTTCTATTTACAATAGAAATCGCTCTTCCTTTTCCTTTATAGCCTCTGCTGTCTGTTCAGCTTGCAAAATGGCTGACTGGCTACTGATTGTTTATATATTTACATTCTAATGGCAGCTTATCTACTTACTCCTCTTTATAAAGTTTTAGTTTCATTTGGAATATTTAGCAATAGGTATAACAGCAAAGTGGTGACTTTGAAAGAACATTGAAACATTGTTGAAAGAACATTGAAAGAACAGTAGATTATTTATGTAGAAGGAAAATGGAATTTGGTCTCTACCTCATACCATATCCAAAAGTCCATTACCTAAGAAACAAAACTATAAATGTGTAGGATAAACCATAAACATTTTAAAGGAAATACATTTTTAACATCAAGGTTGGAAAATAAGATATAAAAAGCAATATACATGAAATAGAAGTTTAGGAGAAAAATACAAACTCAGAATAGGGAAGAAATTTTTGAACAATACAAAAAATAATTACAAAAGAAAAAACTGCTAAGTTCATCTACATTAAAATTAAGAATTTCTGTTCAAAATACACATACAGAAAGTAAAAAATATATGGCAAATGCAAGAAAGTTGCAACAAATATAGACAGAAAAGGGCATGTGTCTAGGTATAAAAAAAAAAATGATAAGCAAAAAGGCCCAAGAAAAAGGGTCAGTAGAAAAATGGTGCAAAAAAGAAAAAGAAAACAAGCATTTCATAGAAGAGAAAATATGAATAGTTCATAAACATAAGGGATTCATAATAATTATTAGTTGTCAGAAAAATGTAAATTAGAAAGATAGTTTGCTATCATTTGACATCTACATTGGCATAAATTTACAAACCTGACAATACCCTGTGCTGGCCACAATACACATCACTGAAGAATCTGAGATGATAGTTGGGAATGTAAATTGGCACTATCACTTTGAAAAACAATTAAGTACTATCCTGAAAAAGTGAATAATCACATTACCTACAATTTGGCAATTGCACTCCTGGGTATAGAGCATCTGTCTTACATATGTGAGAGATATGTACAACAACAGCAGTATAATTAATAACTGAAAGCCTGGAAAGCTAGATTTTACCAACAGGAGAATGAATACATATGTATGTGTGTAATCACCTAATGGAATCTTATACAATTGTGAAATGAATGAACCACTACTTCAGTGTGGAAGAATCTTAGACACTGAGAGGGAAAAGCAAGTCACATAAAACTATATAAAAGTGGTGCTATTTTTATAAAGTTGAAAAACACAATGCATTGCTCAAGATATGTTCATATGTGATTATAAAAAAGCAAGTAATTGATAAAATTCAGCACTGTATCTACTTCTTGGGCGGAAGGGATTAGGGATAAGAGTGGGGGAGACCACAAGTGGTTTCAAAGTTATTTATAGCATTCTAATTCCCAAGCTGAATTGTGATTTCATTGGTATTTATTTTGTTACTTATTTATCTGTATCAAAGAGTTCATAATTAAAAATTGAAAGATAAAGTTGTGTATGGGCCGAATTGTGTCCTTCTCTCCAAATTCATATGTTGAAGTCCTAACTCCTTCAGAATATGTGTGTATATTTGGAGATACAGTCTTAAAAGAGGAAAGTAAGTTAAAATAAAATCACTGGGGTGGAACCTAACCCAACCTGACTTGTGTTCTTACAGGAAGAGATTAGGACTCAGATGTGTACAGAGGGAAGAACCTGTGAAGACATAGGGAGAAGATAATCATTTAAAAGTCAAGGACAGAAGCCTCAGAAGACACTAACCATGCCCACCCCTTGGTTTCCAAGTTCTGGCACCCAAAACTGTAAGAAAATCCATTTCTCTTGTTGAAGCCATCCAGTCTAGCTTTCATTATGACAGTCCCTGAAAATTATAAAAGAGGATAAATTGCATTTATTACTTCATAAAAGAGGATAAATTGCATTTATTACTTAATTTTATTTTTTAATTATTTGGGAGCTTAATTCCTTTCTGTTAACTGGGAACTTAGCCATCATTGTGATGAGTTTTTGTTAGGAAATATATTCCAGTTTTAAAACCAATGACATATAAGTTAATATTTTTATTATAATCCATTTACATACACAGGGCACAGATTTTCTCAGCTTTATATCAAGGGACCCTGATGTAAATTCTTTAGTCAGCAGGTTACTCAATCTTGACATTTTTTCTTTAAGTGTCTAATTCTTTTTAAGAATGGTGATATTTGGGGGCGCCTGGGTGGCTCAGTGGGTTAGGGCCTCTGCCTTCAGCTCGGGTCGTGGTCCCGGGGTCCTGGGATCGAGCCCCGCGTCAGGCTCTCTGCTAGGCGGGGAGCCTGCTTCCTCCTCTCTCTCTCTGCCTGCCTCTCCGCCTACTTGTGATCTCTGTCAAATAAATAAATAAAATCTTTAAAAAAAAAAAAAAAAGAATGGTGATATTTGGTTCCTTCACAAAGCAGATGCTGACTTGAGTACGGGTGGTTTATTTGGGAGTGAGAGAGGAGAGAGCCAGGGAAAAAGAGGAAGGAAACAAGGCGGTGTTAGGGAACTGGTTAGTGTTGTGGCCAGTAGGGCTCCATCCAGCTGGGGACTCTGAGAAATCATAATCTTAGAACTAATCCTCAATATGTAGGAGGCTAGGGCATCTCCATCAACTCCAGTCCTCTGCTAGTTGAGGTTTGCTCCTAGAGAAGTTAACAGTCCTGCAGTTTGACGCTGCCCTGCCCCTGGCTGAATGATCCTAATTTGCAAAAATCCTAGAGTGTAAAAGCAGAGATGCCTGGTAGGCACTTGTGGTGGAGTTGTTGTCCTATATAGAACCATTCACTTTGCTTGTTGTTCAAGTCAGAGGCAGGCAGAGGAGATGTGACTTGGGGCACAAAAGGCATCTGCTACCCATATGTATTTCGCCATTCTAAAAACAGTGTCCATGCTGTCCGCAGTGGCAAGAAGTTGTCTTATTGAAGAATTTGGCTCATTACAGGGAAAATTACATTACTGAAGGAATAAAAAAGGAGCCTGAATATTAGAGCCATGATATCAGCAAGGAAGATAAATTAAAAAGAAATCAATACCTACCTGCTAGCTATCTAGCCTTGATGCAGTAAAGGTACAACAATTTTGTGTTATCAGTAGATAAAATCAAGCCATAGAATAATTAGAATAAAAGCAACTGAATACTTATCAAATTTGAGCAAACAGATAGGAGGTTAGGCTAAATTTTTATGTAGTATAAGAAATCACTAAGAAAAGTGTCTACAGATCTGCTATACACACACCATGTAATAAAATATCAGAAAAAAATATATAAAACCAAACTTTACTGGCTGAGAAATTTCCTATATTTTTTACTGATAGCATCCAATTATAATTTATATTATTTTAACTAATCTCTCTTTCCCATTTGATACCAATAATTTTTCTTTATGCTGGGTAAACCTTAATGCCACTAACATCAATCAATATGGACAAAGACAGTGAATTAATTAATGAATCTGAGTTCCTGACATAGTGCCAAACTTGAGAAACAGGCACATGCTTGTGATATACACATAGAATTTCTTTTACTGGGAGCTATGATCAAAAGTGACTTCTTAGTTAAAAAGTCTGAACTGATGCTGAGAAAGTGGATGGAATCACTATCATTAATATGGTAAAATTTCTTTCTATGCATAACGTAATCCTTGAGCAATGCATAAACATATATTATCACTTCTGAATCCAATTTTTCTTGTGTTCCCTCAAGAGCCTTCCCTTTGTTGGTATTCTGTTTCCCTCAGTGCCCTCTGCTTCTTTGTGAGACTAAGTCCTTCCCATCCATTAGGAGCCAGCTCAAGTCCGCTTCCTGGAGGAAGCTGCTCTAACTCCTTTTCTGACAATACCAGCCCCTACCCTTGAATCCTGTCTGTCTTCTTTGAATCTCAGGAATCCCAAGCCTCCATTAGAGCTTTTTATGATGTTTTCTCATCCACAATTATAAATCCTTAAATGTAGAATTCACATCTGATTCGTCTTTGAGTTCTTATTATGTCTAAGATAAGAAATATGCATACAGTAGTTCTAGAGATATTTATTGGCTCAGTAAGTTGAAAGATTGTACACTGGTAACATACCATAAATTAGTTGTTGCTGCTTGCTTCTATATCCTAAAACCACTTTGATCCTTACATATAGAAGTCTAGTCCTCCCATTAATCTGATCCATTTTGTAATAGATAATTTTTCACTTTACTTTGCAAATCAGTAGTTGTTAATTAATGACAATTTGGGCTTGTTCATGTTGTCTAGTGACAGTATACTCTCAGAAATATAGTTGGGCCTTTGACAATACTAATAAATGATAAGGGGCAGTATCTCCAAATGAAACACTTGCCTGTAATTTCTTTGAAAATAGAAAGCTCCTAAATTAGTTTGTGAGCTCACATAATCATTCCTTCTTTATTCTAAATAGCTTTATGATATCTTCACCCATGGAAATTATTCAAAACATAGGTGTGTCCTTGCTAGCTAGTTTTTCTGAAAATGGTTTCTATCACAGGAAATTGGGAGAAAAAGAAATTTGTTTGACTCAGCCAGTTGGCAGATACAAATCTACTCCTACCCTTCCTTTCTCTTTTTCTTCTCTGGAGTATCATTCTGAGAAGGCAAGTATCTCTCTGTAATCAAGGAGGCAGGAGTGCAACCTCCTTTAGAAGACTTATGATTTCCTCTGTTCAGTCATTCTGGATCCACACAGTATATGTTCACATTCTAAAAATAGTGGTTATAAAGAAATTCAGCAAAGACTTGGTTTCTGTAAGATAGCCCCAATTCTATTATGCTAATATAACAACCCAAGATACTAAAGCTACAAGGAATTTTTTCCAAGAATATTTCATGGACAAACAGAATTAACTAAATTTGCCACTGGCTTCTTAATCTCTCTAAATACATTACCATCAACTTAATTACAGTCTCTGGGAAGAATGTTGGGAAAGTTCTTAGGAGCATTGAAACACTTTTTAGGAGCACATAATATTAAATTCAGAAAACATTGCCAATTTGTTAACCTTTCCAAACACCTCAACAGATGGATTTTTTAAATCTTTTTTTTTAAAGATTTTATTTATTTGACAGAGAAAGATCACAAGTAGGCAGAGAGGCAGGTAGAGAGAGAGAGAAGCACGCTTCCCGCTGAGCAAAGAGCCCAATGCGGGGCTTGATCCCAGGACCCTGAGATCATGACCTGAGCTGAAGGCAGCAGCTTAACTCACTGAGCCCCTAGGGGACTCAACAGATGGATTTGTTTAATCTTACTAAGAAAAATAGTATTTCTACAGTGTCAGCACCCTTTTAAGGAGTAAGACTCAAGTGCCTCTGGTGCTATTTTATGTTCTAGACTTGTGCTGTCCAATATGGTAACCATGAACCACATGTGGCTGTTGAGCACTAGAAATAAGCTAGTCTAAACTGAGAGAGTAAATGGAAAGTCGAAGTCAGGTGTTGAAGACTGAGTATGAAAAATGTAAAAATCTCATTAATAATCTTATAGTGGTCATATGTAAAAATAATATTTTACGTATTTGTTTAAATAAAATAGTAATTCACTTTGTTTTCCTTTTTATAAAAACAGTTTTTAAGAAAAATTTAACCCACATACATGGCTTGTTTTTTTAATTCACATTATGTCTGTATTGGTCAGCATTGTTCTATACTCTTCACCAGTATTGCTCAAAGTAGAAATATTTTTTCAGGAATACATGACTATCTTCATTACTGTAGATTATACCAATTACTAATAAGTCTGAAAATTTAAGAAAATGATGAGTAATAACTTGTGTTTCAAAGATGGATCAGTGTTTGAGAAGTAATAGTTGGGCAAGTAATCTTCCATCAATAGTTGTTTTCAGATATAATGCTGGTTTTTTGAGTAAGGCTGACACAATACTTGGATACTAAATGTGTGGTTGTGTGGTGTGAGATACATATTAAAGTGCTGGTCAGCAAATAGGAGAGAGCGACGTTCAGCATGCCAGTTCCCATTTAATGACTAATAATCACATCAAAATGTTAATACTCTAATGTCAAGATACAAATAAAATAAGTGCAGAATTAAGAATAGTTTAAAGATCTTAAAATAATGCACTACCAAGGTTGCCTTGGTGGCTCAGTGGGTTAAGCAGAGGCTTAACCCACTGAGCCACCCAGGCAACCTCAGCTCAGGTCATGATCTCAGGGTCCTGGGATCGAGTCCCACGTCAGGCTCTCTGCTCAGCAGGGAGCCTGCTTCCCTCTCTCTCTCTCTCTCTCTGCCTGCCTCTCTGCCTACTTGTGATCTCTCTCTGTCAAATAAACAAATAAAAATTTAAAAAAAAATAATAATGCACTACTAAGAACTAAAAAGAAGTTATTAAATTAGAATGAATTTCTTATCATATCACTTAATCTACAAGGTTGTTTTTTTTTTTTTTTTGGCCACTGGGATAAAAACAATAATTTGCAAATTAAAGGTATAATGGGAGTTTTCTTACAATTTTTAAAATGTGGCTTTTGCAAATTTTTTCCCTGCTTCATTTTTGAGAGAGCAAACTATTTTGTGGCTCCATGTCATGAAAGGTGCAAAATCCATGGTATACTAATAGGAAAGAGACAATTTCGGAGGTGTCTATTCACATATAAAAGTATATTGCACACTCATTAAATTTCCAAAGTTTTTTTAGAACAGTGTCAGTTAGCTATAATTCCATCTACTAGAAATGATTCAGAATCAGATATGTACTTAGCATTCAGATCCTCAGTATTATTTAAACCAGAGGAAAAGAGACATGAAGAGTGGATAAGTAGTGTGGCATGTGCATGGTTTTTGTTGCTAGGGAAACCATTTCCTTCTAATCCTTGTGTTCAGCCTGTCCATCCTACTCTCTGGCATCATTGCCTCTCGAGAAGGGCAACATCACAGCATGGAATAAGAACAGGAAACAAAAAGGACAAAAACCAGAACATTATCCTGTTACACACAAACATTTCTCAGAAAATCTGCATGGTAGTGGCTTCTGGGAAACGAATAGCAGAACCAGCCCCCTAAAACTGCTATATGCTCATGTGCTAGTGGCTACAAGGTACCACATTCACACATACAAGTATGCAAAAACACCAATTTTCAAGTCACACTTGTGACTGCAGAAGAGAATGTAATATGTCAGGCCTGGACAGGACAGGGCTTGGCACCTCAGAGTCTCAGGGCTTGCTGGGTCAGTATGGAGGCCTTTGATGCTTCTGAGAGGCAGAGTCACTGGCAGCCACCGTGATCAGTGAAGTGACTTAGTAGGAATAGATCCTCACAACACAGTACAGAGACCAAGACCCCGTAGGTCCTGGAGCGAGGCTGAGGTATGAAACAAAGAGTGAGCCAAATAAAATCACGAGTAAATAAAAAGAAAGCTGACATGTGCTGGTAAAAGAACCATAGGCCACAAAGGTAACTGTTGTTACCAACCCAATATTGGCTTTCTCCTGGACATCTTAGCAACCCACTCAAAGACCCAAACTGACTCTAAAACAAACAAACAAAATGAACCCTCCAATCTCCAAAAAGTGATAATACACAGCAACTGATTTTAGTGAATACAGTCAAAAGCACAGTTCTATCATCTGTGCCTCTATAAGACATCAAATAATCAGTTCTTCTACTGTTTTGTTTGTTTAACTTTGGTTTTTCTGATATTCACTGCATGTGTTCTATAGACATTGTTAAATTGAGTGCACATGTATGACAAAGGGTGAGCAGTGTCCATCAAAATCTGAAGTCAGTTGGTGATATAAAAAGCTGCAGCCATAGTAGATAATTATGTAACTAATTCAGATAGGAAAAACGGCCAAAAAATTTTAATCTGAAATAACTATATTTATTTATATATTAACTATAAGCTATGTTTATAGTTACTAATCATGAACCAGATGTACTCGTGGGCACAGCTTAGTATAAGACTGTGTTAAAAGACTATTTAGTCAGCCTCTTTCCTTTATTCTTTTATAAATCTGGCACTTCACCTTATACTGCATTCATTACTATATAAATATATATATATATATATATATTCTTGTGTCCTTTCAAATGATAGCTGGTTCCCTAACATTGCTACTTACAGAGTATCTTTGAAGACAACCTCAGATAACCATGCTAATTTAAAGCTTGTTTTTCTAGGCTCCCAAGAGTGACATTCTGTGCAATTCCACAATACAGTTAGCAAAACACCACTAAAAATGTAATAGCAACCTACTGAATATTTGGAAACAGAAGCAAATTGTCTCAAAATCTCTGTCCAATCAGAGTTCATCCATCAGTTTCTTGACGGCTTCTATAGCCAGTCTTACAGACAGATGCCTTCAAATTTTCCTCCTGTAGACATTTCCAAATTGTCTTCTGGAACTCCCTTTTTACATGTTGATATCACCAGCTTTGAAAATCTTACCCATATCGAGCTCTGTAAGAGAGAAATTCAAATCCATTTTTAAAGAGCTATGAAGACGAAAACGATAATTTGCTATTGATCACATTGTGATTCCCATTTTTTCCCTAGATAAAGACTATCATCCCATAAAGACCCACTATAGGATTCCTTTCTTGGCAATTTGGGAAATTAGTTGCAGATGTTATGAATTCTTAATCTACATGTAGTATAGGAGGTGCTTATTCATGCCAGTGGAGAGAGGAAAGAGGTAGGTAACATTCAAAACTGCCAAAGTGTGACCCGTTTCTTCTCTCCAGAATGTAGTTGTAACACCACAGCACAAAGGACAAAGTCAAATGCAAGTTACATCCTCCCAAAGTTGTCTGCTTTTATTTTGCTCCATAATCTGATGCAAGGGTATAGCCCTTTGTGATGTTGTCTCCCTTCTACCTATAATGTTTCTAATTTAAATATAAGATTAACACTTCATTGTTAGGCATGAACCACAAATACAATTTAGTAATAGTTCTCATTAGTCATCGTGAACCATCCAGTCTGTGTTTGACCAACTGGGCCATTTACAAGCTAAAAATGGCTGACTTGGATTACAGTCTGTTTGATTAGTTCACATCTTAGTCACTGATGTATAGAAACAAAAGAGCTGTTTGAGGAGACTGCATATATAGTGAAGTAATTTCTGATATTTTCATAATCTCCAATGGAACAAGAATTTTTATGAAATTTGTACCCTCTCCTTCACCGTCTCATGCTGCACCCCAACCCACCAGTGAAAGTGCATTTGGGCATGTCCCATTTAGCTTCTGAGATGGAAGGGGTTCCAAGCCACTCAGGCAAGTCTTGAGGAAGACAGGAAAAGTCAGAGACAAACTCCCTTTCACACAGGAAGCTGCATGTAGGGGGAGGTGTTGAAGTGTCTGCCGGGCTCCACATGCGAAAGCATGGCAGGATGGAGCATGGATTTAGGGAGAACTAGAGGCTAGAGGAAAAAGAGAATATGTGAGGGGACTGGAACCCCTGCTGGGGTATTCTTGAAATGCTACACCAGTGCAAGACTAGACCCTTTGGGTCTCAGTTTTGTAAGCATTGCACGTAATAGTAAATACCTATAATATTCAGGTCATAAATTTGTTGTATTTATGAAATTCTCAAACCTAATGTTTCCTCTGGGGGAAAAAAAGGCTGCAGAAAATCACAAAACAAAGTCCATATGAACAAATCCATAACTTGGAAGAATACAGTAGCATCATGTTTACGTGCGACAATCAAATGTGTCTTATCTCCTGATAGTTGGCCCCTTGCTTAATGTATATAAAATTGTCCTTGCACACCCAAGCCAGAGCCAGGGCAGCAGCCAAGTCTCCCTAACAGGGCAGCTTCCTCCAGCCTCTCCTTGCCTTTTACACTTTTCTTTCTCACCAGCTAGCCCAGAGCCACATTTTAATAAGTGACCTTCAACAAGCTGAATAATTTCTTCAGTACCTGGGTACATTCAAAAGCCTTGGAGGATTTAGCTGTAATAAGTAGTCCTAGCAAATATACGGTCTTATGAACCCTTTGAAGTCTCTAAAAACTTCCCTTAAATAGCCTCAATTGAAGGTTCAGGCTAGATGATTTACAGAGTCCCTTGCAAAGCAAAAATCCTGTGATTTGGGATCAGCAGAACCAGCTGGATATTACAGTTTACTGCAGTTAATATGGCTCTCCCATCTTTAAGAATATTTTTGAATCCAAAACAGGCTGCTTGAATTGTCCAGCTATTAACTATTAATTAATGTCCAGTCTTCGCTGGGCTAACAACAAAACCAAACAAGGCAGAGGTCTGTACTCTCAGTCCCCTACCCTAAATAATGATCTGATAAAAAAGCAATTTCCATTAAACAAAATTGGAAAATATTGTACAGTACTAAAAAGCCAAAGATATCTTTCACAACTCTGGATTAATTGTCACATAGCAGACTCAGGGTTTGTGTTTATCCTCCATTGAATTATTGCACTTCGTTATAACTCATACCTTCCTCACACCTGATTTCTGTAACTTTGTCAGAAAGTTTGAAAATAGTATAGCAACCTGCTCTTAATATTTCATTTCTCAGTTGGAGATATAAAATATCCAATATTTTTGGCTGGTCAGTGAATCAGATTTCTAATCACTTGCACTGAATAGCATTTTTTGAAATTTTCAATTCCCTTTTATGCTAATCACTGCTTATCAGAATAGTAATTGCATATTTAATCATGTATGGCATCTAGAGCGTGATTTTTGAAGAAATAAAAATTTAAGGCACAATTGCAATAAATATACAAGTAGGGAATCATCATTAATAGAGAACATTGAAATTAACAGAAAATTAATCTACTAAAATCAGTTTGCTTAATAACCAGTTTCTGAATGGCAAAACTGACTGTTCAATTGATCAAATTTACTAACAATTTATTTTAAGAAATATCTTTTAGAATATACCTAGTGAAAATGAGTTTTTTAAGTGTACTGATTCTAATCTTGTTTCCCCTAACATTTATGGAGACTTAAAATATATCAGGCATTATTTTAAGTACTTTACGTAAATTAATTTACCTTTCATAATAATCCTATGAGGTATATTGTATTATTATTTCATGTTTATAGAGAAGAAAACAGAGGCATCGTCGTGCTGGGTGACCTGCTCAAGGTCACACAGCCGATAAGCTGCAGAGTTTGGCTCACTATGCCATACTGCCTCATGAAATGACATTCGCAGAAAATATGAGTTTAAGAAAGTATTGAGTATTTCAAAAAGTAAGGAGGTCAGGGGTGAGGAGTTAAGATGGGGGAATAGGAGGAGGACCCTATGCTTGCTTCAGCCCTCAAACAGAAAGAAAGATAAATATCAAATCATTCTGAACACCCAAGAAATTGATCTGAAAACTGTCAGAACAAACTGCACAACTGAAGGGAGAGAAGAGGGCACATCGTGGAAGGTGGAAGTGCAGAGAGGTGATTTGGGGAGAAAAGGATCACAGGTGCTATGGAGGGGAGAGAGCTCTGATCATGGAGAGAGGGGAGAGAGAGATAGAGAGAAAGGGAGAAAGAGGGCACCACACAGAGGATGGCACAAGGAAAACACTTCCCCAAAGCCATTGACTGGGAAAATGAGAGGGATTAATTATTGTTTTTACAACCAGCAGAGCTCAAAGACTGGAGTTTTGGAAATCCTGGCTATGGCTGGTGCTAAGCCTGGCAGGTGCTGAAGGGCTCCTGTGGGGAAGGAGAGCAGAGGCCCAGGAGTAGAAGGCACAATCTGAGGATCCCCAGGACGCACTGGGAGAGAAGGTTTCCCCTTTCTGTAGTGCATTTGGGAGACAAGGCATTGCCTCTCTGGGGAAAAAGAGCTGGTGGGCACTATGGCACTCCCCAACCCTTTAAGCATAGGAGAAGAAACAGCTGTTGAGGGTGGCTAACCTGGTCTCGGGCTTTTTGCTGTGCTTTACTCTAAACTTCACACTCCTGTGTGTTGGTACAACTCCCTTCTGGGACAAACCAGCACCAGCTCCAGCACAGCAAGACCCTCTCCCAGAAGACCAGCACAGTCCACATTGCTCCAGGTCACTAGAGTTTGGAGTTTTGAAACTCAGCTGGGATGCCTGAGACAAAAAACAGACACACTGCACTTGTGGGCAGGCAGATGGCCTGGACTAGACGAGGTGAAGGCAGACATCTGAGGGATGACTAGGACATTCAAAGGGAAATTGTTCACTCTTCTTTGAGGGCTTCCTGGACAGTGTCGGCATGAACTCCCCTCTTCAGGGACTAGGGAGAGGGCTGGCACCTTTTTTCTCCCCCTATCATCAGCACAGACGGACTTCAGTGAGCAGCACAGTGCCAGCAGTGGAGGCTGGAGCCACCCCCTTTGCTAGAGGCAAGCCCCACCGATGTGCACTTCCTTACTAGGGAAATGTGCCTGAGAACCAGAGCAGTGGGCCCCTCCCCAAGAAGACCAGCGCAAACTCCCTGCATGCCCTGAGCTTACTGACCATAGAGTATTGCAAAACTTCAGCTTAGTGGAAATAGAATCAGATCTGTTCTAACAAGCAGACCAGAGCACTCCTACCTAAAACTTCCCATACTCTTGACAAGGTACAAACACTCCCCACTACAGGCGAGGAGAAATCTGCAGAGGACTGACCTGAGGGATAGAGAAGCCAAAACAAAGCAGCAGAATGTACACAGCACATACCAGAAACACTTCCTGAAGCACTAGGAACTGGGCAGTATATGAACTCCTCTTAATAAAGCCATTACTCTTGGGAACAAGAAACATAACAGGATTTCCCGACACACAGAAGAAGACAGAGACCAAGACAAAATGCCAAGATGGAGGAAAAGGTCATGCCCAGAGATCTAATCAAAACAGATATAAGTAATATGCCTGATCCAGAATTTAAAGCAACATTCATAAGGATACCAGCTGGGCTTGAGAAAAGCATAGAATCCACCAGCAAGTCACTTACCACAGTCACCAACCACTTACCACTTTCCTAACTTACAAAGACAAATAAGGTCTTAAAAAGACAATTAAAAGCATATTTATCCACAGAAACTAGACAGGCCAGAAGAGAGTGGCATGATACATTCAACATGCTGAATGGGAAAATCTGTAGCCAAGAATACTCTGTCCAGCAAGGCTGTCATTCAAAATAAAAAGGACCAGAGAACATCACCAGAAACACAAGCTTTAGAGGTAACACAGTGGCACTAAATTCATGTCTATCAGTAATCACTCTGAATGTAAATGCGCTATACTCCAATCAAAAGATGTAGGGTATCAGAATCGATTAAAAAAAAAAAGATCCATCTATATGCTGCTTACAAGCGACTTATTTTAGACCTAAAGACATGTGCAGCTTGAAAATGAGTGAATAAAGAAATATTTGCCATGCAATGGATGTCAAAAGAAAGCTAGAGGAACCATAATTCTATTAGACAATGTGGGTTTTAAACCAAAGGAGGTAACAAAAGATGAAGCAAGGCAGTGTCATAATAAAGAGATTATCCAACAAAAAGTCATAAAAATTGTAAATATTTATGCCCCCACCTTGAAAGTCCCAAATATATAAAACAATTAATAGCAAACCTAAAGGAACTCTTCAATAATAATATAATAATAGCAGGAGACATTAGCACCCCATTAACATTAATGGGCAGATCGTCTAAGCAGAAATCAACAAGGCAACAATGGCTTTGAATGACACACTGGACCAGATGGTTTTGACAGGTATATGCAGAATATTTTATCTTAAAGCATCAAAATACACATTTTGTGTATTGTGTATATTGTATACTTTGTGATATAAGATTTCACTCACATGTGGAATTTGAGAAACAAAACTGATGAACATAGGGGAAATTTTAAAAAAGGGAGGCAAGAGACTCTTAACTATAGAGAACATACTAAAGGTTGCTGGAGGGGAGGTGGGCAGTGGGATGGGCTGAATGGGTGATGGGCATTAAGGAGGGCAATTGTGATGAGCCCTGGGTGTTATGTGTAAGTGATGACTCACTAAACTGTACTCCTGAAACTATTATTATATTATATGTTAACTAGAATTTTTAAAAATATTTTATTTATTTATTTGACAGAGGTCACAAGTAGGCAGAGAGGCAGGCATAGAGAGAGAGGAGGAAGCAGGCTCCCCACTGAGCAGAGAGCCTGATTCGGGGCTTGATCCCAGGATCCTGGGATCATGACCAGAGCTGAAGTCAGAGGCTTTAACCCACTGAGCCACCCAGGCACCCCACAAGTTAACTAGAATTTCAATAAAAAGTTGAAACACTTAAAATACAAGGAGATTAAACTTGCTTTCACAAGTTTGAATGTTTTTAAAAATACTGCCAAGAGTTATATCCATGGACTAAAATTTAAAGAATATATTCATATTTACAAAATATATTTAAGCAGAAAATTCCCGAAAACAAACCATCATGTGGGCTTTATTTTCTATTCATTAGAAGGATGAACTACATAAGGAGAGAATTAAGCTCCACCTGCTGAGGGGAGAATCAAAGAATTTGTTGACATAATTTTAAAACATCATGCAAAAAAACAAAACAAAAAACACTCCACAGAAAATCTTCAATATAGATTTTATTTGAGGATTTCATGAGGTAAAGCTAAAAATACCATAGGTTAAATGTCCTACAAAGATTATTATATTCAGGATTTTCTTTTTAAATATTTTAAGACATAAATACTCAGTTTAATGTCTGTTTTAAATTGTTTTCAGTGTTGAAATTTCTGCAGTCATGGTCAAAGGTATGGAATATTTAGGGCAAGAAGCTCTTGTTTGTGTACTCTAAGAAACAAAATCTATTTCTTGAGTATATTCTTGGTTTGGTTCACTGATAGCTCCTCAGTCCAATTCTATGGGACTTAGGGTGTCTTATACTTCTGGTCAGGGTCCTCAGATTTTGTGAGATGATTTCAATCCTAATCCATTTTGGGTTGTCGATAGGACATTCAGTCTATTTTTTTTTCTTCTAAATTCTCTTCACTCTCTTACCAAATTAACCAATAGTTCCCAACATAAAATCATATTAATCATCCTAGATGGAAATTTAAGTATCAGAGTTATGTAACTCCTCCCTGTACTTATTGTAAAGATGGATTTATTTTTGGCCTATGGACCTGGTGAATCAATATAAATGATTATCTTTTCCTCTTTCAGTAGCACCTAGATAGTTCAGAGCCATGTCTGCATGTACTTCTACTCAGTGTATGTGGCTTTATGACATGGTTTTTTAAACAACGTAACCCTGCTACATCATTCTTGGTCCCATTTTATTCATTACACTTTGAATTTTGTTATACAAAACATATTTGTATAAACAGACTTAAATACTCTTGAACAATTTGGAAAATACATAAATATATACCTGTACCAATCAAACCTCTTATTGGTAATTGTGACACATCAGAACATGATTTTTACCTAAGTTTTCTGCTTTTTACCTATATCATTCTTTAATAAATCCTTTTCAGTCTTCTCTGTTAATTTGCTTGCTAGGGTATCTCATCCACATGTATGTCTTTGGCTAGCACCTATGCTAGGTGTGACAACCAGAGAGGTGTGCCGCTCAGATCTCTCCCTTTGAAAAAGAATTTGTCACTCAGCGGTGGAGAGGGCTGTTAGGTGATAGCTGCCAGCTATAGTTCTTTCCAAACTCACCACAGTATTTGAGCCAAGGCTATGCTTTTCCTGGGAAGGACCCAGCCAGTCACTGAGCACAGTGGGTGTCCTAGGGTCTGCCCAATTCTGTAATGTGAGGGACTCTCACAACAGGCTACCTTTGATCAGGGGCTTACCCTTGAGTTGGCCAGGGCTTTGTCGTACCTGCATCCCAGTCTAAGAATCTCACTGCCCAGTTCTGCCTCTTTCCTACCAGGTGTTAGAGTCAAACCATTCCCATGACCGATCTTTTTGCTGTTGTTGTTGCTGGTGTTGTTTCTTTACCTTTCATAGGCATTATCAACCCTCTACATTTCTGATCAGTTAACCTCTTGTACTTCTAACTCAAATCAGCATCTCTCAGAGAACCCAAAGTGACATATTAGGTAACTCACACATTTCTATCTCCTTGAAGTTTCACTCCTATAATTATATATTTAAAGACATCTCCTGGATGTCTCAAAGGAACTTACGTGGAACTAGACCAAACTGAACTCATAATCTTCTCCTAAAGTTTTTTTCCATTCTGCTTTACTGGATAGTCTTAGCATCCCTTTGGCTGTGTAATTCAGGAAACTGGGAGCCATCTTTGGCATTCATTCTTGCCTATATTGCGTATCTAAGTCATCAGCAGTCATGCTGGTCTTATGTCCTAAATATGCTCCTTTTTCTATTTCTCTCTAGCTCCAACACCAACAGTCCTGGTCTAGCATACCATCATCTCTTGATTTATTTTATACTAGCCTCCAAAGACATGCATCCACTATAATCACCAGCTAATCTACCATTCTCCATACTACAGTCAGGATTATTTTTCCAGACACAAATCTGATCATGTCACCATCCAGTTTAAAATCCTCCTGCTGTTTCCTACTGCTCTTATGATAAAACAAAAGTCTTCAGCAAGTTCCTGTGTTCAAGGTTCAGCCTCACTTCCCTTACCCTTACCCTGCCATATTCCAACTCCTTGATGGCAGGGACTGTGCCCATTTCATTTACCATCTTATCTCAGAGTCTGCTTGAACACCTACCCAATCATTTAATACATAATTAAATGATTGGGTAAATAAAGGAACCAGTTGATTGAGTCTATTTTCAATCCACTGGACACATTTTGTGTATGTGATTTTTTGTTTTTGTTTTGGGTGGTATTTAATCTCAGGGATGCCAATCTCAATCTTATCCATCATTTAACTTTCAGCCTAAATATCAACTCCATTAAGAAGGTTTCCTTGACTTACTAGTTGAAAATAGTTAGGTACTCTCTTATAAAATCCTATATTCTTAGGTACTATACCTAATCATTTGATTAAATATCTTTAATATAAGTAATATATCCAATTAAACTCATTCATCAAAGACTCGTGTTGAATTTATGCATTTAAGTGTTCTGCGTGTCACCTAACATACACATATGTGTATAAGTGTATGTGCTTTACTTGATTGAATGATTTGGTTGACTGATATAGCAAGTCTGGGTGATTTTGCCTGCCACTAGAGCAACTGTGGTGATATTAGAAAGAGTGGATGAGGCTAATAAAAATGTGATGGCCCAGTAAAAACGTTGGTTAGGCAATATATCTCTTGAACCTAACTTTAAGTATCAAGAATAGGAGAGTCATTTGGCCTATAAATTTTTGTTGGTTTTCTAAACTCGAATGTCATAAAATCTACTTCATAGCTACAAAATGTGCAGTGGTTGTGTGTTTGTGAGAATTGCCCAAGCTTGATAATAGATTTTCCTAAAGAATTGTGGGTACTATCAAAGACCGAAGGGTTGATCTTAGATGCTATAGAGGCAGGGTGTTTAAAAATCTTTAATTGATTTGAATATATATTGATGTACATTAGAAAAAATAAACTCCCACATCAAAACCATGAATATCATAGCTAATATTGCTTTGGATGGGATTAAGAAACAAGCATTTAAATGTAATTTTATTTTTATTTTTTATTAAGATTGATGAGAAAACTTTATATTTTTTTATTGGTTTCAGGAGTAGAATTTAGTGACTTATCACGTACATATGACACGTAATGCTCATCACAAGTGCCTTCCTAATACCCATCACTCATTTAATCCATTCCTCCACTCACCTCCCCTCCAGCAATCCTCAGTTTGTTCTCCCTAGCTAAGAGTCTTATGGTTGCCTCCCTCTCTGCATTTATCTTACTTTATTTTTCCTTCCCTGTTCATCTGTTTTGTTTCTTAAATCCAACATATGAGTGAAATCAGATGGTATTTGTCTTTCTCTGACTGACTTATTTCACTTACCATAATGCTGTCTAGTTTCCTCCACATCATTGCAAATGGCAAGGTTTCATTCTTTTTGATAGTTGAGTAATATTCCATTTTATAAATGTTCCACCTCTTCTTTATCTATTCATCTGCCAATGGACATCTGGAGTTTTTCCATAGTTTGGCTGTTGTGCACATTGCTGCTATAAACATTGGGGCACATATGTCCCTTTGAATCACTATTTTGTATCCTTTGGATAAATACCTAGTAATGCAATTGCTAGATCACAGGGTAGCTCTATTTTTAACTTTTTGAGGAACCTCCATACTGTTTTCCAGAATGGCTTCACCAGTTTGCATTCTTGCCACCAGGGAAAAGTGTTCCTCTTTCTCTGCATCCTCACCAGTATCTGTTGTTTCCTGAGTTGTAAATTTTAGCTGTTATGACCAGTGCGAGGTGGTATCTCTTTGTGGTTTTGATTTATATTTCCCTGATGTCAAGTGATTTTGACCATTTTTTTCATGTGTCTGTCGGCTGTTTATATGTCTTCTTTGGAGAAAAGTCTGTCCATATCTTCTGCCCATTTCTTGATGGGATTATTTGTTATTTGAGTGTTGATTCTGATAAAAATCTTTACAGATTTTGAATACTAACCCTTTTTAAGATATATCTTTTGCAAATATCTTCTCTTACTCCTTAGGTTGACTTTTAGTTTTGTCGATTGTTTCTTTCACTATGCAGAAGCTTTTTAACTTGATGAAGTCCCAATAGTTCATTTTGCCTTTGTTTCCCTTACCTCAGGAGATGTGTCTAGTAAGAAGTTGCTACAGGTGAGGTCAAAGTAATTTTAAATAAAAATATTAAAATAATATGTGCTATGAGATACACCCAAATCCATGACTGAACCTTGAGAAACATTATTTTAGAGAACTGAAATGTTAGTCTAACTCACTAATGAAACCTAGGTTCTTACCACTGTTGAATCAGTAATTCAGTTTAATAGCTTTCATTCATCAGATATTTATGGAGCATTGCATATATATATTGCTAAAACACTGAGCTCAAAACTAGAGGAGTAGAATTATTAAGAACATGTCTTCCCTCAAGGAGCTCAAAACCCCAAGGGGATGGCACCACTGGAAAAAAGAATAAACCCAGTGTGAATGCCTTAACAGCAGGACATTTATTAAAGGGTCCATTGTAGAGGAGGAAAAAGGTAAGAATGATCAGCTCAGCTGGGTGAAGAGGGTATCACATGAGAAAAAGGGGTTAATATAGGTGTTTCATTTGGGAATCCAGGTTGAAGTTCACTAGGCACACAAGTGAGGTGTCATTATTTCAGGTGAAGGCAACCCATCATTTCAAGTCAGGGTGGCATCTACAACAGGAAGTAATCCCAAATGGCTGGAGCATGGGGTGCAAAATAGTAGGGGCTGGAAACTAAAGCAAAAGAGACAAGTAGGCCTATTACCCTGTGTCAAAGAGTTATTCCTATACCTTCAAGGTGATAGAGGACCAATATATCATATAGGCACATGATCAGGTTTCTGTTTTTAAAAATAATAATAATGTCAGGGGAATTTTTTATTCTTCTAATTTTAATGCAAGAAATTTGAAAAGTACTCTCTCTAGTATAGATTCTCCAAGAAGAAATTTTTTCCAAACACCCAAAATTGAGATTTGAAGAAGAGACAAAAACTGATGTGAGATGAGAAAAAACTCAAACCGTTAGGGGGAAAAAATCATCCTCCTTCATGACTTCCATCTCCAGTCCTGAGGGTCTTGCCTGTTTCTTAAGAAAAGAAGCTCCAGCCCTACCCAGTCATTTACTATTTTCCTTTCACTTTGGCATTTCCTGAAGTATCATAGCATTAGCAGTCACAAAGTAACAAGGGTACATTTTTATTAAAAAAATTGTCCACCAAGTGATCAGAACTAGTATCACCAGTTATTAGGCAAATAACATTGTGTGCCCTCAGATAGGCTTCCAGCCAAAAATGTTTAGCCTAATCTAATCATGAAGAAGTATCATACAAGTCAAAGTTGAAGGACAAAGGAAGTTTCGCGAAGGTCAATGACAGACTGGAAAGCCGTTCTAGATTAAGGGAGAAAGAAGAAGCAAGGCAGGGGCGCCTGGGTGGCTCAGTGGGTTAAGCCTCTACCTTCGGTTCAGGTCATGATCTCAGGGTCCTGGGATTGAGCCCCACATAGAGCTCTCTGCTCAGCAGGGAACCTGCTTCTCCCCCTCCCTTTCTGCCTAATTGTGATCTCTGTCTGTCAAATAAATAAATAAAATCTTTAAGAAAAAAAAAAGAAGCAAGACAAATTGATATAATGTGAAATCTTTGACTAGATCTTGATTTAAAAAGAAAAGAAAAAAGCTATTTAAAGGACCTAATCGGGATAAGTGGAGAATTTTGAATATGGACCATATGTTAGATAATGATATATAATTATTAAATATCCTGAGTGTGATCTTTATATTGTGCTCATATAGAAAAATGTCCTTATTCTTCAAGTTATATGCAGAAATGTTTGGAAGTAAAATTTCATAATTTCAGAGTAAGTTACTCAAACGTTTTAAGAATAAAAAAATGTTAAACTTGTATAAATAGCTAAAACAAATATTGCCCAGATATATGGATGTTGATTTACTATTCTAGTGGATATTCTGTAGGCTTGACAGTTTTTCCAAATAAAATGTTAGAGAAGAATTGATGCCTGATCCCACCCCCAAATTTTCTGATTTAATTGGTCAGACGCCTAACCATGGACTTTTCGAAGCTCCCAGATAATGCTTAAGTGGAAAACCACTGTAGTTGTTCAGAATTATTGTTTCACAATTACAGAGGCGGGGGCTGGTAAATATCACAAGTCATTGAGCCTAGCAGTTTTTGAGCTTTGACTATATGCACTGCACCTTTGTAAGTACTTAAGATGTATTAATTGGCTACATTGATATGTAGCACAGGGAACAGGCCTGGATAGATATTTTATTTTAGTCTGTAATTTATTTTTATAAGATATAACTGTGAGTGATTTACTTTTCACCAGAAACTCAAACCATTTCATCCCATAAATAAAACTAAACCATTTAAAAGTGCATCTGCTTGGAATATGTAAACTACCAGGCCAGAGAGTTAAAATTTGAGAGTTTATGTGGAAAACACTCAAAATAATATGTGGTTATAATATATATCAGTGAAAGGGCACGATTTTTTCCATACAAAAATGTATTAATGCAAGAAAATAAATGATAAAATATGTACACAGTTAACCCAAACACTGAGATAGTGACAGAAATATAAATTTTGAAAATCAATAACTTAGTAAAAAATCAAACTTTTTATCTGACTTTCACCCAGAATAAGAGAGTTAAAATGAAGATTTCAAGTCAGTTATTATTTTATGTTACATTTTAATAAAAGGTTTAATTGGTGAGCTGATATCAAAGGAACTTTATATATCTCTGGCCAAATTTACAATTAAGGTTTTGTTTGGCCCTGATTTCATGTTACTTGCAAGGGAAAAAACAGACATCATCTGGAGCTATAATTATATCTTTTTTTTTTTTTTTGGCCCTAACTAGGCAATGTGTATTTGCCTAGTCAATTCTTGGTCTTCCCATGTTTTTATATGGCAAAAATTAAATAAACAGTATTATTTCTACAAAAAATATAAAATACTCTTCAGTATAACAGATTTGCAAACTCTGAATCATTGTCTCAAAGAATATATTACTTCTTTATTATTACTACAATAATTACATTTATCATTAAATACAATATTATCCTTTAATAAAATGTAAATAATTGGTTCTACCCCTTTACTACATGTGTTAAGAGTTCTAGTTACACAGCTTAAATTCAGCAACAAGTTTAGAGCTTACCTTACACAGTTGACCCTTGAATGACATGGGTTTGAGTGACACAGGTGCAATTATACTTGAAATTTTTTTCTGTGAGTACAGTACTGTAAATGCATTTTTTTCTTCCTGATGATTTTTCCTAATAACTGTGTTTATTTCTAGCTTTTTTATGATGAGGATATGTATAGAATACATATAACATACCAAATATGTGATAATTGATTGTTTATGTAATTAGTAAGGCTTTCAGTCCACAGTAGACTACCAGTAGTTAAGTTTCTGGGGAGTGAAAAGTTCTACAGGGATTTTCTTTTCTTTTTTTTTTTTTAAGATTTTTTTTTTTTTATTTGACAGACAAAGATCACAAGTAGGCAGAGAGGCAGGCATAGAGAGAGAGGGAGAAGCAGGCTTCCTGCTGAGCAGAGAGCCCTATGTGGGGTTCGATCCCAGGACCCTGGGATCATGACCTGAGCCAAAGGCAGAGGCTTTAACTCACTGAGCCACCAGGCGCCCCTCTACAGGGATTTTCAACCACACAGAAGGTCACCATCCCTAACACCCATGTTGTTCAAGGGTCAATTGTACTGATGAGCATGGAATGAATTTTTTTATCTTTTAATATTCCTAAAAAACAAATTTTATTTAACTATTATTTCATATATTATCCCCAAATGTACATTAGCCAAAGCAATTCAGCTCTATCATTCTTAACTAAAAAAATGAAATTCTTACCCTGCTCCTTGCTTCTTCACTGCCATCTGCTCCCCACAACCAGAGAGAAGAATGATGCATTATTTAAGAACAATAATGTCCATGTCTTTGTTTGGTCATATATAGCTAAGGAAGCTGCCATATGAATTTGATATATGAATTAGTTATTTACTTATACCTAGCAGCTTTAGGAGACAAAATTTGGAAATGGAGGAAATGAAAAGAATGAATACTAGGCCAAGTTTTAGATAATGATGGCCTTGAAAATCATAGGGAAGGAAATTTCTTCCTTATGGGTTTAGTCTTTCCTGTTCCTGAACATTAATTTTGCTGTGTGTGTGTGTGTGTGTGTGTGTGTGTGTGTGTGTGTGTGTGTGTGATTCACAGCTACTCAATGAACATTAAGAGTAAACTCCCACCTACAACTCACACTATTTGGGAGACTTTTAGAGGCTAAGCTTGGAAAGGCTACACTCACTCTAGACCTTCTATGAGATTTGGAATGTGCGTGATAGATATGAACTGTCCTTCTTGAACCTATGTGGGATTACTCTATGTCACACTTGGAAGAATATACTTCTGTGGGGGTAAGGAATAGATTCTGGAGTGAAATTAACTTTTGTGGTTAAGGTATAGAGTTTCTAACACTAGTTGATGAGATTGCCAAGGAGAAGGAAGAATATACTTCTGTGGGGGTAAGGAATAGATTCTGGAGTGAAATTAACTTTTGTGGTTAAGGTATAGAGTTTCTAACACTAGTTGATGAGATTGCCAAGGAGAAACTCTTAGAAATTTGGGGATTAAATGAGGTTTGGAACTGAAATGTGAAAATCTTTGAGTGCTTTCCTGTTGGACAATGAAAAAGCCAAATCTAACACACTCATTTACAATTCTTTCCACATTACTTCTAGTTTTCTCCAGTCCTTTAATAAATTCACGTATAACCTCTTTGTAGTGGTTGTGAGGTAGAAGTAAGGAACAGAGCCAATAAGGTGTATTGGGGCTGCACCACTTTTATTAAGCATATCTTCTGTGGAGGATTTTGGCAAGTAGCACTATTTTCCTGAAGGGACCTGATGCACATGAACAGGATAAAAAAAAAAAAAAGTAAAGTCTTGCATCTGTTTTTCCTAATGTATGCCATTGTCGGCCATCCTGCCATATCTCTTCTTTCTATATACATTCGATATTGGGGGGAATATAGCTTTTAAAATTGATCCTTTTTCGTCAAAAATGAAAGGGAAAAAAGAATTGGAAAGCAATAGTGTAGAATGTTGAGCTTTTGTTCCCAGAATTTCACTAAACTTACCCCACAACCTCTACAGATGAACATAGGATAAAATCACTGTTCAGACCTTTGACATTTTGATAGTAAAAGTATAATGTCAAAGAAGGCAAGGTTTCAAGCCATTTCGAGAGGAATATGAAATGGTTTTCACTTGTGAAGTTCATTTAGGAAAAAATATATGTCAATGTGAGTATAAATGGACATTAAGCACATAGATTGACCAAAACCCACAATCAATAAATGAACCAACTCAGTTTTGTCAACTCCAGAATTCTCACTGTACCTCACTTGGCTGTACCTGCCCCCCAACTGTATAAAGTTGGCCTGCACACCTGAGAGATCATAATGAACCTATAAGTTCCCGGGATCTTGCGGAGTGACAAAAATTCTGCTGGATCCCTGAGGGCAGGTTGTGACAGCATCACTTCTTTGAAAATGTAGAGCAGAGTTCTGCTCATCGGTTACTAACCGTATCAGGATACTAATACCTTCTGTTCTTTATTCCAAATCAAGAAACGGACATGGGGGCTTCAAATCTGATATGCACCAAGATCCTCCTGCCTGCAGCCCTGAGAAGCTGTGATATTTAGGTAGTTAAAAGGTGACTGGCAGGAGGATCCATTGTGTTCGCTACATTGACACACATATCAGAATGTTAGGGAACAGTGAAATTCTGAATGCGGGATATAGATTTCTTGTCATATATCACGTTTAATAGATATATTTAATATTCACCATTGAATATTAAAACTATATTCCCTTGAAGCAAGAGAGGCATCAAGAAAGAAAAATGACATGTTATCTCTTTTGACATAGTGAACATTGGAAGAAGACTCAGAATAAATACTAACTTAATCATGACAGGCGTGCCTGGGGAAATCACATGATAGTTACCACAAGCACTACAGCATCAGATGAAGAGTCCAGAAAGCCTACTTCTATTCATGGCTGTGATACCAAATATATAAACTTGGACAATAATGGTAAGTCACTCTCCTTGGTTTCTTTATCTGTCCAAGGCAGGTAATCATATGCAGATAGTGTGAGGAATAAATAAGATAATGAGCATGATCACTGCAAAATTTTATAAATACACAAGTTAGTCTAATGGTTTAGTGAGATAATGTATCTAGTATAGGCAAACTGCACCCATTAACCATAGAATTATTTTAATTAGCACCTACATATCAGCCAAGCCATCCATATAAAGTTAGATAATCTAAATATTAATATGAATATTTGAATAGAAGTGAGAGAAACATTGAAACAGTATTAAGAGTAGCTTCAGGCCCTAAATCATTTTTCATCCCCTTGATACAGAATATCTGTTATTTTGGCAGAAAAATAATATCAAACTCCTTGAAAATTACTATTTAAAAGAAATATTTCAATGAACATTAAATTCTTAGTAGCGCAATGTTTTTAAAGAAGAACTGTTGCAAAGAAGAAACAAATATAAATTGGTTTTCAAGTCTGAAAGTTTAGACTTAGAAAGTTAGAATTGACATATTAGATGCATTAAAATAGTGGGCTGTAGGATATGCATAGATTTACATATTTCCACTTCCAGAAGGGCTCCACACTTTGGACTGCCTTCCTACAGGCTCTTTTGGTCCCTGGTACTGGCCAAGGTTGGCCGTGCCATCCAGTGTACTCTGAGTCCAAGTCTTGAACCACAGGGCTTCAGTCTCCTCTTTCCCACTTTGGGGAGTAGTCCAATCCTCTTCCCAGGGAATAAAATCAACCGAATGCTCTGAGAAGCTATGGGATTCATGCTGATGGAGTTGTCCTGCACTCCGGAGTTGGTCTCTGTTCTGGGAGGGCAGGCTGTTGGGTGGATAACTCCTGATGGTCAGGACAGCATTTCTTTTTGCAGGATCTTAGGAGTTTGGGGGTTGCCGTGAAGGCACCTACAAGCAGCAGATGTCAGTTGACTCTATTATTACATGTAAGTTCAGGACTGGGCTACTGAGAATTCATTGCCAAACCTGGGCTTGAGCTATGTGTGTGGGCTTGTGAGCAAGCTCTTAGTTCTGTTCTGACCTCAGTGCCACCTCTGGTCTAGCATCAAAGGGTGTGCTTTACTCTATGCACCCATGGCTACTAGCTCCTAGCACAGTCACCTGTGACCTCTGCAAACTCTATGCCACATGTCTACCAGCTCTCTGGGTCTGGCTATATGTATTTATCCAAGGGCTTTGATTGATACTAGCTCTTGCCTTTGATCATTGTGGTAATGTTAACGTTCTTCTGAAATGATTTCCTTGCACACATTGTACTATTTTTTGGGTTTCCGCTCCCTTCAAATCTCTCACCTATCCTAGTCTCTACTGATGGCAGTGTTTGGAAGAAAGACAGGTAGTTACCAGTAAATGAGATCACATGCTAGAAATCCAGTGATTGTGGCCTAAATGGTTCAAGGGAGGACATGGTTGGAAGACAAGTTGCATGTTTATGGTATAAAATTCTAGATGGTATAAAATTTCATATGAACGGCAAATGAATTGGTCACATTTTCCTGCATAGTCTGAGTAAGGCTTATATATGTGGTCATCATCAAAGAAGCTCAGTGAGAATATCTGAGAAAATCCTTGGAAGACAGCAATCATGGGAGTAACTACGGATGATGCATTTATGAGTGAATAATCATGTGAACAGGATTAACTAAATGGTATTAGGGAATTGCAGAAGCAGGATCCATATTTTTCAATGTTCACAGGCTCCAAAGAACTTTAACCTTGTAACAACAATGTCAATGCCCTTTTTTCAAAATGAGACATATGCAGTTAACCAGGAATGATGTATTTGACAAAACAGGACATGAAGAGATGGTTCCTGAACTGGAAGAGATTGTGCATGGATACCACTGGGAAAGGCTGTCTGCCATGGACCATGAGCCGTCCTGGGTTGTTGCTTTGTGTGCCAGATTACAAGGTTACTCTAGCTCCTGATACTGATCAGTTTCTAGAACTGGCCACAAAAGTACTTAGTAGGTCAAGGTGACTATAGCAGGAGGGGAGAGGGGTAGACGAGAGTGGTTTACAGTTTGCTACAATGTTCAAGTCTAAAAGTTTAGAAACTTAGAAAGTTAGAATTGACATATTAGATGCATTAAAATAGTGGGCTGTAGGATATGCATAGATTTGAACAAGTTGTAAAATATGCATTGAACAAGTTGTAAAACTTGTTGAAAGTTCTGCCCTCTTGGCCTATGGGTCATTTCTTGTAAGACAACCTAACTGCCTGAGCAAGTATCATCTGGGCCCACGGCATCACCATCAGCAAATCCGCTGATGATCCTGCTGTTTTCTATCCTGTGAACAAGTAAGTCCTTTTTCTCTGTCCCAGTAATCTACTGTCTTGAGCTAGCATGGAAACAAACTTACTTGTTAGACTGCAAGTAATAAATGCTCACAGCCTTCACCCTTCTGGGCAGATACTACACAGAATTTTCAGGTGCATTGACTGGACAGTAAACAAATACATAAAAATTTCTGACTGTTCTAAATTTTCATCAGTATAGGACTCTAACTCACATGGGCCTGTGAATTTGGTAATACATTTTAAAATCAAATTAGTCACATACACAGGAACCAGACAAAAAAATAATTGCCCTGGACTCTGTACAGTAAATTGCTCTAGGTAGGGATGGCACTAGGTAGGTTTCCATGATCTGAATGGCTGCCTAGGCTGTTAAGCAGCAAGTGTACCCAAGTTGGCTTTTTGTCTCTGAAACTGAAAGTTCTAAAATAGTACACAGATACCCTCTGCTTTTTGAAAGTTCACATTATGACACTTCACATTTACAAAAGACCTACACTGGTACCTGTCTTTGCAAACCAAAAGAAATCTAAAGAGAAGTTTCATTTTCTTTTTTAAGAGATGGAGAGAAAAATAAATGGTGGGAGGGGCAGAGGGCGAGGGAGAGAATCTTTCTTTTAAATTTTTTTTCAGTGTTCCAAAATTCAAGTTTATGCACCACACCTAGTGCTCCATGTAATATGTGCCCTCTTTAATACCCACCACCAGGCTCACCCAACCCCCCACCACCCTCCTCTCCAAAACCCTCAGTTTGTTTCTCAGAGTTCACAGTCTCTCATGGTTTGTCTCCCACTCCGATTTCTACCAACTCCTCCTCTCCATCTCCCAATGTCCTCCATGTTATTCCTTATGCTCCACTAGTAAGTGAAACCATACGATAATTGACTCTCTCTGCTTGACTTATTTCACTCACTTTTGATACAAAAGTTGGGTATTCATCCTTTCTGATGGAGGCATAATACTCCATAGTGTGTATGGACCACATCTTTATCCATTCATTGGTTGAAGGGCATCTTGGCTCTTTCCACATTTTGGCGACTGTGGCCATTGCTGCTATGAACATTAGAGTATAGATGGCCCTTCTTTTTACTACGTCTGTATCTTTGGGGTAAATACTCAGTAGTGCAATTGCAAGGTCATAGGGTAGCACTATTTTTAATTTCTTAAGGAATCTCCACACTGTTTTCCAAAGTGGCTGCACCAACTTGCATTCCCACCAACAGCCTAAGAAGGTTCCCCTTTCTCCACATCCTCTCCAATATTTGTTGTTTACTGTCTTGTTGATTTTGGTCATTCTGACTGGTGTAGGGTGGTATCTCAATGTGGTTTTGATTTGAATCTCCCTGATGGCTAGTGATGATGAACATTTTTTCATGTGTCTGTTAGCCATTTGTATATCTTCATTGGAGAAGTATCTGTTCATGTCTTCTGCCCATTTTTTGACGTTATTATCTGTTCTGTGTGTGTTGAATTTGAGGGGTTCTTTATAAATCTTAGATATCAGCCCTTTGTCTGTAGTGTCATATGCGAATATCTTCTCCCATTCCGTGGGTTGCCACTTTGTTTTGTTGACTGTTTCTTTTACTGTGCAGAAACTTCTGATCTTGCTGAAGTCCCAAAAGTTCATTTTCACTTTTGTTTCCTTTGCCTTTGGAGACATGTCTTGAAAGAAGTTGCTGTGGCCAATGTCGAAGAGGTCACTGCCTATGTTCTCCTCTAGGATTTTGATAGATTCATGCCTCACATTGAGGTGTTTTATCCATTTCGAGTTTATCTTTGTGTATGGTGTAAGAGAATGGCCGAGTTTCATTCTTTCATACACAGCTGTCCAATTTTCTCAGCTCCACTTATTGAAGAAGGAGAGAATCTTAAGTAGGTTCCACTCTCAGCACAGTGACCACCACTGGGCTCAATCTCACCATCCTTAGATCATGACCTGAGACTAAATCAAGAGTCAGACACCATCCAGGTATCCATAAAAGTTTCACTTCTACGATAAAAGGCTTACAGTAAAAATAGCATTTAGGGTTTGTTTTGAGGTGAGTCATTATACAGGCAGCGCGGCCAAGCTCCTACCCTGGGAACTACACTCAGCATCTGACCACCATAGCATTCATCTGTGTCCATGAGCAACTGTGCTTTTTCTCGATTTATTTTATGAAACTGTTAGCAACATATGTCCTAAGGTATCTGAAAAGCCTAAGAGGTTATTTTGGGGTTCTGGGGATGCTCAAGAAACTTTCCATATAAATTTAATGGCAATCGCTCCTTAGCTCTATGCCATTTCAGCTTAGAAAAGCTTCATGTACTTTTGGATGGCATGGGAAAATCCGTAATTGTATGTGCTAATTATTATAGTCCTCAAAGTATGTGTTCTGTGAGTAACCAAGAAAGATAATATTTAAAAAGAACATTTTTATTGAATTATCATATGCCAAACCCTGATCAAATATTTGATATAAACTATCTCAGGTAATCCTGAAATCCTACAATCCTCAATTTTTTTAAACCAACTAACATGTCTGAAATTTCATCCCTAGTTAATAATTTAAAATACTCTACTTAAAGGAATGGATAGAGAAAAGTTTAGGCTAAGCAGAGTGTTAAGGACAGGGTGGGTGTTTCACCAAATATATTCAGAAGACACACCAGATTAGCTTATAGATTCGGTAAGAACAACAGGCATTAAGAACTATGAAAACTAAGATTTTCAAGGACCTCAGGAATTGTAACTAAGGATGTGAATGACCTCCTCAGGACTCTATTTCTTTCCTTCTTTATTTTTTATTTTTTATTTTTTTCTGTCTGTTAAGAACGCACAGTGCAAGGCGGAATCACCATCCACCCCTGGCAACTCCTGGATGCATAACCTTAAATCTTTACCACTTGAGAGAAAAGGGCTCATCCCTCTAACTTAAGTTTAAGTTCCTAGGAAGGAGTTTGATGGGTACAATACACAGCTCGTGCTCACTCCTTGGATTAATCACTATGGGCACAATGCACTATGATTAGCAACCTTTACTAAGTATCAAGTTTAAATCCCAGAAGGGAAAGATGCCAGGCAAACTAAGCAAAGAACTATCTATAAGCATACATTAGACAATTATGGATCTACCTTTACTTTAAGATTATGAACTAGCCTTATCAATGTCATTGGTTTATTTTTTGCAAAAAAAAGATCAATTGTTATACAAGTATGCAACTTAAATGCCACCTAAAAAGCCAGAATCCACAAAGCCAAGAGCTTCCTACTATATATAAGCTTGGCACTCAGGTTAAAATAATAATAATAATAATAATAATAATAATAATAATAATGCTCTATATAGCCAAGAAATATATTCTAAACACATTATAGTTATCAAAGATCATCAACCTTGAAATACTCTTGTCACCAAAAAGGGATTGCCTAGTAAAGCAATAGAGGCAGTGGAGTTTATTATTTATCTTTAATAGAGAACTAGATTAAGACTATCCAGTGTCACAGAAACACTAGTTAATTGATTCAGCAGCATGTTTGAATTTACATTAGAAAAAACCACTTGTTTAATATTGCACAAAAATACCATCCATATTCTAATCATGGATTTTGACGTCAAAGGTGCTCAGCTAAATGTGAGCTCTTTGCAATGATTAACACTTGCTGAAACATTTATTTTCATAAACTTGCAAACTCCTGCAACCTCCTTCACTAGAGGGCATTTTAGAGAACTGCTTCTGAAAACTGAGTGTACATGATAGAACTAAATTATTTTTATGACTGTTCGCACTCATTTCTAGTATTGGCACCTTTTTATTAGAACAACATCAAGATGTGTCTGTAAAGGTGGCTTTTACATGCCAAAAGACTTACTAGGTGCATGCCATAGTGAAAAAAGCAGGTTAAGGGGATGATTAGAGGGACAGTTTTCTGTTAGTGACATAGGAGTGCCAGAAATTACCTCCTCTCCTGAGGGGGAGGAAAATGTACTGTGATAGATATTGATGGCCTGAAAATAAAGACCAGGATAACATGGTAGACACTATCAGCATTTATATCCTGTGGCAGGCATGGAGGGGTAGAATTCTTTTCTAGGGCTGTAGGCTTCTTGGCTAGTTTTCCTGAAATCACAGCCACACAACATTCCTGTGCCTAAGATACTTTTGTCTTCATAGACCCCTTCCTCTAAAAACATAATTACAAATTGTATTTATCATCGCATTGGCATAAAGAGAAATATATTTCCCTTTTATAACACTTTGACCTAAAACTCTACTTTTAATTCTGATGTAAAGGATATTAAAACATGTTCATGGACCTCTGGAAGCACTGTGGTCACCAGGCACTGTGCCTACTGTGCCCAGTAGATAAGGTGGTCCCAACTGAAACCACACCTCTTACTCCTCAGGAATATCCAATCTAGGAAATCTAGTTCAGGTAGGTTCTTGACACTTCTAGGTGAGAACAATTTTAAGATCAAAGATGCTAGATGGGTAGCCAGTGAGTCCAAGGATCCACTCATTTAAAAAGAGTAACTAACGAGCATCATCACCCACAGGCAAACAGTTCATTCTCTGTTGACTCAAACACAAATGTTAGAGTTGAACATTTTAGATCAAAAAGAAATACAGTGCTGAAGCAACTGCTCTTAAGGAAGCTTTCAAATGTTCCCTTTGAATGAAGTAAGTCGGTAGAACACAGTGTCAGCTTTAGAATAATACATTTAACATTTGTTGGTTAATATCATGCCACATTCTGCACTCTAAGCCCCAGAAAGGTAAGCAGACACTTGGGAGTCATTTGACAGAAATAAACATCTCTGTCCTAAATAAGATGAAGCCATTTCACATTATTCATTTAATCATTCAATAAATATTAATTAGTGCCTGCTGTATTAGATGCCAGGAATCTGAGCCCAAGCCTGGGATTGAAAACACCTGGTGTGTTGTGGAGGGGGCGGGGTACAAGATAGTGATGGTGATACTAAAAAAGCAATGTGATAGGGATAGTTTGCTATGTTGAAGGATTTATTTTATCCTAAAATTGTGAGGAGCCAATGAATGATTTTAACTGAGAAATAGCATGATTATAATTTAGAAACATGTTTATAGTCGTAGTAAGGAGCATGGGTTTCAGGATAGAATCATCTGTAGAGCCTTGAACCTTGCCAATGCTCAGACCCTACCCACCAAAGATACCCATTCACTTAGCCTCATATAGGGCTCCAACCATAATGGTTTTTAAAAACTTCCCAGGTAATTGTAATGTGCAGCGAAGGTTGGAGACCCACTGCTCTGGAAGACTGGGATGGAACAAGACTGCTCTATACTGAGAGAGATGATAAAGAACTAAACTAAGAGCACCAGAGGAACACGCAGGAACTAACAGCATACAGGAACAAGAAATTTGTTTGGTTGGATTTACCATGAGTGATTTCGAAACGAGTACAATAAAACTGGTGTCTCCAGGATCTAGCCACATGGCTCCACCATGTGGATAAACTGTGATGTATCAAGTCAGCTGACAGCTTTTTTCCTTCTGATCCTGGTTGTTAACATGAGAGTATTAGTAGACATAGAAAGCCAAAAATTGTGTGTTGATTAGAAGAAAAATATGTATTGATACTTGAAAAGATTTAGAACTCAAATATTTTATTCAAAACTGATAAAATGGTTTTACATAGGAAATTTCTTTAAAATTTTTCCTTGGGTACAACTTTTATGAAAAAGGTATTTTATTTACATTTATTAAGTCTAAAGTCTATTAAGTAGTGAAATTAACACATCTGCTTGGGGCAAAAGATATTAAGAGTGTTGCTTTGAGGACTTGAAATGCCAAACATATAAATTGCTTTTTATCTCTCTAGGATTCCTTGGAAGTAGCTTCATAATCATAGCACTCTTATTCTTGGGCTATACTGAAATAATTCAGGTAGAAATTTTAAATTGATTAGAAGAAAAGCAAAATAAGTTGATTAATTTTTATGACTATAGAAGTTTCTCATCTTATTTAACTACTCACATAATTCTCTTTAAAAGCTTGGAATGTGTGATTCTTAATGGCAAAATAAAACATCTTCATAGTCTGTAAACTTTCATACATGATTGGCTACTGTAATTTATCAATATCTCTTCAAGCAAATTCTGAAAATGAGATTATATTAAACTAGTGAAATTAACATTGCATTTCTAATTCTCCAGTCTCCAAACAGGGTGCTCAATAAGCACTTTTTCAGTTCATAATTAAGTTGTATTTTTCTTCTCCAGGTTTAAGCCAAGTTTAAATTTCAATTCCATAATCTCATTTAATATATCAATCCAAAGGTTTATATTTTACCCCAAAACTATCTTTGTTCTGGAAGAAACATAATGCTTACCAACTGAAATGTTTCAAAATCTATTGAAGCAAAAAAAAAAAAAATAGTCCTAAAAATGTAAATGGCTAAGACTATTGTCTCACTTACTGTAATGATACCCAGTTGACCAAAAGGTCTTTTCTACACAGAAGACAGTAATTAACTTCATAAATATTTTTAGAATAACTACTGGATGTGAAGCACTATATGAACATCATAGGTGATGTATAAAATCAGGGTCCTTTCTTCAAAGGAGTTTAGGTCTTTGGGGCAGTTAAAAGTCAAACAATAAATTAATATGGATTACATTTTTTTTTAACCTTGAAAACAAAACTTTATTAAAAATAATTCAGTATCAATTGTTGCTTTTTTAAATCTATGATTTTCAGCCAAACATTTTATTATTTATTTCTTTCTTTATTTTACTGTGTTCCCAAAAGAGTGGCGCAAACTACACACAGTGAGTAAGAAGGGATCACAGTAAACTGAAATACTTAGGCAGTAACAGAAGTAACAGGGTTAAGCTAGATGGACTTAAAAGAATTTTGTATAAACAGAAGGAGTTTGGGGCAGTGTAGGCAGGGACAGTGACAAGAGCATTAGCTAAGGAATAGATCACAGTGTGTAGCCTAGCAGCACTGGTCTTACAGGAGCCTGGTAGAGATGGAGAACCTTGGTCTTGGCCTATTAATCAGATTCTGCATTTTACCAAGAACCCTAGATGATTTCACTTACATTAAAATTTTTAAAGCACTTGTAGAAAAAGTCAGCAGACTTTTTTCTGTAAAGGGTCAGGTAACAAATATTTTCGGCTTTATAAGGCAGCAACTCAGCTCTGCTACTTACTATGAAAGCAACCAGAGGTGACAATGTGTAAATGAACAAGCATGATTGAGTTCCAGTAAAACTTTATTACTGTGACAGCGAGTTTTATATGTCAATTTGACTAGGACAGGGGGGCCTAGAACATTGTTGGCTGAAATTGTTCTGGGTGAGTTTGACAATGTTTCTGGATAAGATAACTTTTGGATTGGCAGACTGAATGAAGCAAATTGCCCTCCTTAGTGTAGGTGGGCCTTACCCAATCTGTTGGAGGCCTGAGTGGAATGAAAGGAGGGTTAGAGGTGAATTTGCTCTCTCTGCCTGACTTTTTTCTAACTGTGGCATTTGATGTTCTCCTGTACTTGGACTGGAACTTACACCATTGGTTCTACTGGGTCTCCAGTTTTATATAAACTGAATCATGGACCTTCTCAGCCCCCATAATTGCACAAGCCAATCCCTTATAATAAATTATAAGATAAAAATATATACATAAATATAAATATATGTATTTATAGGGTATGTATCCATTGGTCCTCTTCCTATTGGTTCTGTTTCTCTAATGCAGCTATGCAGTTATGGACATTAGAATTTGAATTTCATAAAATTTTCATGTGTCATGAAGTACTATTCTTCTTTTGATTTCTTTTAACCATTTAAAAATTTAAAAACTATTCTTAGTTTTCAGGTCATACAAAAATAGACATTGGCTAGATTTTTTCCTGTGAGCTGTAAGTTTGCCAACTCCTGTCTTAGAACACTGAGCAGCCAACACAGATCCTGAAAACATATTAGCCCTTCAGTTATTTTTATCATCTAAATTCTAAACTCTACAGCAACAGAAGAATAATAACTAAAGAGGTTGATAATTTTTATTACTCTTTAACCAAAGGATACCTTAATCCAATTGTGAGAGAATGAATTTTTCCTCACCTTTTTTAGCCAGTGGGAATGTGGTTATTAATAATTTTTTTTCAAATGGGTATTAAGTTTTACCGTGGTCATGTTGCATTTGTATACACATAAGGCCAACAAATGAATAAGCTTCTCCCTTTATTTTCTCTCACAAAGGTAACCTGGAATAAAACTATGGTTTTCTTCGCTCAACCCAACAGAAAAGGTGGAGACTCTCTATTACAAGGTACACTGTCATCCTCCTCATTATCTAGGCTTTAAAAACCAATTGCATTGGTGCAATTGGAATAGTAGTTCTCAAAGTGTAATTCAAGTTCCCAGCATCACCTGGGAGCTAGTGAGAAATGCTCATTCTTGGGCCTACCTAGGACTGGGGAGTGGGGCTCCAAAATTTGTATTTTTAACAAGTTCTCCAGCTGTTGAACATTGAAATTTGAAAACCACTGAATTTGAGAGAACTCAACTTCAGAGTCCAGATTCCTGGGGCTCCACTCTAGGTGTACTGAATGGAAACCTCTGGTTTGCATTGAACAAGCTACCCGATGACAGTCAGATTCTTTCATATTTCAAAGTTGGCTGCTTTTCTTTCATCCCACCACCCCATCCAACCTGTAGGGCTTTGCCAAGTTCTATATATTTTATATTTGCAAAAAAAGCTTCCAAACCTAATGCTAATCTTTAGAAAAACCTAAGATTTAAAAACAAAAACAAAAAAAACCAAACACAAAAAAACACACCAAAAAAAAAAAAAAAAAAAACCAGACTCTCGGGCCCTGCTCCAGAATTACACACAAAAACATAGTATATAAATGTATTACATTTAATATGGCATATATCTTACGTTATATGATATGTACGAAACATATATCTATCTGGGAGCATAGTGAGGAGTTCATCTTTCTATTTCTCAACCTGACATAGCTACTCCAAGAGTAAACATTTGGACCTCACCATTAGAATTGACCTCCTTGTTCTATATTAATGTGGACCTCATAAAGTCATCATTTTTAAAACAATCACAAATAATTTCCAGATTAAAGTACTGCAATTCTGAAAATTTTTTCTTCCACTCAAAATTTTTGACATTATTACATACAAATTACTTGGCTTCACATTCAACACCCTCTGCTAATCTTCTAACTAATTCATATCTCCCTTAACTCACCTTATTCTCCAACCAACCTATGTTCTTTTCTGTCTGTAGATACACATTTACTTTGCACCCCTCTACTTTGCCCAAGCAGATCCCACACTCCTGGAGTGCTGTCTCCCTCAATATCAATAACAAAATCAAATTCGCATTAGTGTTATATCCTCCAGTTAGCCTGTTCTAGGTGTCCGTTAAATAATAACTAACATTTATTGAATAATTTATAGAAGCCAGTCCCTCTGCTATGTCCTCACATGCATTAACTAAGTTAATTTTTGTGAATACTTTATTAGGTAGCTAAAACTATTTCCTTCACTGTTCAAAAAAGGAAACCCAAGGTACATAGACTGAAGTGATTTTCCCAAGAATATTCAGTAGCAAATAGTAAAGCTGTGATTCTGATTTCATATCCTAAGCTCTGAAATAGTAGATTTACTGAGTCACAAATGAAATCCTTCCACCCTGTTAAATTGCTATAAAATTGTGTTGGAAATGATTATGTGGTGTTCTATACAAGAGATACATTCACAATTGATTAGTTGGATTAGGAGGATTAGGTGATAAACAGATCACTTCCAGTCATGGTTGCAAGAGAACTAAGCTCAAAGCTTTTTCTTTTTGTGGGGGTGGCAGTTAACAGTGATTAAAACAACATTACCACCACCATATAGAAATTACCTTCATCTTGACCACCTAACTCTATCTGAAGAGACAGACAGTAAGACTTTGGATTGAACCATAGCTAGTAGGAATTGAATGAACTAGGCTCTGGGTTTTCCACTGTTTTCAAATCACAAAAAGGTCTCGTCTACATTAATACCAGGTATCAGCACTTAAGAAAAGTGATGGGGTGGAGGGAATCAGAGGGGGAAAAGAACCATGAGAGACTAGGACTCCAGGAAACAAACTGAGGGTTTTAGAGGGAAGGGTGGTAGGGTGATGGGTGAGCTTGGTGGTGGGTATTAAGGAGGGCACGGATTGCATGGAGCACTGGGTGTTAGACACAAACAATGAAACTTGGAACACTACATCAAAAACTTATGATGTACTACTGTATGGTGACTAATGTAACACAATTTTAAAAAAAGAAGAAGAAAAGAAACCTTATTACTCCACTCCCTTTTGGGTCCTCCCCAAGGTTACTGTCATTGAGGGGGGACTGTATTTGTGCATGTCATAGTCATTCTACTACAGTCCCTGATATAGGGACTATAAAATAGTCCATTTTTATGTCTTCATCACCATCATTACCACCACCTAACAATTAGCACTAGGCTTTGAGTGATTTAATAAGATGCAGAATCGGCTATGAATTTATAGAATTTGTTCCTCAATGTGTTGTCAAGCCTCTTTACACTTAAATTTTAAATAGTCCTAAAAGGAAAGAAAAAGTGTTTCAGTTTGGGGGGGTACACTTAGATCAAGCATATTTTTTAGGTGCTCTTTCTTCTTTTTCTTTTCCTTTAGTATTACTCAGTTTTTGGAGAAACTAGGTATTTGCTACATGCAGCTGCCTTTCTTTTAGTCATAACATGAAGACTGTGGGGTGGGGGGAGTTAAGAAAGGGTTTTGGAGCCAATGCTAATTGCATATATCAAAAAGATTTGCAAAGAGCTTATTTTTGAATATCATTGCCAGCTATATTTGGAATGTCACATACTCATGTCAGTAGCTGAAGTGGTACAACTGCACATCAGATTTTAAAGCAACAAGGATATTGTGTGGTTTTGTGAGCATTTTGTGAGATGTACTTTATTTTCCCTCCCACTTTTTGTTTTTGTTTTTGTTTTTGTTTTTTTTTTTTGCCTTTATGGCCCCAAAATCAGAAACTTTGTGGATATGAGTATACTGTTATGTTTAGGGAATAACTATAAATTACACAGGCCACTCAGTAAAATGTACTGGACTACAAAATTATTCTAAGTTCCACATATATTTATTGGTCACTCCCTCACCTGTCTAATTTCCTTTTTCTCCTTTTATTCAGCAGTCTGATAGTCTTTATTTTTCTCAAAACATTACGATCCCTAGGGCAGAGCCTAAGCAAGAGGGAAAATTACCTTATAGCAAGTGAGAGGGGAAAACTTCCAGGTATTGTCAAGAGAAACCTGGGCATCGCATGGGTAAATACAGAGACTGCACCATGACTGGCAGATGACGCCTGTTATGCATTGCCTGATCTCAGATTCATAGTCCTTCGTTTTGAGGTAATGAATGCAGTCAAAATATTTAGAGTTCGTCTACAATTACATACTGTAACACAATTTAACAACAGCAGCACAGTAAAGGATTGTGTTTACTTGAAAACTCACTGTAATCCTTCCTGTTAACATTCACTTTCTGGTTAGTGTCTAATGAAATAATCTTTATTTTCAAGTTTTGAATCTTTCTATTTTCTAGAAAGTGTAGATTCTGTCAGTTTGTTTAGTTTATTTGAAACATCTCCATCTAGTATCAGGGAAATTGTGATTTAACTGGAGAGGGAAGTAGAGGGGACTTGTCCATGCATTGATAATTTTTAAATTCATTTCTCCCTACTCTTTGAACTTTTACATAAATAAAATAAAAAGCATGGAGAGAAGCACTTGCTACTTTTTAGTTGGAATTGGAAATGGAACTAAGTAAAGGCACCCTGTTCTAAATCCACAGTCTGCCTTCCACTTTAGAAATAGCACAAGGAATAAACTTGTGCTCAATAAGCCCAACAGAGAAATATCACTCAGACATAGTGACTAATGTAGCATCCAGCCTGCTCACCTTCATTTCGAAGAAATCATATGTGAGCCTTAATGTTAGGGCATCAGTAACAACTTTATTCTGTAGCTGGTTAATTTAAACACAATTCTTTATACATCCCCCAAATACGGTCAATGTTCATTTTTTTTGCCAATGTTAATTTTTATAGGCTAAGCTTTGTTACAGGTTTTAAAAACAGTTACATCATCAACACCACCTTTTTCATATTTGTCTTTCTAAATGAACTCTGACACTGAGCAATTTTACTGTTACCCCTGTGGAAATCCTATTCAGCCATCTCTCCCAAATGCCTACCTTTTGGTTCCCCTTTACACGAAACTAAAAGTTGTCCAATGCCTTTCGGAAAAACAAAATAAAAAGAATGTACATAACTGTCATGGGTCAATATCTAATGTACATACTAATTTATCTAAATCACCTCATTTCCTGCCTATCTTCTGAAAACTTTGTTTTTCCTTCAAAATTATTCTTCCCCATTACACAATATTTTAGGGTGCTTACAATCCACTGGACTCATAACTTGCCATGTCCTTCCTCGACATCATCACATTTTCTCCTCTCTCTCTTTTTTTTAGCCAATAGACAGCCAATATACAGATTACCAACATATGTTCTAGGAGTGTCTGGATTTCCAAAGTTATAAACTACAAATATACAAGTTTGAGGAATTCAAATAACTCTGGCAAACTCTACCCTCAACTATACCTACCAAAATGAAACAAACAAACAAAAAAACAACTCTCCCTTAAACCTCTAAACACAGAGATACCCTGCCACCTCTTTTTACCTACAAAAGTTTTACTTATGTAAATATCTAAACTCTCTTCATCTCGTTTTTATCTGCTTTTTGTTTTGAGAAAAACAATTTGCTGTAGGTCAGTCCATCTTTATAACCCCATGTATGATGCACAGAATAAGGTCTGCCCAAATGGGACAAATAACAAAACCAGTAAAGCTTTTTGGAATCAATATAAATTTTGTATCACAAATGCAGTTTTGAAAATACTAGTAATAAAAATTGTGGGGGCGCCTGGGTGGCTCAGTGGGTTAAGCCTCTGCCTTCGGCTCAGGTCATGATCTCAGGGTTTTGGGATTGAGCCCCGCATCGGGCTCTCTGCTCAGCAGGGAGCCTGCTCCCCCCCCCCCCCCCCCCCCGCCTCTGCCTGCCTCTCCGCCTACTTGTGATCTCTATCAAATAAGTAAAAATCTTTTAAAAAATAAATAAATAAAAATTGTGAATCTCTTCAGTATTAACAATGGGTTATTGCAAGTCTCCCTTGGGGGCAATAACGAAAATGGGAATTCCAGAAAATCCTAAAACTACCATACATAGTGCTTCAGATATGGAAATGGAGTAAGATTAGCTAGTAATCAACAGAGGGAAGAAAAAGGTCAGGGGGAAAAGGATAGGGTCTTTTGAAATGAGTTTTTTGTAATGTTCCAAGCACATTCTTCCGTAAAAGTTCCAGGAATGCTTCTGCCTTAGGACCTTAAGTGGTCTGTCTGTCCCCAAATCTCCTCCCTTCTCCCCCCCACCCCTTTACCTGATGGGCCTACTCCCTCATGCCTTTAAAGCCTTCTTTCAAAAGTCACCTTTTCAGTGAGGCGTACTCTAAACACCCTACTTGAAAGCTGACAATTTCCCAGGTCCTTTGCCCACTTCTGGTTACTCCACGTAAATTGTTTATGTCGGCGTCCATATAACCACACCTTCCTCCTCTTTTGGACATCCCTGCTTGTCGCTTCTCCTTTAAATTTTGTCGGGAAGGGGCGGAGCTAGGGCTTACCCTCAAGGAAAGGGGGAGTATACCCTTAGGCTCCGCCCACTTGCCGGCTGGGCGGACCCACGGGTTGTTCTCCTCTTAGTCCGCTCCGGAAACGCGACTGCGGACGGTAATATCACATGATCTTAACGTCAATGCGCCGGCGCCGGCCGAAAGCACGCCCTCGCTTTCCGTGGGCTCGCGTTTATGCTTTAGGTGCCTTTTTTCCCTCACGGTGTTGTGGCGTGTGGGGTCTTTTTTCCCAGACTCCCGGGGCCTGCTTTGGGCTTTCGCGATGTACCACAACAGTAGCCAGAAGCGGCACTGGACTTTCGCCAGTGAGGAGCAGCTGGCACGACTGCGGGCCGACGCCAACCGCAAATTCAAATGCAAAGCGGTGGCCAACGGGAAGGTGAGGAGTCTGGCGGCCTCTAAACTCTTGAGCAGCTACTGCCCACCCCGTTCTCTATCCTGCCTTCCCTTGGGCTTCCACACTCCTTCATCTCCGCCGCCCGTGCCTCTGCGGAGTGCGGGGCGTTTTATTTAAAAAACAGGCGAGGGGCGCCTGGGTGGCTCAGTGGGTTAAGCCTCTGCCTTCGGCTCAGGTCATGATCCCAGGGTCCTGGGATCGAGCCCCGCATCGGGCTCTCTGCTCAGCGGGGAGCCTGCTTCCTCCTCTCTCTCTGCCTGTCTCTCTACCTACTTGTGATCTCTGTCAAGTGAATAAATAAAAAAATCTTTAAAAAAATAAAAAAAACAGGCGAGTACTTTGCCAGGTGTTGTGGATACAGAGACCGACAGCGCCATTAACGTAGTCAAGTGGCAGAGGAGTAATCAGTAACATGGCGAAGAAAAGACTTGATATCGTAGTGCGGGACTAGAGCTTTTTTATTAGTTAAAAGGATACGTAGGGGAAGGCTTCTGCCAGGAGTTGATGGAGAGAGGACGTTCCCGGCTGACAGAGCCACAGGTGCAAAGTGGGAGGTCGGAACTTGCAGGGTTGAGGGCGGCTCGGTGGAATGCTCTGGATCGTGTGGCAGAAGCTCAAATAGAGGGGCTTGAAAGGCTGGAGAAGGTATAGACCAGGAGCTTGTAAGCGGAAGTAAGGAGTTTGAGCTTATGATGAGGAGATGGGGAATCTTTGAAAGATTTTAAGTAGGAATTAACCTTTCAGATGCTGTTTTGGAAAGCGATCTCAGAAAGCCTGGTGGTGAATGGATTGGAGGGGCAGGAGACCGTCAGTACCTATTGACTGAAGATGGTTTAGACTTTGGTTCTGCCAGCCAAGTCCTTTCTGTTACAGCTTGCACGCAAAAAAAAAAAAAAAAAAAAAAAAAATTTAGTTTTTTTTTTTTTTTTTTTAATTTATTTACTTGACAGAGAGAGAGAACACAGCAGGGGGAGTGGGAGAGAGGGAGAGGCAGGCTTTCCGCTGAGCATGGAGCCTGATGTGAGACTTGATCACAGGACCCTGGGATCATGACCTGAGGCAAGGCAGACGTTTAACTACTGAGCCACCCAGGAGCTCCGCCCCACCCCCCACCCCCCCGCGCCGTTTTACTCTTCTTTCACAAGTTCCACCATCCGTTGTAGTACAGGCTTCCCTCTAGCAAGGATTCCATGTTTCAGACCTGTTGGTACTGAGCTACTTTTTACATTTAACTCATGTCTGTTTCATACCCCCTGATTCTTGTGCTGCAGGAAGTAGTAAGGACTGTACTGTGTACCAGGCAGTATTCTAAGCATTTAGTAAGTGCTAGCTCATTTAATCCTCACAACTACCCCATGAGGTAGATGCTGTTATTGTCCTTGCTTTACAGCTGAGGAAACTGAGGTATAGAGTGGTTGAATAACTTTTCAGGACTACATTGCTGGTAAGCAGCAGACCCAGGATTTTGAACCCATTTCTGTTCTGAATCATAATCCCGTGCTGTCTCTATAAAATTAGTTTGTATTAGTATTACTTAGCCTAACATTAAAAATAATAGCGTAAATTGGGTGGTTTAAAACATCAGAAATTTATTGTTTCACAGTTCTGGAGACTGGAAGTCTAGCATAAAGTTGTTGTCAAAATATTCTGCAGTTTTTAGGGGAGAATCTTTTCCTCTTTCAGCTTCTGGTAACCCTAGGTATTCCTTTGCTTCTTCCTCTTTACATAGTGTTCTCTCTCTGTTTTTATCTTCCCATGTTCTTGTTATAAGGATACCAGTCATATTGGATTAGGAGCCCATTGTACTCTGGTGTGACCTCATCTTAACTATTTACATTTGTAGAAACTCTTATTTCCAGATAAGGTCACGTTCTGAGGTACTGGGGGTCAGGACTTCAGTATACTTTTTTTGGTAGTCATAATTAATCCAATAATAACACTGCCCAAGGGGCGCCTGGGTGGCTCAGTTGATTAAGCAACTACCTTCGGCCCGGGTCATGATCCTGGAGTCCCGGGATCAGGTCCTGTGTCGGGCTCTCTGCTCAGCGGGCAGTCTGCTTCTCCCTCTGACCTTACCCCTCTCGTGCTCACTCTCTCTCTCAAATAAATAAACAAAATCTTAAAAAAAAAAAAAAAAACTGCCTAGTAGATATTTGTTGTAAAATTGTTGTAATATTAATCATCTAATGTATTCTTTGGAGAGTTTATAAAGACAAATGGGGGGAATATTTTAAGTGTCATAATCATCCTTGAGACACTTGTTGATTTTTACCTCAACCTGTGTGACTTAGTGACTGAGAAAGGGATGTTGAAAGCTTTCCAGTCAATGACAGTATGTATCTTATTTTTTGATTTATAACTGACATCAAACTAGGGAGCGTGCACACCCTCTGTCATGATTCTTTTTACCCTAATGAAGCAAATGTCCAGCTGACAGTCTAAGAAATTGTGAAATGAGGGACGCCTGGGTGGCTCAGTTGGTTAAGCAGCTGCCTTTGGCTCAGGTCA
>NW_019154103.1:12358340-12486789 GCF_002288905.1 Enhydra lutris kenyoni | reverse complement strand
AATAAATAAATAAAATCTTAAAAAAAAAAAAAAAAGAAATTGTGAAATTATGGTATAGTTTGAGTTTAGCAAATATTTCACTAAAACTATTTTGTGTAATAATTAGCAGCTCTATAAAGAGGAAATGATATATGGCATATTTCCCTTTGGTTGGAGGTACAAACTAAACAATCTGGACAGAGGAAAGTATTTTAAGAGCATTTCATTGAACTTTTGTTGTAACTTTTGGTCTAAAGGTTCTTCCAAATGATCCAGTCTTTCTTGAACCTCATGAAGAAATGATGCTTTGCAAATACTATGAGAAGAGATTATTAGAATTCTGTTCGGTGTTTAAGCCAGCAATGCCAAGGTCTGTTGTGGTAAGTTATGATAGTGATAAAGTATAATGTCCTTTAGCTGACCTCTGAAATCCGAACTCTTCTAAACACGTAACTCAGTTCTCTGCCCACTTTAGGCAAATTTATGTATTCACGTTTTTGTCACTTTATGTATTTTTTTTGATAAATTCCTTAACTTAGGAATTCCTGTATCATTTCTTACAAAGTATTTTCATTCTCATTTCATTGTCAAAAGAATTTTGAGATCTGCTAGACAGGTCATAACATCCTCATTTTACAGAGAAAGAAAATACTACTTTCTCTCTAGGTTCCCAACTAATGATCAATAGAACTGGGAGTAGAACATAAACTAGTGTCTTTTCAAATCTGACAAACACATTTGAAATAAGTCATTCAATCATCTTTTGCAGTCAGATGCCCCAGCTAAAACTCATGCCATAGAAGTTTTTAAACCTTGATTAAGAGATAAACCTGGAGATTTATCTTTGGGTAAAAAATTGTCTTGTGTTTGTTTCAGATGTATGGTTCTGAGGACTTCATTTATGTGGGTGTGGTTACTGTGTTGTGGCAGTGGTGAGGAGAAATAGGTAGTTAGAGTTTTGTGGCTATAGGGACTTAATGCACTGTCCTTGAAATTGTTCCTTTAGTGTGTATTCTTATTTATTGAACATAGACTGAGGTTGAAAAGCTGAAAATAAAAGAGGAGGATTATAAAACATTTTTTCATAATTATCTTACAGGTTTGCCTTGAATATCAAATATGAAGGTCTGTCTTAAGTGAGAATCTGTCTTAACTTTTAAAGTTATATGGAGTGAATAACTTATGACTCAATAGAGAATAACACCCCAGGAAATAATCTCCATTTTTAAAGTTGAAAAAAATTGAGGTATATTGAAAATACCAAGTTCAGGGGTGCCTGGGTGGCTCAATGGGTTAAAGCCTCTGCCTTCAGCTCAGGTCATGATCCCAGGTTCCTGGGATCGAGCACCGCATCAGGCTCTCTGCTCAGCAGGAAGCCTGCTTCCTCTTCTCTCTGCCTGCCTCTCTGCCTACTTGTGATCTCTCTCTGTCAAATAAATAAATAAAATCTTTAAAAAAAACAAAAAGAAAGAAATTACCAAGTTCAAAAATACTCACAGTGGTTTTATTGTTTTGTTTGTTTTTTTGTTTGTTTTTATTTTGTGTTTTTTTTTAGTTTACCTGACCTTCATCTGAGAGATGAAATATTTATAAAGAATTTTAGATGGACTTAACTAGTTGTCTCTAGATTTGGTTCCATGTTTTTCTGATAAAAGAACTATAACATAATAGTAATTTATTACTGAGTTTTTTCAGATGAAGAAACTGAATTCTTGCATGAACTTCTTTTTGGAATTTGTATAACATGCTTATTTAAAACTGATGAAGTTTTTTTGTTTTGTTTCACATAAAATGACAAAGCTAAACTTTTTTAAAATATTTAAAAGGAAACTTTTTCTAACTTAAAATAGATAAACATCTGTTCATTGGTTCTAGCCAAATGACATGATGGTTAAAAGTACAGGCAGGTCTTAGTTGAATCCATCCCTGTTCCTTGTTATATGTGTGACCCCAGACAAGACAGTTAACCTTACTGATGGTCAGTTTCCTTCTCTGTGAAGTGGAGATAGCCATACCTCACCAAGCTGTTGTAAGGATTAAAGCAAGATGATAGCTTGATGCTTGGCACAGAGTCTGGCCCATGGGATTCAGTCAGTAAAATGGTAGGTGCTGTTTCTACTCTTTAGTTTGGCAACATGATCATAGTTCTATTGCACAGATCCAGAGTGGATTTAGAGAGAAGGCTTACTGCCCAACTGTGTTAATTCTGTCAGTTTTTTCCACCAGATTGACTGGTTAAGCTGTGAATATTTGTCTGTTTCTCCTTGATTTTTTTTCTAATCTAGCTGGTGTTTGTTACTCTGAAGTCTAAAACAAACACACAAACTTTTAAAAAGTCAGTCAGTGACCATAGGAAGGGTAACCAGGGTGAGTGAGGAAGGACAGCAAAGGGTCTTTTGGCTATAACTTTTCCATGGTAATTCATCACAATTTATTTTATTAAAAAATAATTAAGTTTTGGTATTTTGTATGGGTAACTTTTTTAAAGAAACCTTTGCATGAGTTAGTTTAAAAAAAAGTTTTAAATAAAATTTAACTTGTATGTGTGACTAGATTCTGATAATGTATTATTTTTAATCTTAGGGTACAGCTTGTGTGTATTTCAAGCGTTTCTATCTTAATAACTCAGTAATGGAATATCACCCCCGGATAATAATGTGAGTATAATTCTAACTTACTGATTTTCATTTAAGAAAACCTTTATGTGTGTGGATAAAATGACTTCTTAAAGGGTAAATAGAGTTGCATTCTGTTATGAACTTATACTCCTTATACATCTATAGTACTACCCTCCCTGTAATACTGATGGCATCTGAACTTCAACTTGTCCATATTCAAATTGTGTTTTTCTCAAACTAAATTTCCTAATACCTCTTTCTGTTAGTGGTACCTTTCTTCTCTTTGTTGCTCCAAGAATCATTCGTGGTACCTCCTCTCTTTCTGTATCAATCAGTTTACAATTTTTGTAGCTCCAGATTCATTTCAATTGAACAAAGGTCCATTGAAAATAAAGATGAAGCTAGTATGAGACTCATCAAAGAGCTTGCTCTCAATCACATTGTCCCTGTTTATTTTCTCCCTTTTTCATTTTCTTTTCTACCAGTCTAGGTCAGGTCCTTGTTACTTCCAATCTTGATTTTTGTGGTAATTTTATTACTAGATGCTCACTCTAAAATTTATGGTAGTAGCCGTGAGAGTTTCATAGGTTGCCGAGGTAATAATCTCTCCAGTGAAATGCCTTCAGAGATTTTACTGATGGCCTTCCACAGTCTTCCTTTAACCTACCTGTCTTCCCTGGCTTCCCCTGCTTTCTTCCATCTGTGTATACCATTGTGTTCTTCCACCTACATTTCATGATTCAAAGTACTCTTATTCTGCAGTTATTTTTCCAGATGTTTATGTTGAACTATATGAAACTGCCATTAATAATGGTTGAATGCTCTGACAAGGTTATACAGTTCATCCTATTACAGTCTTCTAATGGATAAAAGCTTGAACAGAAAACTCTTTTTTTTTTTAATAAATTTCCTGCAGTGTCTGGCATAGTCACTTGTTAATATTAGGCATTTTTAGAACTTATTTTTAATTAATAAAATATTCAGATACTTCTTAAAGTATGTAGAGATCCCATTCCCATCCCTTTATTTTTTTTCCTCTAGGCTCACTTGTGCATTTTTGGCCTGCAAAGTAGATGAATTCAATGTATCTAGTCCACAGTTCGTTGGAAATCTGCGGGAGAGTCCTCTTGGACAAGAAAAGGCACTTGAACAGATTTTGGAATATGAACTACTACTTATACAGCAACTTAATTTCCACCTTATTGTCCACAATCCATATAGACCGTTTGAGGGCTTTCTCATTGATTTAAAGGTAATCTTGTTGATAGAAAAAATAAACTATTAGGATATATACCTTTGCTAGTTCTTTAACCAGAAAAATAAAAATTTTATTATTACTTGTAATCATCCTAGTTGTTATAACATAAGCTTATCTGAAATGTGAGTTCAGCTTGGACCTCTGGTGCTATAGTTCTCAAATTTCAGTGCCACCTGGAAGGTTTGTTAACTCAGATTGTTGGGCTGCAGTTCCAGAGCTGCTCATTTAGTAGATCTGCAGATACTTGTCTAAGAACTCTAATGAGGACCACTGTCAGTTTGGAGTAATGCTTTTGAAGACTTAAGTTAATTCTTCTAACTCTGAAGTATACTGCCATGGGTCTCATTTAAAGAACCACGTAACTTTTAACTAGAATATTGCAAAGTGATTAACATTTTTAGTGCATTGTGAACTTGAATCAGTAGGGAGGTATCAAAAATATAAGGAAATAAGCATTGACAAAAGCAACTCGAGTTGTTTTGTTTGGACCCTGAAAGGGGACTTGGATAGTGTGACTGAAGTCAAAGTGGAAGTCACAAACTGGTTCATTCATGTCAGTTGAGCGGCCAGATTTGGGTATGTACCATATGCCAAAACATTGTGCTTAAGGATTTAAAACAGCTTCAACTTTCATAGGTCTTACAGTCTAATGGGAATGGTAATCATATATCCAGTGTGCTAAGTGCCATAGAAGGAAAGATACAGGATACTTTAGAACGGGATGGCAGATTGAGAGGAAAAAGATAGTTGCGAGAAAAGGTCATTTAGAGTGAAAATCAGAGCAAGAGGAGGAATTTGGTAGTAGAAGAACATCCCAATTAGAGAGACTTCTTTGGTCAAAGGTCCAGATTGAAGAAACTGTGGTGCACTAAAGAACCTAAATGGAGCTTAGAGATAGAGGAGGAAGACTGCCGCGGAGTGCTGCCTGAGTGGAAGGTAGAGGCCTGGACTGTGGAGGTGACAGTAAGGATTTTGAATAGAGCAGCAGGACCAGCATAAGGCTTAAGTTTGGGCAGCGTTGTGGTTTGCAGTTTAAAAAAATCCTGTTGGCAGCTCTGGCATCAGTCCGCGGCAGCTATTTATTGCACGTATGTATGTGTCAGGCATGACATGGGGAATGGATTAGACTCCATGAACGGATGCCAGTAAGATGCTGTTAAGAGTAGTCCAGGCACAAATGGATGAGGAAGATGTGGTCCATATATACAGTGGAGTATTACGCCTCCATCAGAAAGGATGAATACCCAACTTTTGTATCAACATGACGGGACTGGAATAGATTATGCTGAGTGAAGTAAGTCAAGCAGAGAGAGTCAAGTATCAGATGATTTCACTTACTTGTGGAGCATAAGGAATAACTCAGGACACTGGGTGAAGGAGAGAAGTAGTTGGGGGAAATCGGAGTGGGAGATGAACCATGAGAGACTGTGGACTCTGAGAAACAAACTGAGGGTTTTGGAGGGGATGGGTGGGGTGAGCCTGGCAGTGGGTATTTAAGGAGGGCACGTATCTCAGGGAGCACTGGGTGTGGTGCGTAAACAATCTTGGAACACTGAAAAAATAAAATTAATAAAAAAATAGTAGTCCAGGCAAAAGATGGTGGTTGGTTTGACTTATAGTAGCTGTGAGTACAGAGAGAGCTTCCTGGACTTAAGAGATACTAGTCAGAATCACTAGAGCCTGAGGATTGATTTCATAAAGAGATTGAGAACAGAGGAAGAACCCCCAGGTTTCTGGCCTAAGCGTATAGGTAATGGTGGTTCGTTCACTCCCTGATACAGAAAACACTGGCATAGCACGGATTTGTTGATAGTGGAGGGTTCAGGGTTGATGAATCTGGTTTGAGACACAATTTCCAATTCCTGCAAGCATCAAGTGTGTCTGGAGGTGGGAGAAGATGGCAAAGCTATAGGTATAGATTTGGGTGTTGTTGCTCCTAGAAAATTTAAAGTGGACTGGCCCAACGGACCATTTAAAGGGTAGAGAAGGGTACCTGGGTGGCTCAGTCAGGCAAGTGTCCACCTCCTGGTTTCAGATCAGGTGATGATTTCAGCGTCATGAGATCAAGCTGCACTGCCACTCTGCGAGCACGGAGCCTGCTCAAGATTCTCTCCCTCCACCTCTGCCCCACCCCTGTCCTCACACTCATGCCAAAAAATAAATTATTTTCAATAAGTAAATGGTAGTTAAGAGAAATATAAGAAGCTATTAAGGAGACTGAAGAATATCCAGAGAGGTAGGACTTTCTGGAAAAGTGAAGTAGAATACTTTTACGAGTACACGTCACTCTCTAATCCTGTCCAGAATTCAGGCAAAATAGAAGCAAAAGGATAATGTTTGCTGGATTTAGTGTCAGAAGGGTCATCTGTGATTTTTGTGAAATTAGTCTCCATTGAATGTGCAGGAAGAAAGCGGATTGGAGCCAGTTGGGGAATAGATAGCAGGTGAGAAAACAAGTATTTATAACCTGGATTAAACAGCTTGATTTTTGAAGTGGGAAAAGATGATTGATTGAGAAGATAGGGGAACTCCTAGAAATAGATGAGAGATGGTTTTTGTGTTTTGTTTTGTGGAAGAAACTGATGTGGAGAGCTAGAAATGAGAGAAAGCTTAAAGGAAGAAGTGAAAAATAAGTAGCTCAAGTTTGTCTCTGGAGTAAGGTGGAAGGGACTGGCATGAGATTCAAAGCAAAGTATAATTGGCCTTGAGAGAATAATAGCTCTTTGAACAGAGGGATAGAGGTAAGCATGGGTTGAGGACTGTATTATGCCTGGGGATTGGTGCTGACAGGAAATGGAGTGTCTTTCTTTTTAAAGGCAGAGATCATTACAGAGAGTGATGGAGTTTCTGAAAATTACGAGACATTGAGACAGGTGGAAAATGTTGTACACAGTGACACGTGGGAAAACAAATTTTCTATTTAACATAGTTAGGCAGTGTTGAGAGCCCTCCTGAAGTCTGTGAAGTCCGTGAACTTGAATTTATAGTGATAGTACTAGACTTGGTGGTATTGTTTTCTGTTGCAGCACCCAGAAATGTGGATATAGTTACAAAGCAGAAGATTGCTTGAATTCAGCCGTTAAAAGTTTTGTCTGAAATATGTTGGCAGCATATTGGGTCAGGGAATTCCGGAGGGAAGTGAGGACCAGCGGACACTGGTGAGTGGGAGCAAGTAGACAGATAAAGGGATAAAGGACCAAAGGATCTGAGGAGGAAGTTGGGGAATAGCTGTGAAGTAACTAAGCAAATATATTGGGGGAAAGGAGTACTGTGGTCATAGTGGAATGTCTGAATTTCTCATAGCAAAGGTCAGGCATTTCTGGATAATACGACATGGGTGTGACTGTACAGTTGACTCAGGGTATTTTGTTGAGTGTAGAAGAGATTTTTTTAGTGCCTTGAGACTTGAATGTGGATATCTGAAATACATCTAAGGGTTTAGGATTTAGAGTTCAGTGTAGGAAGAGTTTTCAGAGAATATGGGCTCATCTGTATTTCTTGGGCATATTCTAAAAATAATTCTGTAATCAAAACCAACCAACCCCATTTCCATTTACTTCCCAAAAGTAAACTTTAAGTAGCAGAAATTTCAAATGTAGATGAGGTGGTGCTTTAATTCTTAAATGGCTGAATTCCAGCTGAATCCAAGGTGGATTGCCTGGGAAGCCTTTACCTTGGGATGTGCCTTTCTTAGGTCAGCTTCAAACCTCTTTTCCCCTTCCTCCTCAGGTTGAAAAGGACAAAGAGAGGGATTAATGTAAATTAGAACAGTGCCAAGTCCTATACTGGGAGCTTCAGATAAATTATCTTAAAGCATATATTTCTTACTATGAATTGTGATTAAAAAAAGAAAAGTTTAGGGGCACCTGGGTGGCTCAGTGGGTTAAGCCTCTGCCTTCGGCTCAGGTCATGATCTCAGGGTCCCGAGATCAAGCCCCGCATTGGGCTCTCTGCTCAGCAGGGAGCCTGCTTCCCCCTCTCTCTCTCTATGCCTGCCTCTCTGCCTGCTTGTGATCTCTGTCTGCCAAATAAGTAAATAAAATCTTAAAAAAAAAGTTTGAAAGTCACTAAGGAAAAACAGATTCTTCAAACATGCAGAATTTAATGATTACACTTTTGATACATTCTGATGCTGAATACAAAACAATCTTAGATGGAAAAATTAAGCTGAGGTATTACTTTTTTTTTTTTTTTTTTTTTAAGATTTATTTATTAGTTGGGGCGCCTGGGTGGCACAGTCGTTGAGCATCTACCTTCAGCTCAGGTCATGATCCAGGATCCTGGGATCAAGCCCCGCTTTGGGCTCTCTGCTCAGTGGGAAGCCTGCTTCCTTCTCTCTCTCTCTCTGCCTGCCTTTCTGCCTACTTGTGATCTGTGTCTGTCAATAAATAAATCAAATCTTAAAAAAAAGAAAAAGATTTATGTATTAGAGCATACTTGAGCAGGGTCAGAGGGAAATAATCTCAGGCAGACTCCCTGCTGAGTGAGCATTGGGCTCCACAGGGGACTCAGTCCCAGGACCCTGAGATCGTGACCTGAGCCGAAATCAATAGTAGGTGTTTAACCAGTGCAGACAGCCAGGCACCCCTGGGGTGTTACTTTTATAAATAAAAGAATCCTGTATTAAGCATTTTCTTGTTAATATAAATATTTTTGAACTATTATTATTGCATTAACTCTCAGAAGTGATAACATTTGTAAACTTTCTTTCTAGACTCGCTATCCCATGATGGAGAATCCAGAGATGTTGAGGAAAACAGCTGATGACTTTCTTAATAGAATTGCATTGACGGATGCTTACCTTTTATACACACCTTCCCAAATTGCCCTGACTGCCATTTTATCTAGTGCATCTAGAGCAGGAATTACTATGGAAAGGTATTAATCTGTGTTTTAGCTTTGATCAGACTCAGTTTATCCCTTTCTGGAAAGTGAATTTTTAAGTGCTATTCAGTTTGTGACTTAATCCTTTATACGTACTGTGTTTCAGAGGGTTGGTGAGGGCGACAGAAGAAATGAAATGACCTTTTATATATTTTTTAAGATTATTATTTTTTTAATTTTTATTTGTTTTTTAAGATTTATTTATTTGAGAAAGAGAGCAAGAGTGCACAACTAGGGGAAAAGGGGCAGAGGGAAAGGGAGAGCCAATGTGGGGCTTGATCCCAGGACCCTGCAATCATGAGCTGAGCCAAAGGCAGATGCTTAAGGGACTGAGCCACCCAGGTGCCCTGTCACCTCTTTAAAGAAATCTTTAAAAAATTGAGTGTCTTTGAGCTAAGAGGATCCATTTTATGACCTATGTAGAAGTAAATCAGGTGATCCCGGAAAGACCGATAGAGCTGTCTGTAAAGAGTGAACGGAGAAGTTTTGTGAACTTTAAGCAACACGTGCACAGCAAATATGTCTGCCTGATTTATTGTTCTTCTCCTGCTGTGGAGCCTGTGTGGCATGTGGCATTCAGTAAAGGTCTGTTAAATGAGTAATGCTTCAGGGGATGTCCATATGAATTGCACCTGAGCTGTAGACACCTACAGCTGATGCATAAATGCACAGTGAGAACCGGGCTTTGTGACAAGCCCTTTACCTCAATTAACTTTGACTCTCTGCAGTATCTTGTGCACAGATTAATTAAACACTGTTTTCATACTGATTTGTAACTGAAGCACAGGCTAGTAGCAAATTAGATTTTGTAAATTTTTATAATTTCTTTGTGACCTTTGAAGTTCTGCCTGATCTTAGTCCTAGAAAAATCTGAGGAAGATAAGATTTTATAAACTTATACTGTTCTCCATGTTTGTAATCCCCTCATCCAAAATTTCAAAATCCATTGATAATGGTGGTAGCAAACATGAACAGATGTGATTTAGTCTTTATCCAGCTTAATGGGAGTATTTATGTGTTTCCTTACAGAAATACGAATGTACTGGTAACAGGCTACATCCCCTGACATCACTGCATTGTTGCACATTTCTTGGTACTTTCCCTAGGTTCCCTTTCCAAAACTTGAACAGTTTATGAATTTCAAAACAAATGCAAGATAAGGCTTGTGGGCTTGTTTTTAATTCATGGTATGCCTCTTCTCCACAAACACAGCTCACCAAATGTACATAAATATATACTTTTAATCCCTAAGTGATCTATACCTCCATTTATTTAACTAAATAAAACTTTATCAAGTGCCTTCTCTGTACCATGCACTGTACTGTTAGAATGAACAAAGCTATCAGTCCTTGTTCTAGTTAGGAAAGACAGCAGATTATTGATATCTATGGAGTTTAGATGTGAAGCTTCCAATCTCTAAGAGAAGAAAGCCTCTTTTCTACAAGTCAGATAGCCAAATGTCTGATTTGAAGCATCATATCCAATGCCGTGTGTATGCATATTCTCCAGTGGTGAGATTCTTATGGAGAGGGATGAAGTTTATGTCATCTTGGAAGTGTCGTTACAATCTCATATAGCTGAAACTGAAACTGTGGTAACTTGGGCTCATGACAAATTAAATACACTTTAGAATTTCCCAGGGACTATGAAGAGTTGGGCATTTTTTTCCTTTTGAGGAAGTATTTGTGAATCATTCTTAACTTCTGATTTACTTTGCAAACTCTGGGGACACATTGGAATTGCCTTTACATTTATTGCTGGTTTCAGAAAGGGAAAGCCCTTGTGCTATTATATTCTGGGTGACGCTTTAGATTAATACTCATAGGATGTTCTTTTGTTAGTTCTGAGTTGTTTTCTCTTTTACTGGATTTCGAGATTTATTTTTCATCTCCTAGCTTGACTTCTTAAATATTCCTGCTTGCTTATGGATTTTTTAATCAAAATATTAAAATTCTAATTCAGTATTGAGATTGAGTTGCTAACTTACAGGTTCGTTGAGGCAGAGTCTAGTCAGCTAACTCTTAGAACTAAATGTTTTGCTCTTATGTTTAAGAAATGAAAAAGAGTAAAAAGAGACAAAAGAAAATGCCTTAAGTGTGAGGGTTTGGGAGAAAAAAGAAAGGAAAAGACTAATAGTTATTTTGAATTACTGATAGCCACAAATGTATTCATTGTTAAGGGAGTTGTTGATTCTTGTATCTAAAATTAATTCCCATCATAGATGATGAAGTTGTTAACATCAAACTTAGCTATCAAAACTTACGCAGTATCATTTAAATAATGGGGATAGTTTAAAAGCAACAAAATTTCCTAATTGTCTAACTGTATTCCAGCATTTACTCATTTTGCCATTTTTCAGAGAAATTAATAATTTCTTTCTACTTGTGTTTGAAAGATTACTTATGCCTTCACAGTCTGTTCACTTGGGCTTTTATCAATTATATATCAAGTTCAGAGTAGCTAAATATTTAAATATAGAAATTATTTTCAAGCTGCTATCATTGGTTGCCAGAAAAACGATAATGAGGCTTTATATCCATTTATGGAAATATTAACACTTTGATTTATAGATGTAATAGATTTGCAAAACATGAGGCTATTCTTTTTTTTTTTTTTTCCCCAAAAGATTTATTTATTTGACAGAGACAACCAGAGAGGGAACACAAGCAGGGGGAGAAGCAGGCTCCCCGCTGAGCAGGGAGCCTGATGAGGGAGTCTGTCCCAGGACTCTGGGATCATGACCCGAGCCAAAGGGAGACGCTTAATGACTGAGCCACCCAGTCGCCCCAGAGCATGAGGATATTCTTAACTGGTTTGAATACCTATTGGTCCCAAGAAGAGCACTTAGAGTTAACTTGCTATTAAGGGAAGAGAGAATCCTTACTAGTACCATGTTCCAGCTCTGCTTCTTCCTAGCTTTATGACTTTGGGCAGGGGACAAGATCATGACTTGTCTGTGCTTGTGACTCACATTGTTCAAATTGCTCAATTACTCAAATTATTCAGATTGTAAAATGAAGTTAAATTCGTAGAGTTTATATATTAAAACATTTAACACTAGTAACAGTCAATAATCGAAATGTTGTATTCATAACCATTTTCCCTCTGAAAGTTTATATATTACAAAATTTAGGCAAAATAATTTGGACATTAAACGTCTTTTAAACTAAGTTGTATTAGATCCTTAAGACTATAATAGAGTATATAGTTTTGTGGAGTTCGAGGTATTGTTATTTAATACTTTTAATGTAAATTAATTTTAAAATTGCCTTTGATGAAATGAACGTGGGGGAAACTAATTTATGATGTCATGTTTCTCAAGATGCAGTATGTATTCAGTAGATTAAAATTTTTTTTCCTTTTTCTACCAGTTATTTGTCAGAAAGTCTCATGCTGAAAGAGAACAGAACTGGCTTGTCACAGTTACTAGATATAATGAAAAGTAAGTAAAACAGGACACTTTATAAAATGTTCTTCTATTACAAAGCTACTTTCTAAATATCATCTTGATATTTAACTTCAGGTATCAATCATATAGATTGTTGTTTGGATTTATTTTCATTGATTTACTGGATCATGGAGGCATTAAGGATACATTCATTGGTGGAGAACAAGTAGAACGATCATGAAAGGAAGTAGTTTGTACACATAGAGAACTTATTAGGAAAGTGAAAATAGAAGATTCAGAAAGGGTTAAAGTTTAAAATAGTCCTTTTGAAGTGTACACAGATATATGACAAGCACAGGAGAAGATCTAAAGGGAACCAAATTAAAGATCATACTTAAAATTGGAGTTGTTTTGTAGTCAGCTTTAATTAGTTCCCATTATTTGCTAGTCATGTTGGTATTACAGAAGTCGTGGTTCTCCACTGGGTGTGATTTTTGCAATGTGTGGGACCCTTTTGGCTGTCAGAACTTAGGGGGTAGGGGAGTGGCTAGTACTCAACATCTAGTTGGTAGAAGAATGTTACTAAACATAATTCAGTGTAGCCCCTTATTAAGCTGAAGAATGACTCCCCAAAGATACCCATGTCCTAATCCCTAGAAACCATGAATGTTACCTTAGAAAGCTGTTACAGTTTGAAGATCTTGAGATGGATATCCTGGATATCCAGGTCACAGGAGTCTTTATTAAAGAAAGGCAGAGGAAGGTTTGACAGAGAAGACAAAACACAGAGAAAGATTTGAAGATGCAAACCTTAAAAATTGGAGTGATGTGGCCACAAGCCAGGGGATGCTGGGAGCCAGAAGCTGGAACAGGAAAGAATGGATTTCCCCCTAGAGCCTCCAGAGGGAATGGGGCTCTGCTAACATTTTGATATTGACCCAGTGAAACTGATTTCGGACTCCGGGGCTTCAGAACTGTGAGAGGAGAATCCATTTCTGTTTCAGGACTTACTGAGCTTAGAGTAATTTTTAATAGCTGACTCAGAAAACAAATATAGCCTCTCACAATGAAGACTTTTCCAGCCCAAACCTTTGGCAGTGCCAGTGTTGAGAAACCCTGTCTTAGTGGGTGAGTAGAGATTACCCACCCCTCTCCTTCCTTCATTCTTGCCTGTGTATCACTGAAGGCTCACGGCTACTAAGCATTAGAGTTAAAAGTAATCTGTGTTTGTCTCCCTTGTGTTTGTGCTACTTGTCTTTTTTAACTAAATATGTAGCTGAAATACTAGGTAAGCCAATAAAATATGAGATTAAAAATCATGATCTTGGATGAGGGTAGTAAATGTGTTTTATATGTTTTATATTTCAGAAGGTAAGCTGTTTCAGGGCATGTAAATAACATTTCTTGATTCTCTGCTTGAAATGATCTTGAGGGCTTCCTTCAATTGGGAGTGATGGATTTGTGATTTACGAATCATAAAACTGTAGGTCTTCAGTTTCACCACTAGAGGGTGCACTTCCAACGCTGTGATTCAGCCAGAGATCTTGGGATCTCGGATTTAGTAGGTAAAACGGAGCCTTAAAGATAACCCACTGTGCTCATCATACAGCTAACAGCTTTTGACTGATTTCTTCAGTTCCTTCATTTTACTCCACTTGTTTTAACATGAAGTAAAAATAGCTTTTGACAAAACAGCACTATAACAATATTAAGGTATCTTATTCCTAAGTTTTTGGAACAAAGATAATCAAGCCACAAGTATTAATTCAGTTGAAAACACTGCTTTGTTTACAGTCCAGCAAGCTCTGCCTGTTTGGCACATGTGGCTGGCTAATAATAAGCCCTGGATCTCTCACCATTCCCCTAAAAATTCTTGAGACTTACATTCTTTGGTTTATTGTAGTTGAATAATACAAACAGACGAGGGGAGAGGACATTTTGGCAGTTGTAAAGTCACTGACACAGTAGTTCACTTTTAGCCTAAGGAGGACATTTTTGTTTTCTTTGATGCTTTATTGTCTAGGTGCTATATTTTTTTGAAGCAAAGGATCATTGACACATTTTTACTAAGTGTCCTCCCTTTATTACATGTCACCTAATAATGGTTTCCTTTGTAAATAGTCTTTGGGCCACCATCTGTAGCACAGAATGTTATAAATACAGCTGGCAGAGAACAAAGGATGTTCACTGAATCATGGATTTTTAAAGCCTTAAATCTGAAAAAGTGACCATGGTGGGATTTGGAAAAAGTATTGACTAGATTGAAGAACATGCTTCTTTTTATGCTGTATATGATATGGACTAAGCAGGAGACCACTATAATTACTTGAAGTATGGTATTTACTGGATTTTAATGCAGAACATTGCAAATGCTGGTAATAATCACATTTCAAGAGTTTTGTTATTATTCCCATAGTAAGTTGGGAAAATACTCAGCTATCTTACAGGAACAGGACTTTTTATTATCCAGTATAAATCTTTATCTCCACATAGGTATGAGAAACTTGGTAAAAAAATACGAGCCACCCAGATCTGAAGAAGTTGCTGTTCTGAAACAGAAGTTGGAGAGATGTCACTCTGCTGAGCTTGCCCTTAATGTAATTACGTAAGTAGGTGGGGGTGTTAAGGATGGATATAATTGTTCTTGAGGCTAGCTCATCCTAAAGTCACTTAACTGGTCAATGTTTGCTTTTGTGGGGAAAAATGCCCATTAAGCTGGGTTGTCTTTAATCGAGTGGACATTTCTAACAGGATTAAATACCAGACAGTAGTTTGGCTTTCATATACTGTTCTCCTCATATGACTAATGTATTCTTTGGGTTGCAGGCCCTGTCCGTTACTTCCCATGGGACCTCTAGAGTCTTCCTAGGGAATCTCCAAACCTCGTACTGTCTTTTAATATTTGGGTTCTTTGCAGGTCTGGTATCTTGTCTGAGGGAACAAGTGTACTGTTTCAGATTTACTTCTGTTAGCTAGGACAGGGAAAGTTGGCCTGTTTTCTTTCAGGGATGAACTTTAAATTGAAGACAGATTAAGTAGGAGAATGTGCTGTTGGATATTTTCTTGGCAGCCATAAGGAACACCTATAAGGTCTCTCACGGATTTGTAGGCTGAATGTGGAAATCACAGAATTGGGGTTCTTTATGCTTTGCAAATTGAAGGATCTACTCAAACCTCATCTTTTAGGAATTTAAACAAGGTGGGGGTGTGGAATGGTAATGAGAAAACTGTTGTTTTTTTCTGTGGAATACATTGATTCCAAAGTTCTACCTTATTAATATTTTGTGGGAATTAACAGTGTCCTCTTATAGTGAAGATGCATCTGAGATGTTTTTGATCTGTTATTGGTGAATGTACTGCATAATGTCTGAGAAACCAGGACAGTATTCTTTGACCTTCAGATCCAGGTACATGTGGCTTAAATTCTTTACAGAGTCACAGGAGACTATCCAAGGATTTATGAAACATGGAAAATGTGGTACTGCTTTATTGTATTGCAGCTGTCACTGCAAGGCATGGCTCAGCATAGAACTTAAAATTGGTAGATCTCACTTGTGGGCTTCAGTGGTAACTCACAGAAATGAAGAGTGGTTACAGAGAAGTAAAGAAATGTCGACTTGAATAAATCAAAGTATTGCAGAAACGATTATATTCTTTTCACATTGATTTTGAAGTGGGCTTAGACCAACGGTTGGCAAACTGGCCCAGAGGCCAAATGTGAACTACTACCTGTTTTTACAAAGACTTGTACTGGAACAGAGACATGCCCATTAGTTTGCATACGGTCTGTCGCTCTTTTCACACTGCAGCAGGAGTTAGGTAGTTGTGACACAAGTGAACTGTACGGCCTACAAGGTGTGAAATATTTATATTGACCATATAAAGAAATTTATCACCCTCTGGATCACACCACTGGACTATTAATTTATCCTTCTAGCTGGGTTAACTATGAGTGGTCTATAATCCAAAATTGCTAACTGCTAGGGTACCTCTTACTCCAAGTTGCTATGTGCCTTTTTTACTATGTCAAGCAAATTCTGCATTTTTGTGAGTACTTGGTGGGGGCTGCTTTTCAGACTATCTAAGAAAAGGACTTAAAAAAAAAATCCAGGATAAAATGCAATAAATAACAAATTACTAGAATGAAATACACAAAACACAAGTTGAAATTTTATTAAGATTTTAGTAGTCATAAAATTAATCGATGGAATTGTTGTAAAATTTTCTAAACAGTCTGTTTCTGTACTTCACCTTATTGCAAACTGAAAATGGTTCATGACTGGTCTATGGACCACAGTGACAAGCATTACTTCAGGACAAAATAATTTTTCCTGGTCTTTAAAATTCCTTTTTTTATGACACAAACAATTAAGTCTATTGTCATTACTAAAGTCAGTACAGGTAAACCAAAGTTCTCTTTGACCAAAACCCAAATCCAGTTGTGACCTCAGAGGTAGTATCTAGCTGATTTATACCTTTGCCAGTCTTCTCTGCATGTGTGTATGAAATAAGTGGTTTTTCCTCTCTGAATGCTTTCATACATATTGTACAACTGTTGTAGTGTCAGTCTTTAACTTTTGCCAGGCTGGGTGAGAAAACAGTATCACATTGGTATTTTAATTTGTATTTCCCCTATTACTATGAGGCATTGCTGTTTCTAGTTTAACAGCCATTTGTATTTCTTCTATATTGCCTGCTTACAACCCTTGTGCAGTTTTTTGATGTTACTTTCCTGATCTGTAGTTCTTCATATATTTGTCTTTTCCTGTATCCTACAGCTGTTTTATTGTGTCTTTCAACTTAGTGGTATCTAGGAGATGTATGTTATGTTTTATGCTTTTACATTTGAATACCACTTCTAACGCTAAAGCTAATCTTTATTTTGCTTTGTGTTCATCTGTTAAAATGATTTGGAATTATTTATGAATGATGTGAGGTACACATGTCATAACACTAATTTTTTTTTTAAAAAAGTCCATTACCTAGCTGTTTTTTAAAAAATCATAATTTTCCCCAATTACATATTCCTTATAAATTCATATATATGCATCGTTGTTTTTGCCTATCTGCTCGATCATCGATCCAGTTAATTCTTGCTAATACCACACCATAAATTACTTTCTTTCATACATAGTGTTTTGATGATACCTGGGACAAGGGCCCCACACTTTATTCTTTCAGATTCTTTTGCTCTTTTTGCATAGTCTTGCACATCAGTTATACTTGACAGTTTCCATGAGAAATTTTATTAGGATTTTAGTTAGAATTGCATTGAACATAGAGATTAATTAGAAAGATAATGTCTTCCTCTCCATAATGCATCTCTTTACATCTTCCATACCTTTGTTCTTCAGTAGATATATATACAGTATTTCATTTAACCTTGCTAGAATATATATATTATATATTATTTCAGATATATGTATTATATATATGTACATATATATATAAGGATATATATATCCTTGCTAGTTTATAGTTTCTGTTGCCAGTTTTAGATTATTGATGGCTGCTTAATTACAGGAAGAAGAGGAAAGGCTATGAAGATGATGATTATGTCTCTAAGAAACCCAAACATGAAGAGGTATGTTCTCCAAAGGTAAATTTTAAAAATTACTTTTATTGTATAATCTAGTCTGACCATACTGTTAAGATTTTATTTTTCCAGAATGCAAGTATTACAGAGGCGTGGGCTTTTGAAGCCTTCATTTTTTTTTTGCATCCTTTTTTATGTATATTCTTCTTGTTATCATGGGATTTTTCTCACTTCTTTCTTACCCTGTTCTGAAGCAGTATAATGGTTAATTGATGAAGAATCCTTCCTCTGGTTATGGAAGGCAACAGAAATAGATATAACATGCTAAATTTCTGCTCTGTTTTTGACTTTCAAGGATTCTTCTCATCCTTTTCAGAAAACTTGTACTTTACATATCAGATATATATTAATAATAAGAGGCAGAAGGTCACAGTTGTAACCTTTACTCCTGTCATTAGTGTAGTCTCGTGAGACCAAACCATAGTACTGTAAGATTGAACTACTACAAATTTTCCTGGCTTATTACCTTCCTATAATCACAGTAAAAGAAGATTTTCCTGAAAGGTAAGGAGCTAAATAGTGCTGTTACGCTTTAGTATAATGTTATTCTTACTACGTTTTCTTTCCTTCTTAGGAAGAATGGACTGACGATGACCTGGTAGATTCTCTCTAACCATTTGAAATTGACTTTCCAGTGCTAACTAATCAACAGAAGGATGAAGCATCTGGCATTTAACTTTGTTGAAAAAAGAAATAATGTGAAAGCATCAAATATATTAAACTTTTCTCCCTTTCTCTCAGGCTAGCTTTATGTGAAATAAAACCCCTGGAGAGAGCCAGAATAGCACCTGGTTTAGATAGTCTTGCCCCATCATGACTAATACCAAATCAGTCTTTTTGCAGTAGCCAAAGCTGTAATTTATTTGCCTTTGGTGTTTTAAACAAAAGAAGCAAACCTATTTTTTTTTTTTTTTTTTTTTTTAAGAAAAGCACCAAAAAAGGTCACAAAAAATTAATCCAAGTAATCACCTTTAAACCTGCTAGGGAATGTTTTTTGCCCTCTGAAACCTTTGTAAATGCCTTCTCAGATGTCACTGTAGTATACTTAGCTTTCTTCTATATAACTCCTGTACCTCACCTGTCAAATGCTTCAACTGAAACTAAAATCTAGTTACCCAGGGTAATAATAGTCAGTATTTGTTGTCCTCACTTAGTTACCTGAAAACACTACCAAGTAAGTTTTAAAGGAGAAATCAAACACACAGTCTTGAGTAGTGGTCTAGATAAAAAATTAAGTAGCTGTAGATCTGCAGATAGTCAAGAATTGTACATTCGCTGTCAAAACTAACACATACCCTCAGGTGAATCCATATAAATAGGTGTTATGGTTATTAACTTATCAGATGAAATATGTTCAAGACATTGAATTCAAATTGAAGTGACTTGATAAAAATAACTGCAGACTATGGTACTTGATCTTGATTGTCTATTTCACTTCATGATTCTGGTCAAGTTCTAAAGCTCTCTGTGTCCATTTCCCAAGGTGCAAATGGGGCAAATAATGCCTACTTTTCCCAGGTCTAATGGGAATAGTGCTTGCATATACTAAGTGTTGCACATTGTAGCATTTGTCCAGGTATTTAAGTGTGATCTTACTTGGTTTCTAAGTTGCAACCAAATTGTGATTGTTCAATTTTTTCTAGAAAACTGGGTTGCAGGAATTCTGTGAAACTCTGTAGCCCTGTAAATCTGAGTTTGATGGATACACAGCTGTCCTCAGTGTCTGTTCATCCCAGGCTGCACTTGCCATTAGAGTGTAGGTACCATTTTAATTCCATCTCACTATGTGAGGGCAGTATTTACTGTATGCACCTTCTCTCTAATAATTCTTTACGTTTGAAGTTTTTGGTTTCTTCTCATTGTTGGATGAGGAATGAAATTCATGAAGTGTGATTTTACAAACATGGACTGGAAGAAGCCAAAGTTAACAATCTTCCAGAACTATCCAAGTTAAGTAGCAGTGCTGCTGGCCTCTAGACAGCATTGTGAAGTGTTCATACTTTGTTTCCCTTTTAAGTCCCTAAGCTTTAGTATCAGAGCAAGGCCCACATTTATTTCTGAAGTCTCCTAGCCAGCCCCATTAATAAAGTCTGAGGTTTTACTTCATCTTTGACCCAACTAGTTACTGTAAGGAGTACAAAGGTAAATGACATGTTTCCTATTCCACCTCAAGAGATAAAGATGGCATTAAAATATAAAAGGCAGAAGAGGACCTTTCAGCCTGGGGGAATGGCAGAGGATAGGTCAGTATGGCTAGAGACTGAGGGGTGATTAGTGGGGAGGACTAAGTTGACTGGCACTAGAATTTGGACCTCCCTGGACTGTGGTGAAATGTTCTTGGAGATGTCACTGGTCTATATCCCTTCGGCTTTATCCTGTAACCCATACTACTGCCATGGTAGTCCAGCTGTAAAGCTGGAGTGAGGGAAAAGTAATGGAAATTGAGCTGACACGAAGGAAAAGGAGCACAGGAGAGCAGACTGGGTTGTCTGGCTTTTGACATCACTGTTCACCTGCCTCTACAGAAGTAACAACTTCTCATAGCTTAAAATTGTGCTATGCATCAATCTTTTAAATCCTTGATTATTTTTTCCTGTATTAAAGTGTTGCTCTTAGAATCTAGGCCTTTAGGAAAAAAAAATTTTTTTGTTGAAAATGCTTTTCTGCCACGTACTTCTTTGTATGCCTTCTCTCTCCCGCACAATTATGGGAGGGAAGGAATTCTTGCTTGTTTTCTCCCTGGCCCTTGCTCTGGTACTAAATTTGAACTGCCCCTAAAGGAGGAGGGAAAAAATTAAACTGAATGCTTACCTGTATTTAGACAGAAGTAATCAGTTACTCAAGATATCCCTTGGTTTTATTTTAACTTAAACCCCTGTGAATACTTCACAAAAATACATATACAGAAGCAAATAAAACTATACAAACTATATATGCAGCAGATAGAACAAGTAGTCAGGAGTTCAAAGATGGATAGCTCTGTAAAAAAATCAATTTAGAAATGAGTACTTTCAACAAAAGCATTCCAGATATTTTGACACATAAAATAAATTGGTAATCTATAGAACGGATGAATGGGTAACATGCATTGATCAGTACAACAACCAATAATATTTACTGGATTCAAACTATTTACTGTTGTAAACATTTAATGAAAGCATCATGAGCTCTAAATAGTCTTTGACAATTCCAACAAAATAAGTGGTATGTTTAAAAAATAAAGCTGATGAGCAATAGGTCCATTCTATATATTTTCTCTTAACAGTTCCAGCAAGAGAAATAGCACAGTATTTTAAAAAAAGTATACAGCAAAGATTGTTCCTATTATAGTGGCAGACTCTGGAACCTATAAATACAAACAGTCATTGAACAGTCAAACGGTCGTATTCCTAATAAGGAGGAAATTACAGTAAGAACAGTGAGCAGTCCAGTTATGCTCAATTGTCAAGAAAATCCTTTTTCTTGTCAGTTGATTTCATAGTTCTTTTTCCAAGACACAGCAAAACTTTGGCAATTGGATGTATTGAAAAAATATTTTTCAAGTTCAGTCAGCATTTTGTTATGTGAAAGGTGATCTGTACACCAAGGCTCAGAAGTTGGTAAAGACTGATTCCGTATGTGGAAAAAGTGCAAATTTCCTGCACAGATAGCTTACAAAGCTGCTGGCACATTTACTCACCAGCAGAATCTTGGATTTTGTTTGCATAGCTCACGCATCACTGGAATGTGGAAAGGTGTGCTATTTTTTTGGCAAGAGCAAAGGAAACATTATACTGATGTGAATTACCGTGTTGGGCATGCTGAATCCAAGCAGAACACTTGGGCGAAGTCTGCTACCTGACATCATTAGTTTTTGTATACTGGTTTTGTTTTTGTTGAAGCAGTTCTGTTATAGCCAGAAGCTTTTTCAGTACATGCTAAACAAGGAAAAATAGTATGAAAATAATTAGTAAATAAATGAAAGTTCAGTCAGAAATTTCAGGGAACCTGGATTTTGGAAAAAGCCACATCAATTCAAAGGAACTCATAAAATAATACTAACCATTCTACTCAAAGCACAAAATTGTGAACGTTTCTATTAATTATTTAGTCCTTGACTCAGTATTTTTGGTCAAGGTAAGATCTTTGTACACTAAATAGAATTTCATTTATTTGCTATTTTCATATCTACTCAGGACAGAACATCTTGCCAGAAGACAGACTGATCATTACAAATCATCCTAATATCCATAAGATCACAGAGGAGCAATCAGCTTGCAGCCCAGTGAACACTATCAAGTATCATGTAAGAAACAGGACTACACTGGGCCTAAAATTAATTAGGCCAAATTCTCCAAGAATTTTATTTAAGGCATATCATAACAAACTCAGCCCCAGTGTAGCTGGAAGGCATTATATATACCACAGACGCTAAGTAGGCCAGTGGCACATACTAAGCTGCTAAAGTGACTGGAATCTTAGTGAGCCAGAGGAGGTTATCTAAACTTGAGGATTTTAGAATCCTCAAATCCACAAACACAATGCTTTAATTTTAATCTCTTCTACAAGGCTCCTACCAGATGATTGGCCAGTACAGTGATAATCCTCAGGAAGAGCTTATTAGAAATGACAGTTTTCAAGGCCACACTCCAGAATCTCTGAACCTGGAACTTGCAGGTCACTTGGCTATGCACTGTGTATGGGAGATAAGCCATATCACTACTGACTTTATGATTCACTTGCCATTTTCACATCACTGAAGTGTGTAACACCACTGTTTTTCAGTATAGTTCACACTGTGCCATGTCAAACATACATAATTTTAGTCTGGGTCCATTACTGCTCTGCCAAGATCTTTGCAGAGGAAGATTCCAATTCTTAAAAATATAACTGATAAAACAAACCATAAGAGACTTTTAAGCTCACAAAACAAAGTGAGGGTTGGTGCAGGGGTGGGGAGCGTAGACATGGGGGAGGGTATGTGCTATGGTGAGTGCTGTGAAATGTGTAAGCCTGATGATTCACAGACCTGTACCCCTGGGGCAAATAATACATTATATGTTAATAAAAATTTTTAAAAAGTTGACCATAAGTCAGCTAGTTACCTTTCAGAGTCTTATGCTGACATTCTGCTTAAGTGCTAATCCAACATCACTGATAATGAAGGCTGGCAAAAACCTACCTGCTGGGCACCACGTTCATTGCTGAGTGTTCGCAATTCATCTGAATGGGCCACACAGATCTCATGCAGTGCCGCTAAATCACGAGATAGGTCAGTTCTCGAGTGCTCTGTAGTGTCCGGAAGTTCAGGTACATTCTTTAAGAGAATGATAAAACTGCATTTAGCAATACAAATTTTTATAGTCACTTCTGAAAAGATCCTTCTTAACATAATGTTCTCTTAAATTTCTTTTAAGAGTCTAAGATGCTATGTAACATTCAGTGGTATTTCTGATAAAGGTCCTATGACCTCAATATTCACATCAAACGCAGGGTCCAATTTGCTTTACAGAGCATGGCAGAATACTGTACAGTATTACTGTTAATCTAAATAAGTGGGCTTCCTAAATTCTTAAGAGTTTTGGGGGTTTTTTGATCTGGCACATACACCAAAAAATAACCAGAAACACTGCAACTGCTGATCTGGATTAAATGCAAGCTAAACTTTAAATTCCTCCATTGACACAGTTTCATTATTTAGTTGTTATAGTTTGCCCAAATTTATCAGTATACGTGAGAGTTACACTATAGAAGTGTGAGGAGAACCTGTCAGGCTGATAATTATCTGTGGACTATGCCCAAAAACTTCGTACTTTATTAGCACTTTATTAGTATTATTTTGAGCCATAGAATAAAATTCAACATGGGCTCAGATGGCTGTTCTGAAAAAATCTACTCCTCTTCCTAATGGTGATAACTCAATTGCTGTACCTTCCTAAAAACTACAAAAACATTGTGTTCTGTAGCATGAACTGAAATACAGTTCATTCTTGTTAATTAACACTCAGTTATCCATTCATTCAGTGAATGGATTACAGAGTTAAAAGACTATAGTATTTGCCTTCAGAGAGCTTAGAGCCTCTCTAGAAGACAGAGATAAACCAATCACTGCAACACAGATATGAAAGATATGCAGATACTTAGGAAGCAGAGGAAAAGGTATTTGACTCAGATTTAGTGCTCATCAAAAAGTCCTTCTGAAAGTGAGTCTTGAAAGAAGAATCTGATTTACACAGGTAGTAAAGGAATACAAGAACATGCAGAAGGCAGGAAGAGTAGAAGAATGGGAATTCTAAGCAGTTTAAGACCACATTGTGAGGCATAACTAGAAAAGTGATAAGAGAGCTGGACTGTAAGACAGCTGTGATTATGGAAAATAAATGAGAATCCTAACCATGAATCTGAAGAATCTAAAAACCTAGAAATACAGCTTAAGTTAAAGCTTGGTAGCTTTAGATAGTGGACAGTTTTCAGTCTTTAAACAATACTACAGTAAGAATTTTTCAATCGCTGACCCAACTGTTTTTTGGTAATAAGTATTTTTATCTCCTAAACTTCCCTGAGTTCATATATAAAAAACAGACATTTAGCATTTGCCTTGTATTTCTCAATTTTATGCTACTTATGGACCTATGTTACAAATAACTTCTTCACCCCGGTTTTACCCTCAGGTAGCAAAGCAAGGGCCCTCAGGAACTGCTGGTTAGTTTCACTGAACACTGGTGGGGTGTTTTTAAAACTGGATCTGAATACATTATGGCAGAACATGGGCACTTCAGTCTCCAACCCTAACATTCCCTAATGCCATACATACTAAACTGATAACCTTTTTTTTTTTTATATATGAACTGAATTACTAATGTATTTTACTTTTTAATTGATCCATTATCTGTAAATCTGTAAGAAGAAAATTCAACTTTACTAAGAAATACACGGTCTTAGGAATTTTTTTAGTTTTTTTTGTTTTGTTTTTTGTTACCATTTCTATTAATCTTGTAATCACAATTTATAAAGGTCCAAATAAGACATCAGTAGTCCCACTGAATGAAGTAGCATTCTAAATCCATGTATTTTATTCCTAGTAAAGCCCTCAGAACACTCTCCAGTCCATTATTTAACCTGGTCAGATCTGGGTTATCTTGTTTCAAGTTCCATACACTAGCAGCTCAGTATAAGTAGCAACAGGATATCACAATAAGGAGATGGAACAGCTAAAAGGATAGTGAAAAACAAGACAGAAACTAAAAAATTGCACAAGAAGTACAAAACCGTTAACAGTGAGTTCTTGGTAGTAAACCATTTAGTTTAAGAATAAATGTTTATAATGATTAAAAAAAAAAAAGCCTCTTTTTGTGTTAAGTGGAGCCCAATGCAGGGTCTGAACTCTAGCCTGAGATCAAGAGTAGGAGGCTTAAGCAACTGTCAGCCAGGTGCCCATTTTTGTTTAAGTTCTGGATAAAAATCTAAGCTGTTGATTAAATGAGTTAACAATTCTCAGCTATATTAAATTTAGGTCTCAAAGTATTTGAAAAATTATATACATACCCCAAGTTCATCCAGAAACATGATCATGCGATGTTTGTTACTTTTGATAAATGGATTGACACCTTCCATATAGGGCTCCTAAAAATAAAAACAAACACTGATCTATACCACATATGTAGCAAGGATTCCTATAAATCTAATTATGTCCATCAACAGCAATAAATGCTCACAAGAATTAGTCATATAAATTTTCCTTCTAATGAAAGCAAAGAGCTATACTGAAGAACTGGAATATTCTCATGAAAGAGTAAGAAATTCTGGATGGAGGGGAAAAAAAGCACCAACCCCAAGTGGTTGAAAATCCATATATAACTTGACCCCCCCCCCAAAAAAATGTGACTGGTAACATACACAGTTGACGGATACATATTTTATATGTTACATATATTCATGTATTATTACAATAGAGTAAGCTAGAGAAAAGGAAATATTAAAACCATAAGAGAAAATATATTTACAGTACTGTAAAAACCATGAATAAGCGGACCAGTGCAGTTTGAACCTGTGCATCAAGGTCAGCTGTTATTCATTCAAAAATAATTACTGAGAAACTTAAATTTGCCACCTACCAAGATAAAAATGGGCCCAAGCCAGGGGTTAGAATCTAGCAGAGAACGTAAGTAATTAAAATACAGTGTGCTAAAGACTGCAACAGGAATACATATTACAACCTGCCTCAGTATTTAGATAAATTCAAAAGCTAAGCCTTACTGTAAACTGCTCTTCATACTAAAATATTAAGCCTATTTAAAATGTGGTATGTTGTAGGGCGCCTGGGTGGCTCAGTGGGTTAAAGCCTCTGCCTTCAGCTCAGGTCATGATCCCAAGGTCCTGGGATAGAGCCCCACATCGGGCTCTCTGCTCAGCGGGGTGCCTGCTTCCTTCCTCTCTCTGCCTACTTGTGATCTCTGTCAAATAAATAAATAAAATCTTTTTAAAAAAATAAAAAATTTAAAAAATGAAAATTAAAATGTGGCATGTTGTGAAACAGAAAATGTTTAGTATTAACACAAGCTCTTTTAAAGTCAATAAATGAAAGATGATAAAGACCTCATCAGTCGATTCCAAAGAAACAGACACGAAAAATCAAAGTAACATGCCTAGCAGTTTGGCAAAAATTAAACAGAGTAATATTCACTGAGTTTTGGCAAGGCTCTGGGAAGCAAAAAGTCTGACTTAGGAGTTTCCCTCCAAAACTAGTTTAAGGAAATAAGTGGACATTTTTGCAAGGATATATGGATACCTGTTATAGCAGTATTTGTAACAGTGGTAAGTTGGCAGCCATCTAAATGTTGAGAAGAGTACTTAACAGCTACATGATGACATAGCACTTGTTAAGAACAGTAAAATAGTTACTTTTCCAGGCAAGAAGTTTGTTCAACATTGACAAAATCAGGCAACACAGTATGATCACTACTAGAATATTAACAATCCTTATCATTAGGTAGTGGGATCACTACCTAATATGGGTATTTTAAGTTTTTAAATATGGGTGTTTAAGAACTTGTCCAAGTTATTTACAGTAAATATTTATGATGAAATAAATAATAAAATGGACTCGAGTACATTTAAAAATATATTAATTTTTATATTTAAGAGTAGGAGAGTTTAAGTATATTGGAAAAAGAAAGTATAGTTTTCTATACTGGCTGAAACAGTGGTTTTAAAAATTTCATTATTAATGGGCGCCTGGGTGGCTCAGTGGGCTAAGCCACTGCCTTCGGCTCAGGTCATGATCTCAGGGTCCTGGGATCGAGTTCCGCATCGGGCTCTCTGCTCAGCAGGGAGCCTGCTTCCCTCTCTCTCTCTCTCTCTGCCTGCCTCTCTGTCTACTTGTGATCTCTCTCTGTCAAATAAATAAATAAAATCTTTAAAAAAAAAAAATTTCATTATTAAAATGTAAAATCTAAAAATATTTTAAAAGACATACATACCAACAAAAATATACCTATGAAACAGCCACTACTGATAACTTTATATTCTATGGTTTTATCATCTCAAGGTTTCCTTTGTAAATGACATTTTAAAGTATCAAACTGTTTTTACCTTAGCTCCAAATTCCACAAGATTTGCTAAATTCTGCACAGATTTAGCCACTAATATCAGTGTTCTAGCCGCAATAGGAGATGGGGAATCTGTAAGAGAGAATTGGGCACAGGTAATGATACCGACTCCAAAGGCATTTCCAGGTAAAGCCGTATAAAGTTAGCACTTTAATATTTCTTTACTGCAAAAATACTAACATTCTTGGAAATGGTATGACCTGTGTAATTCAAGAAAACTTGAGTTAAAGGGGGGAAAGTTAAATACACTTATCAACACTTCCAGTTTGTGAAAAAGGTGCTGCTGCAAGACTCAGCAGTTCTCAACTGGTTGATATTTCACAATGCCTTAAAGCTTTATCGCTAAAATGACTGTCACTCCACACACCTGCTTTGTGACAGTTCACAAAGCTAATTTCATCCCCTCAGGTTAGCAATTTGCAGTCTGAGCAATTTCCTACTCCCAACCTCCAATGACTAAGAAAAATCACTTTAAAGCTCAATAACAAAGATAAAGTCTGGGACTTCTGCCCTTATATTGAGGGAAAAACAATTTAATAAACTTAGAGTATTATAGAATAAACTATAATAAAAGACTGGTCAGGAAACATTTCCCTATAGAATATGCATAGTAGGGTGTAAATGAAAACCATTTGCAGCTATTACATATAAGCCTTGAAAGAGAATTATTTAACAGTAAAAATGTGTAAGTAATTCTATCTGACTGCCTCATTTTAGACTGTACTCTGTGTATCTTAAACTGCTGAACTGTAAATGAGTACTGCCTACTGGTTCAGAGGCCAACATTGAGATAAACCAATCTCTCCAGAATTCTAAACCCTTAATTCTTAATAGAACCAAAGATTTAACCATTTTGGTAGCTTTAGAAAATAATGACAGAGATGTGGTAACTATAAATACAATAAAGTAAAACTTAAGATTTAGTCCAAAGTATTTTTAAATACAACTTTAAGCTTCTAATTATTAAAAGAAAAATGGTTCCAGTTCCTTCTGTTAATAATGGCTCATTACTGCATTTGTAGTCACAAATATCACTGTTCTCCTTTCTTCAAAAGATGCCTATGACATCTGAAAGTCCTTGCATAATGGACATATGGGCAATAAGTAAAACTAAATCTGGTTTGTGGGGAATTTAAACTGGCCAATTAACATTATCCAACTGGTGACAAACCTCTCCATCACTAAAGGGCCACAGTCAAGTATTTACAGAGCTCTACTGCAACTATAGTTACCATTTTAATTTGGTCTTAAAATACAACCTGCAGTGGTAGTGATAGGGTCTAGCATGGGCTAAAAGTACACAAACTCTTGCCAGGTGAAAAAATCAGGTTGTACATTGAAAGAAGTCATCACAGTGAGAGTCTGAGACACAGGTAGGGATTGAGGAAGAGTGATACTTGTCTATAATCATGACGTCAGGCTTCAGATACTAGATGTAAAGAAAAGCAAAATAGAGAAGGTAAAAAAGTAGGGAAAAGGAAAGAAGAAAAGGGTGCTCTGTTTTATAACAAGTCTTAGAACTGGGTAATAAAAAAATCAGATGTAAAAGAAAAAATGAATAACCTTACCAAATATCAAATTTTACTCTAATTTTTTAATTCCAAAATTTTATCAAAAGCTGATTACCTGAGATGATATTAAACATCCGTGGATTCAGGATGGCAGGACAGATAAGTCGAAGAAAAACAAAACCACTGAATGGGAGGGAAATTTTTTTTTTTTAGAAAACTACTATATATGTTACATAAAAATAATAAACAAAAATATTAATACTTGTAGAATCATGAACTTTGAACTGATGTAAAGAAGCCCAAATTCTGCAATTTTCAGTTTATGTTGGGAAGATTTAAGTTGTATCTGTAGCATTTATGGTCTTGGCCTTGGCAACTCTTTATTTATTCCAATATACTTACTTTGAGGAAGCAGTAGCATTAGAACACTAAGAATTTCTGAAATACTTTAGGAGTATTAAACAACCTTTTTATAGAGACACAGGACTGTATGGTCCTAAAATTTGCATTCTCTCACTTCTTTCTTTATTTAAATTGAATAGCACAATAATGTCTGTTATAAATCTAGCTGATTAAACTGATTTTGCTGATGAATCCTAAAAATAAGAATCCATCTTGCTAGAGAAAAGTGGCTTCTTGATAAATGAAAATGTACACAATTGAATGCTATAAAGCTTTTATGGCAATAAAGAAAAAGACCTCAGCATTTACTTTCTAACCTAGTGACAGTTTACTACTTTTTGGACTCTTGGAAAATGATTGTAACTTCACAGATAGCATTTATTGCAATTATAATACACAATTATCAGCTCTTTAAATATCTCTTTTAAATGAATTTGTGAAGAATCTTGCATAAGTTTTGCTTGAAAACATTTTGCTACGTGTTTGAATCTGAACTATAACCTACCGGCATTTAATTGTGAAAGAATTTCAGTGTGCAAATCTTCCTTCTGTGAATTTGTAGAAGTGATTTTAAATTTAAAAAGGATACTAGGTACCTACACATATGTTTAAAAGCTCACTAGTAGGGACAGAAATCATCACTTTGGGCATAAATGCCCCCTAAAAACCATGTAGTGTCAGACAATTCACACAGCAGAAATTCCTGCTGTATTTGCTTAACAGTTAAACTCATCTGAAACAGTGTATGAGGCTTTAATTGACATCACACACAAAACTATGCTGAAACTTACGCTGCTAATTCTAATTCCTCTCAATCACAACTAAGGTGAAGAAATACAGAATCTACAATTCTTTAATACTTATGTCTCATCATTACTAACCAGGAGAAATTTTATTTACAAAAAGAATAGAAGCCTCTTTACCAAACTTAGGCTGTGGGCACAACTGACACACATTTTTCACAACTGACTGTATGATATTAGTGTCTTCAATGGTTGTTTTAATTGGATATAACATGACTGGTAGTATGCATTCTACATAAAATATTATTAGCAGAATGCTATATTCTCTGATGTTTTTGCACTGAACTTCCAGTTGTCTTCAGTGGGTTGGGGTGTACTTAACAAAGCCTATAGTAGTGTTAGCGATCTGACTGGATCTTAGAAGGTTGGCCTTTAGTTCTGCCTTAGCACAACCTTTCTATATAACCTTAAGCGAACAAATTTCAACCTCTACAGCTCTGCTTCCTCACTGGAAAACTAAGTTAGAGTAGTGATAACAAAGTCCCCCTGTATACAGGTTACAACATTCTGTGACTTGCCAAAGCAATTCCTCCTAACTACTGCACAACGAGCATACCGAAACACAGCTTCAGAACTGGAGGCTCTGGCTGGAGATTAGCCCAGAGTCCCAGACTGCTACTAACCCATCAGTCCATTATTCCTCTTTCTCCTTAGCACCACATCAATCCTGCTTTCAATCCTCCCCCTCTCCCCACCTTCCCTCTTCTTTCTCTATCTATATGCAACTATGCATGTAGGTAATGTACTGTGTATATGATGTGAGTACTATATAAAGTTACTTACAGATGGTGCTGGTTATGTAACTTTTTTAACCCCATTCTTTCAATAAGATAAAAATTCCCATAGTTAACTGATTATACATGAGTGCTCAGGTTTTTAGAAAATGCACAAGGCAGCTAAATACCTCTCAGTAACTTCCAAAAAAAATACAGTACAGTTAAAGTTCAGTAGCCATCTGAACTCAGAAAATATTCAACAGGGTTCTGACATAAAAGTAAAAGAAAAAAGTCTTGAATTATATACTGTTATTCTTCAAATTTTCAGTCACCCGCTTGACTATCAGTGCACACCATCCACAATGCCTTAACAGATGGATTGATGAATCTTACCTAACAACTCTTGTTCTCATGGTGGTATTTGTAGGCCATTTGTGCTGGACAGATTTCTGTAAACACCCGTAAATATATCTCAGTGTCCTGCCAAAACAACACAGTCGTCTCAATATATAAAGCAAGGGGAAAAATGCTTATCTCATTGCATCCAAAAGCTTAATTTGCCTAATACACTTCTTAATGTGACTGGCCCTTACCCCCAAAAAACTACTCTGCTACAAGTAGTGCAGGACATATGTGGTAAAGGGATAAGGAAAACAAATATTATTCATCATCAATTCATTTAGTCAATTCTTTACATTTACTTTGGAAGAAATCTTACCATTTTTACAATGCTTCTGTATTAATGAAAAGAAAGAAAAAAGTACTGGAATGACGATACAAAGGAAATACTAAGTTCAGATTCCCGGAGATGGATTTTAACTTATGATAACTTCTACCTGAGTGAGTTCACTTACACTAAAAGCTGTTAAGCAGGTACTGGCTGTTGTACTTTAAGGTGCAGCCACTGTGGAAAACAGTATGGAGTTTCCTCAAAAAGTTAAAAATCGAACTGTCCTATGATCCAATAATTACACTATTTACCCCTCAAAATACAAAAACACAAATTCAAAGGGATATACACACCCCTATGTTTATAGCAGCATATTTACAATAACCAAATGATGGAAGCAGCCCAGCTGTCCAACAGTAGATGAACGGATACAGAAAATGTGGTAAATATATACACACAATGGAATATTTTTCAGCCTCTTAACTACAGAGAACAAACCGATGGTTACCAAAGGGGAAGTGAGCAGGATTGGGGAAATAGGCGATGGGGATTAAGGAGGGCACTTGTTGTAATGAGCACTGGGTGGTGTATGGAATTGCTGAATCACTACATTATACACCTGAAACTAATGTAACAGTCTATGTTAACTATACTGAAATTAAAACAAAAACACATAAAAAAAGACCAAGATATTTAAGATCTCAAAAGTCTCTATTCATTACCCAAATTACCGTATAAACCAGACATTATAGCCTGTGTAAAAACATACTTTTGTTTTTATTATAATGTAAATATTACACTACTGCAGTTTCCTCAAGTCACTCTTTTGCCTTAAACAAAATTCACCTTGGAAGATTGAAAAACTCTTTTGCAGAGTATAAAAACATTAATTAGGACAGTGGAAAAGCTTACACATTTTAGAAATACAAATTTTTCAAAATGCAGATACACAGTTTCTTGTCTCCCATCCAAGTACTAACCAGGCCCGACCCTGCTCACAGTTTCTTGTCAAATTAAAATTTCATCACTTACGGTGGAAGTATTTCTGAAGCCATGAATATTTTCTCCACAAGCTCTGAAAGTATGTTCAATAGGTGTGCTAAATTAGTGTTCACATCTTCATTTTTTTCTAACTTTGATGGACTTAACTAAGAGAAGGAATAAATTAATATAAATGCATCTTGACAATGATAAATGCAAATGAATCAAGGTAATCAAACCGTTGTTTTCAAGGTTCTGTTTTTCCATTTTTCAATCTGTTTTAGTCTTGGGGGATAGATATAAATGGGAATTTTTAAGTAGTTTGCTCTATAGAACTCATTTACCATTAATTTCCAATTATTCAACTGTGCAATAAGCAGTGATTATTCAGCACATTTTATTTGCTCTGGGATTAATATGGGTGTTAAAGTTCTCTTTTATTCATTTACTATGCTTTACCATAGATTTTTACAGCCACAAAAATGGATTAGACTTTATTTTTAAAATTGTACACTCTAAACGAGAAGACTAAAACCCAGCTTTAGTGATCACATATACACAAATATACTACGAGTATTTAAATGAAAATAGTGATCACCATCTATTATAAAATCAATCTCTAGTTGTATTTATTTGAAAAAAAATACTGATTAAAATAGAAAGGCTTTTCTGAATGCCACAGACAGAATAATGAACCTTTCTCAAAATTTTTCCAGTAACCCTTGGAATTTTAAGAAATCTGATCTAGAATCAGTGGAGTAGATACATCTGTCTGAGTCCTAATACCCTAACCTGATCTAGTGATTACAGACTCACTGCACACTTGCTCAATTTCTGATATTACCTGTATTACCCCAGTTTTCAACACTAAATCCTCAATTTCTTTCCTTTAGGTTAATTAGTAAAAACGGACATCTGTAGTGCAAAATTAACATTTGACAGCTCCCAGTGTACATTATCAAAAGCAATTCTTTGTTTTATTTTGTATCAGATTGAAAAAATGTATTTAATATCTTCCTTCTGTAGTTGTTCTACCTTCAAAATGAGAGAAGAGCCATGTGAGATTCCACTCTTTCTCTTAATGGTTTATTATGAATTTACGCTGAAACCTTAATAATCTAAAGGGTGTTTCTATTTGCTTTTGAATGCATTGTGTTGTACTTCTTTACCAAAACCTTCAAGGATACCCCCTGGCTGTTATTGGGAAGTGCTTCATAGACCTTACCTGGATTATACGACTTAAGTCTCTAGCAAAAACTTCAATTTATGTTACATATGCTTTCTGAAAGCAGCATACACTGTATCATTAGTACAGCAAGGTAAATGAGAAAGTAATTTCTGGTGCAATCTGAGTTTTTTTAATTTCAAAGTACATTTTTTTTAAGTCTATTTTTTTTTTAAAGTCTACTCCAACATTTTTCTAAACGTATTACAGAACATGTAAATGCCCTGATGAGTAATTTTAGAAAGCTAATGTATTTTCCTTATAATGTCATTAGCTATAAAAGCATCACCTATTAAAATATTTCTTTGCTGAAATACTTAAAACATGAAGTTCGTACCTCGCAAGACTGCTTGCTTTCCATTATCTTTAAAATAGAGTCTTTCAAAGCATGATGAACAAACTGTGTAGCAGTGGCTTTCATATACTGCTCCATCAAGGTGCTTGCAAGTGTTGTGGCTCGAAATAGAGTAGTGGCTTCATCTACATAAATATTTATATTAAAAGATTATTCATATAAAAGATTGCACTAATGTGAAACCAGATTAGAAATAAAGTGAATTCATTTTCCGCTCAACCATTATAGCCATTTAAGTATGCTTATTTGCATGCAGCACTGAAGTACTGATTATAATGACATCCTATATTTCTATAAACTTAACCCTTCGAAGGACTTTATTCATTAAATCAGCAGGAGGTGCTGACACTGGCATATTCGTAAGAAAAAACAAATGGTTATATGACTTGTTAAGACCACAGAGCCAAGGAGTGACTAAAATAAGATCAGAATTCAGCTTTGCTATCCAATGAGCCCACACTTTGGAAATTCTGAGTTATCTCCAAATAAGAATATAATGTAGTGGTATAAATAATTAGAATTATCATGGAGATCACTCTATAATGTATAAAAATACCAAATCACTATGATATATACCTGAAACTAATAGGATACTATATGCCAATTATACTTCCAATTTTTTTAAATGCAGAAAATGAAAAGAAAAAAACCCACAAAATCCCAGTATAAATTATTACCTTAAAAAATGGCTATTAATGACCTAAAAAACACAAATATTGCCCAAAAAAGACAATCCCAATGTGACATCTTAACCATCACTTTATCTTTCCTGACAAATCGATGTCTTTTACATTTTCTATGATTAGGAGGAAATAGTTTTAGCTTTTATAGTTTACTGGGGAACCTAAAAGCAAGCACTGTTACTAAGCCAAAGTGCTAGCCAGAAAGGGGTTAACTGTGACAAACTTGTAAGCTGTTACAAAGCACTGTGTGTCCAACTCCATTGCCTGGGGACTACCTATCTATAGAAGCTAGAAATAAAATGCGGCTGTCACCTAACTTTTGTGCAGTGAATTAGCAAGTAAAATATAAGTGAGAGAATATGGTCGGTACACCAAAATATTCTTAATGACCAAGCACCATGAGCCATTAATAAGGATAAAGAGGTTGTTTTCTTATGGCTTCTAATGGAATAATTTACCATGACGGAAACTGCCAAATGTTAGTCAGCACAAGGATCAGAACTGACATTCCAACTTTAATTTTTAATGAAGGAAAAATAGGGTAACTTATTTTGCGAAATGATTTTTTTTTTTTAAGTATCACACCAAGACATCCATACTTTACCTTCCATGCTTATTTCTCTGTCATTTAGTGTACATAACAACAATGATTCAAGCTTTTCATGAAGAAAAATCCTTAGTAGGATGCTAGCCAGTAGTGTTCGGTCCTGTCCACACACATGTGATAAAGCATAGACTACATGAAGCTCCTTTAGCAGTATAAGCTAAAAATGATATCAAGAAAGATTATTGAAAGTATACAGCATTAAACATGCTCAATGAGATTAATAGGAATTCTCTTATTTTCTTCTATTTAGAAATATGTTCTATTGAATACATTTATTAAAAACAGGATGAGTTTATAGCCTACATATTTACAGACTCTTAAGACCAATATCATACTACCGCAAGGCTTTTCAACCTTTATGCCCATCACTGGTGCACTAAGCTATGACATTGCTATGTTTAACTTAATGGATCTTTTTGTTTAAATGTTTAAAGTTAATTCCATCTAAAATAATTAGATTGATAAATAACTTAATACCTCTTTAAATTCACTGTACTCTTCTTCTGGCATGATTTTTTCCATAGAATATCGTGCTCGGACACGCAGGGATCCTGGTTCAATACCTTTTAATGGTATATGGGAGCTGAGCAAAAACCATTCATCTGTGGCATGCCCTTTCTGTAACCGGCTCAACTGGCAGCGCATAAATACTTTGATAGAAAAACATCAAATGATTACTGTCTGAAAAGAGGACACTGTAATTCATCATACCAGTAAATTTTCCTGACATTTTGTCTTCTCTGTAGTGTTAAATGCTTTTAAGGCGTTTTCAGTAGTAACACATACTCAATACTTACTTCATTCATTTACTCAATGCCTATTTTGTACCAGACTATGGTAGGCAGGGACACGGGAATACAGACATGATTAAGACATGGTCTCTGACTTGCATGGAGGTCACAGTAAGGCAAGAAATCAATCGTGGTACAGTGTGGTAAGTGCCATTACCAGTGGTTACTACTATTCAAGTATAGAGAAATAATATGTAATTCAGCTGGTGGAAAAATCCATTCCAAACAAGCAACCCTTAAGCTGACATTTAACAGAATATGGAGGTGTAGCTAGGTAGAAAGGCAGAGAAAAAGAAAAAGAGCACCATCCCAATAGAAGGTATGGTGGGCAGTTTTAAAATCCATGGACTGCTTAAAAGCTCTAAGAAAGCTGGTATATCTAGAGAGGATATACCAAAGATACACTAGGAGAGCCGCAGGGTGGAGGAGGAGGGGATCAGGAAAGGGCCTTTCTTCTGTGTTTACTACAGGTTTAGATTTTATCTTAAAAGTAATGGGGAACCACTAAAAAAATGTTAGGCATTTAAACAGTACAGAAACAACAGAATAAATATTTTGTAGAGGAAAATTCAGGCTCTGAATTCCTGTTAACGCTTATCACTTCTTTCCCTAAGCCTGACTTTTAAGAAGGTATTAACCTAATTAACTCTGATATGAACTGTTAAATCCCACTGCCACCTGTCAGCAACAGGCTGGGAGAAGGTATGCTACTGTGGAAAAAGAATGGAAAAGGTTCACCAGAAATGAATAAACAGTGGACTAATTTTAAAAAAAAACAGAATACTTTTTCCCACTTACATAAAACTATATGAAAACGGGAAAAACCTAGAAAGTACAAAGAAGGGATAGGTGAAACAACACAGAAAGATGGCCACTCTTACTGTTCTCTTGTTCCTGTCCACTGGGGAGGGAAGGGGAGATGAAAGATAATTTAATATCAAGGGCTTAAGTTTACAGTATGTACAATTTAGCCATTTTGATCTTTTTTTCTTATTAGAGAAACCCTTCCTCAACAATCAAAACTTTTAGAAGTACAAAAAAAAAACTATGTCAAATTATACTACTGGCACTTTTAGACTAGATTTCATTATGAATTTTTAAAAGTATATAAAACATGTTTTACTCCAGAGAGAAATTTCTGTATCAACTTACAGATATCAGGATCTTTGCTCTTCTTTGTTTTATTACTAAGAGTTATCTCAAATCTATTGATGTCAGGAGGAAGATCACTAGAGGAGCAAAAAGAAAAAGTATTAACAAAATATCCTGGCATCAAATTCTAATTCTTTTATTTCTAGTATCAAATAAGTCCCTTATTTCTATTAATATGCATGCTGGATTGAAACATTTTATTATTTGGAATACAGGAATGCAGACAAGCAAATCATACACTTTTCCCCCATCTTTAACCTCCTCAAGTAAATCCTGGGAACCATTGTGAACATTTTGTATGTGTGTCTTAGTAAATGCTTTTGAACGTGTCAGTAACACTTATTCCTATTAATGACTAAGTGAAAAACCAAGGACATAGCATTTCACTAATAAAAGCAGGGGGGAAAAAAGTACTACTAAACTGCCTGGACCTGGCACCTTGTTATGGTAGTTCAGAGACAGAAACCAAAAAACAAAACAAACAAACAAACGAAAACAGAGAAAATGCAATAGGGTAAAAAAAAAAAGATTTAATGTAGTGATAAAATAAGACTTACTCGAAGACAAACTCTTCTGACCATACAGGGTTTTGCCCTTCCCTTGCATGAGTTTTTGCGACCTGGACACTATTCAGGTAGATGTTACAATACGGATTAGTAAAATGTTTTACAGGGAGTTTATGGGCTTCTTCAATGTGTAAAACAAGACTGCTGACCTAAAGAAAACACAGAAATTGTTACCCAGATTTCAAGAATTATACATTAGGTTTCAAAAGCAATTACTATTTAAGAAATAAAAACCCAAAACTGATTTACTTTTCCCCTTTCTTTAGACATTACGACCTATAATTATATTTTCCTTTTTATGTGATGTATAAAATACAACATTCAAGCATTTAAAATAATTCTTAAATCTCCAATTATATTCTCATAGCAATTTAATGAAACGTACCTTTCTACTAAAAAAACAGTTCAGAGAAAATGGAAATAGAGGATTTTTTATTTTAACGTAAGTAAAAAACTGTCATCACCCAAATCAAAATCCTGTAGGTTATATATATAAAGCTCATCTGGAAGATTTATCTATAAACTTCCACAGCTAGAAAGTATTTTTACAACACTGATTCTGCCTTCTCCTTTTGCAGAAAAAGATACAAATCCAAAAAAGCTAAGTTATTTTTGTCAGTTTTGATGCCAAAACTTAGATCATTCACTGTCTAGATCAGGTTCTCTTTCCCTCTTGCTACATACTACTTGAATGGCATAGGACAATTCAGCCTCTCTGAGCCTCAACTCCTCAGATATAAAATTAGGATAAATTCTACACTGCAAGTTATCATAAAGACTCAAAATAATACATTAAAAGCACATAGGAGAGTACCTGCAAAAGGGCTTAAGAGATGTTAGCTATGACTTTATTATATCATTTTTTATTCTATTGTCTTACAGCTAAAAATAACTTCATAGCAAAAGTTTCACACAAGACACAATCTGCAAAAACTCAGTCTGATTTTTCATAGCTTACAAAATGTCAAAATATGATTTGAGAATACAACTATGTGTATAAATAAATGTCCTTGGGGAAAGGCTTAGATTTTTGGTTACAGGAAATAGAATTTATACTCATTTAAATATTAACCATGTATTGACTTGCAATAGAACAATATATTAAGTTCACAAAGCTTGTTGGAAACTTCCATTAATAAAGAATCACTCTGGTCAATAAATACTGTACTAAATGTTCCTCAATACTCCAAGAATACGAAAATTACTTAACTTTTTCCAGCTATCTAGGGATAACAAAACAGAAAAAAAACAAAAAAACACAAAGATATGCAGGGTATGGAGTTGACTTTACATACCTAGAAAGAAAGAAAAAGCCCAACTTAACTCTCTATAAAATGAACATGTATGACATGTTATGGTTCAAATAAGATGCTACCTAACAGATACATAATAGACTTGACTTCAGAGCAATTTGGATTAATACTTAAATTCAGATGATCTTTTCAATAATTATCTTTAGTTGTACTTTTTTGATATAGGCCAAAATGATTCTTTCAAGAAAAAAATGAATCAAAGTGCCTAACAAAATGGTTTCTATTGTTGTTGGTTTGGTATTGTTATTTTAAGTAGAAGAAAAGAATCCTTGGTATGGATTCCAAAGATGGCATTATGGACTAACTACCTGGCAAGTATGTAAGGAACATTTCTTTTTCATAAATATTTCTCCTGCTATTGAACCAAGTGGAAGCACGGCTTTAAAATGCCTGAAAAGATAAACTTAACTCAGAAGTGTCATTCCTAATGTTCCACATATATGAGTGAAACCATATGATAACTGTCTTTCTCTGCTTGACTTACGTCACTTAGCATAATCCCCTCCAGTTCCATTCATGTCGATACAAATGGTAGGTATTCATCCTTTCAGATGGCTGAGTAATAAGTAATCCGTTGAATATATGTACAAAAACTAATGATGTACTCTATGTTGGCCAACTGAACATAAAATAAACAAACAGATGGATGGATGGATGGATTTTGGGGGGGCTGCTCAGAAGGGTTTGAAATGTAGCTCAAACCAGTTCTGACAGAAATAAAGAGCAAAGTTATAAAGAGAAACGTGTGAACATCAAAGAAAATTAAGTTTCACCTGACGCAAGCGTTTATTAGATGTCCCTGGACTACTTTTCCGTAAATTGCAAAATGCCTGCAGACCTTTCATCCAGTCCTACAAAAAATAACAGCATGTCAAAGAAATATACAATGGTTTATTCAGTTTCCAATCATAAGGGTTTTTTCCCCCCAAATTCAGCAGTTCTTTCCTTATCCAGACTGCCATTTCTATACTCAGAGTATGCTGCACTTTAAATTGGGGGTCCCATAAAATAAAACAATGACCAAAACAATTATAATCATCTTTGAAATTGTGTTTCTGTTGAATCCCTAAATTAATGTTAAGTATGCCATAAGTGACCATTAATTAGCCAAAAAAATAAAATCCACTGAAGTTATTAAGCAGTTATGTTTTGTGAAAAGAGGGCTGACGGCAAACCAACTGATCATGTGATGACTACCTTGATGACAAGTATCTAATCTTACCTTAGACCACGACACAGGCAGAAATGTGTAAGGGGATCTGGGTTATTTATAAGCATTTTTTTTTTTTCTTTTTAAAATGCTTGAAGATATTCTGCTCCCTTTTTTTTTTTTAAGATTTTATTTATTTGACAGAGAGATCACAAGTGGGCAGAGAAGCAGACAGAGAGAGAGGAGGAAGCAGGCTCCCTGCGGAGCAGGGAGCCCAATGTGGAACTCGATCCCAGGACCCCGAAATCATGACCTGAGCTGAAGGCAGAGGCTTTACCCACTGAGCCACTCAGGTGCCCCTTTATAAGCCTTTAAAACACAACATTAGATTCAAAATAATTTTCAGGCTAATATTCAAATTAAATTGAAGCTGCATTTTTAAATGTTTACCTAGTGGTCTGGAGAAAGGAGAGAACAATCTTGGGTTTATCAAAAATAAATCTGAACATTTCACTTTGGCTTACTTATTTCCACAAAGTTCTGCACTACTGTTTGACTCAGATCCTTAACTTGTTGACTATTTCAGTCTGAACTCTGAATGTTCACAGGACATCTTTACAGAACACATTAAGACCTAATCAATTACTATACCTCTTAGAAATAGAAGAGAGTAACCACAGATCCAAAAGGCCACTAAAGTAACAAAAATTGGAAATATCAGTGGTATTTTTGGACTTTAAGTGGTTATGGAAATAAAGAATATGTAAAGTTTATATATAAATACAACAAGAAAATATTCTATTTATACTAAAATATCATCAAGGTGTATATATCTTTATTTAGAAAGGGAACATAGTGAAATTGGAGGATAGGAAACTGAAGTTTAAATTTCTTTCCTAACTCAATTTCTAGCATAAAAAATTATATATATGTCTATCTGTTATATAAATGTTTTGAACTCTACTTCTTGCATCTAAATATTAGGGATAAAACCCACAAAACAAAGGGTTTTTGTGTGTTACATGTTAATATAATATTTGAAATATTTTGTAAAGATTTGAAACATGACATTCAATTGTGAACCATAAAACTTAATGTGGCTCATTCATCAATTCTAGAGTCTAAGATATTTTCATAATTTATGAATCAGGGATGCATGCCAGGATCCAGTTTTAAGAGCTTCTCTGCCTCATATCCAGAGTTGGCAAATTATCTTCTATTTACAACAAAGTTGTTTTCTTTGACCTCTTAACCACCTTCAGATTCTTCCCACAGAGTATAAGCAGAAGAAATATTGTACAAAATACCAATAAACACCCCTGAAATCTTATGGTTCAAAGAAATCAAAGTATTTTTAAAAACAATTTTTGGAAAACATTCTCTCATCACAGCAACGCTTAAAATTTAATAAAAGCTTTAATAAGGGCATTGCACATGGATCAATGCATAGTGCTGAAAGCAGACATCATATGTAGACTTAGAGAAAAAGAAAAAAATTCCTAAAATAATTTTATTTTTGATGACTGAACTTCTATTATTACATATGAAGTTCAACCAGTGAAGAATAACAATGCTTGTTAGCAAAACTAACTGGCTTACCTTTCAACTGTACTGAGATATCTATAACCTTTCTGCAGAGAGGATTTTAAATGAGGATTCTCAGTTGGACTCAACATCATAGAGCATTTAAAGGTCAATTTAAAATGGAGTTTTCATTCCTAATAGCCCTTCACTGAGATTTTTTCTGCATTTCTTTAAAAAAAAATTTTTACAGAGTTCTCATTCCTTGAAATAAAAAAATAATTAGATTTCAGTCTTCCTTTTTATTACTTTATCACACATGCAGTAGTTTCTTAATTAAAAAGAAATCATGAGCTAAATAAAGGTGTGCTGAGAAAATAATTAACTTACCTCTGCTTGTTCTGGAGTTTCTCCTGCAAAGTAAAAAATGTAATGTTCTTCACTAAAGTGCTGAACCACTATCTGAAAACAGTTTGGCCTTTAAAATATAAACAGAAAAGTTATTAGGAAGCTTAACAGGAAGCATTAAAACACACCAACTTAAAAAAAAATCACAACATATAGTTATACAATGTGTATCAATGGACATAATTCTTAATTTAGAGAACCAATACTCCACTGCCCAGATCATTATTGAAAAGAAAACATCAGCTGCATATATTCTTAAAAACTTCTTGTCAGCACCACTGAAATTTTATCAACCCTTCAAACTTTAAAAATATCTTATCCTAGAATTGCATATACCTAATCTAAACACTTTCTAAAGCATAATGTTACTTAACTCATTACTTCAAAGTAACATATATTATACATTTATAAGTGCTGGAAAAAGACTAGATATGTTCCATTTTTTTAGACATGTTCTGAGACCAAAAATGTTCTTAGTGGTTATCTCTCACAGGTGGATTGTGGGTGACTTTTAAAAATGCATTTTTATGTATTTTCATTTTTTTTTTTTTTACAACTGAACATCTGCTCACATATATTCCTGTTCTGATGATTAAACAACCGAACAGTGGCATACAGTACAAATTAGTTCTTGTCCTCCCATAGTATGCACCATATTAGAATTCATCTGATGTGGAAGTACGTTAGATAGTTTATCTTTTTTTGAAGACAGGTTTTATCTTTCCAACTAGACTAGAAAATGATTTTAAAATGTTAAATAAATGCTACCCCAATGTTCATAGCAGCAATGTCCACAATAGCCAAACTGTTCCTCAACAGATGAATGAAGAAGATGTGGCACCTATATACAATGGAATATTACTCAGCCATCAAAAAGGATGAATGCCCACCATTTGCATCGACATGGATGGAACTGGAGGGGATTATGCTAAGTGAAATAAGTCAAACAGAGACAGACAATTATCATATAGTTTATGTCGTATGTAGAACATAAGGAATAGCACAGAGGACCATAGGGGAAGGGAGGGAAAACTGAAGGGAAGAAATCAGAGAGGGAGACAAACCATCAGAGACTCTGGATGCCCAGAAACAAACAGGGTTTCAGAAGGGAGGGGAGGTGGAGGGATGGGTAGCTGGGTGATGGGGTAGCCACGTGTTAAGGAGGGTATGTGTTGTTATGAGCACTGGGTGTTACATGCAACTAATGAGCTGTTAAACACTACTAATCAAAACTAATGGTGTTGGCTAACTGAACATAATAAAAGACAAGTAAGTAAGGGCTGGGCAGCTCAGCGGGTTGAGCGTCTGCCTTCAGCTCAGGTCATGAATTAAGTCCCAGATCAGGCTCAACCTTCACCCTACTTGTGCTCTCTCTCAAACAAAATCTTCACAAAATAATATAAATAAATAAATAAATAAGGGCCTTCATGTTTTGAAACTCAAAACTCAAATAATGATATTCCTATTTCTGGCATTAACCACATTATCTTTTACTTCAGTATTAGGAGGCCACAACAAAATACCCAAAGTACAAGCTTAATATTTATTTTAAAAAATTACCCTTTCATGCTTTGAGAATGCTATAAAAGAATACAAGTACAAATTGGAGACTTCAGCTTCTGAAGGTGGCTTAAATCTCACTGGCCTTCCTAACTCCACAAAATATAAATAAAACAAAAAACAATTGTTCAAAATCACTGGAAAACAACCAGAGCAACTCAGACTTGGGAGGTCAAGATCAGAGTGAGTGAGCCTGAACTTCACAGCTTTTCTTTTCAAGGCACTTGCCAATTCCTAAACTGTGCAGGGCAGGAAGCTGAGAAACCTTAGCAGAAGGAAACAGTATCTAAGAGGTCCAAAAACCAACCAGCACATTCAGCAGTTTCATACCCAGAGGAGAGACAAATGACTTTAGGGCCTTTAAAAGAGAAGGCTTTCATCTGAGACCCCTACCCATGCCTTCAAAATAAGAGCAAACCAGATAAATAGAACAGCCTTCACCAATATGTCCATTTGATCCCTGAGGGACTTATCTGGCAGAAGAACAGTCCTTTCTGGAGGCAATAACATTATCCATAGCTTCTACAGTTTTTCATACACAATGTCCACCATTCAGTCAAACTAAGTAGATACAACAGGAATCATACTCAAACAACTGAAAAGCCAATCAAGGAAAACAGAGGAAGAGGAAAGACCTACATATAATCCAGATACAGCTGTATCATTAGGAACAACTTTCAAGTAACTGTAATTAAAAGGCTTAAGAAAACAGGTAAACTAGAGAATTTTGCCAGCTAACTACATCTATAGAAGAACCAAATGGAAACTCTAAATTGAAAAATGTAATTAATACAATTAAGACCTCAAGAAATGCATTTACTGGATGGAATGGAAGACAAATCAGAATATCCAGCCTAGAACACATAAAGGGGAAAAAAATGAAAAACATAGAAAACTATATAATAGGCACATGGGACCTAGTGAAAGAGATAACATGCTAGGGCGCCTGGGTGCTCAGCTGGTGAAGCACCGAACTCTGGATCCTGGCTCAGGTCATGATATCAAGCCCTGTGCCGCGTTCTGCACTCAAGCCGGGAATCTGAGATTCTCTCTCTCACTCTCCTTCTGCCCCTACCCGCGCTCTCTCTAAATGAATCTTTAAAAAGGATATAACATGTAACATGAATTACAGAAGATGAAAGAAAATGTGGCAGAACTACTGTTTTAAAGAGATAGTAACCAAGACTTCTCTGAAACTCACAAACAACATCGAGTATCAAACTGAAGCAGCTCTGCAAATATTAGGATAAAGTTTTTAAAGAAAATTTATAGTAAGCATATTTTTGTTTAACTGCTGAAAATCTAAAGAAAAATCTCAAAGCAACCAGAGAAAGATGAAATACAATACACCTCAAAGAAGAAAAAAAAGACGTATTACCTGTAAAAGAGAATAATCAAGAACAAAAGAAAAAGACTGGAAGGCAGAGAACGTTCTTTAAAATGCTGAAAGAAGGGTGCCTGGGTGGCCTCAGCCAGTTAAGCATCTGCCTTAAGCTTGGGTCATGATCCACGGTCCTGGGATGGAGCCCTGAATCGGGCTCCCTGCTCAGCGGAAAGTCTGCTTCTTCCTCTGCCCCTCCCTCCACTCATTTTCTCAGTCTCTCGCTCATAAATCAATCAATCTTTAAACACTGGAAGAAATAATTGCCAACCTAAAATACCCAGTGAAAACACTGTTCCTAAATGAAGATAATAAATATTGCCTCAATGAAAGATTCAGCCCATGAAAAGATGTAAACATTCAAATACTCACTACGGTAACTATCACTGAAAAGTCTTTCAACCTGTGCTTCTGAAATTATTATACATAAAGTAAAGCAATATTAAAAGTCAGAAGTTTAGTATAAAGAAATAAAGTGCTTAGCGACCTCAATACTGAAAATCTGAAAAAACTGCATAGCTGCGCAACTAAAGCCTTCAAGAACACAGGCAAAGGAGCAAAGCTATCCAAACATTTGTTCACCGTGGCCAGAGCAAGCATGCTATTCACCTCTGTTGCAAGGAGTCGTTAACTTTCACGTAACATTTCATTCAAATGCAGGTCAGTCAGTGTATTGGGTTCTATGCATACACAAAGCAAGAAATATTCAGCGCCAGTCATATATTTCAAAGAAAAAGATAACTGCACTCATCCACAATTTCACCATTTGTACTGTGATATTTGCATTCTATGATACATAATTTAATGCCACCCTATTTTTCACCAGTCCTATCTGGTACAGGTGTCTGTTCATTTCCTTGAAACATACTTTGCTGATGCTGTTTTTCTTGGTATCTGCTCTATCTTTGTACTCCCCAACTCTTTCATAGTAAGGCCGTCAAAAACACAGCTGATGACAGTAAACTAGTATACTTTGGAAAAAACTCAGTTCTTTAAAACGAAAGACTTGTACCTTAGTTCCCATGAACATAACTTTTTCATACCAGGTTTAGACTTGGTATCATTAAATACAATATCAGAGTCTTAAAAGCCACCTTCAACAAGAAACTCTACCCAAGAAGCAAGCTGTGTTCCCATAGCAAATGGTAAATGTGCATTTACTGCTTTTCTGCTGCCTGAAACTCCTTTCTTGATATTAACCATAATAGGAATACTTTGGTCTCTTTAAACTACATTAAAAGACCTGAACTTTAACTCTAGCAGTCATTTTCTTTCATTCGCTAGGGTAACACTGACCTTTCTTTGTGATACTGCAAACTGATTTTTGGTCCACTCATGCCTATTCATAAAAAGTATGTCATAAATAATGTTATAGCTTTTTCCCCCACCCAAATTTACCCAGATGTACTTTTATTAGTCCTAATAATGCTTTTAAGATTCTTGTTATTCAAATTTTACATATCACCAGGGAATCATTTTTAACCTGATTTTTCAAAGCTGAATTTCTGCTTTGAATCTATAAACTATCAGAGCACATAAATCTATTTTTGTGTTCTAATTCTGAGAAGTTCACCCATTCTTTAATCTGCAAAGCATGAATCAATCGCCAAGCAGTATTTTTTCATTTAGATTGTAAACTTCAGCAAAACTCTTCTTTTGGACGGCTTACAGACTCTGGTATCACAGAACAGTACAGTGGCATTCTGATCCCATTTTCTCCCATAAAACTGAAAACATGCAGCTGAAGCAGCTTGCATTTTATTAGACTCTATTTTATAATATTTCACTTGGAATTCTGGTCTACAGACTTTTACATGTAAGGGTCTCTCTGTATTGCTTTATTTTCCAGAATGAATTTCTGATGTAAAACCTTTAAATTTTCTATCATGAAGCTTCTTCATTGATCATAAACTTAAATACGATTTCTACAGTATCTTCTTTGTTTCAAAGGATTCATTTACAGCTTTGAATACTTTAATAATTTCTTTTGGTACTTCTTTGAATGACCAACAATTTACTTCCAAGTACTTCTCTAATGTTTGCAGATTCATCAGTGTACAGTGAAAATGTAATCTCTGGCTCTGTACATAGCCTATCATTTGTTTCACCAATGCATTTACTGATAGTACTATCTGAACACAATCTAATACTCTTTGAAAATAGTACCTCTTCTCTTTCTTTTGCTTTTTGGCTTCAAACATACAATTGGCAATTTCCATGCAGACTGATTAAACAAGCAAATTCTCCAACTCTGTGTGAAGCATTCTGGCTTTAGCTTTAGCTATTAATTCCAAGATCTCCTAACAAACTTCCCAAGCAGAATCTGACACTGTAAGAACAGATCTATGGAAAGGAGATTGGGAAGGGAATATGGGGGTGGAGGGACTTTTATTGAAAACTTAGTTCTTCAGTGATATGGTGCCGACACAATGTGCATGGCATCACTGATTTATTCAGCTTATATGCAAAATATTTAGGCTGAGGAAAAGAAGATTTACTGGATTTAGTTATCCCAATACATTTCTTAAGTGGCCTAATAGGTTGAATTTTTAAAATGAAGGTTACTGTTTTTATCTTGTCATTTTAGTGACTTTCCAGCTTTAATCACCAAACTGTCCTTGATGGTAGAAAAACAACTATACATTAAAGCCAATCAAAGAAGTAACAATGGAAGAAAAAATCTACATATCTAAAAAAAAATCTGAAGTTACATTTTTTGAAGAACTCCCTTGCATATTTTATAATATGAAATGTTGAAATCTCAAACATTTAATATTTTTATTATACTAACATTTTTATAACCACCAATATCTCAATAGACACCCATAACCTATTCATGGCATGGGGTAGGAAAGCTCTGATATAGTTATCTAAATGAATTTATACCCATCTTCCAAGAGTCAACTTAAGAACCACCTATTTCATACTACTTAATTCAATAGCTTGTTCCCAAAAATCTTCCCTATGCAGCTAATCAAAGCACAAATAAACCATGTTTGGTGGTGAATAGTGTGGTTGTCTCCCCAGCATCCATTTCCCTCTCGTACAGAGAGTACAAAGCAGCCTTACTATTTCAGTAGGATCATTTTCAACAGGGCTTGGGCACCCAATGGCCTACATTTATGAAGGAAACCCCACCTTTGCTACTTCAGGGAAAACTACACATTGATTCAGAGGTGGCTCGATAGTGCATTCGCAGGATTTCTAATCATTACTGGAGGCAATGCTTACTTTTTCCTTCTCTGGGTATTTATGCCACTTTGCTACCATGAAAGAAGCTGTTTTGTGAGGAATAATTCAGTAAACACAAAGGCAGCCAGAACAGAAAGATGAAATGAAAAGCAGCCAGAGGTCTGATCTAACCACACCCGGAGGCCAAGAGTCTCATATTGTTAAGGAAGGAAAAACAAAATTTGGGAAATTCTATGTTATCCAAAAAATTTTTGCTTGTTTTTTGGAACAGCTTTTTTTATGAGATATTAGGAAGTGTTTGAAAAAAAAAGGGTGGGGGGGATGGGGAGAGTTATCAAGTTCAAAGGTTCATGAAATACTTCATATAATAATTCCCTCTTAGTGATTCAGAATATAAACACTGGCAGAAATTCAAAAAGTCCTGCTTTAAGGATAAACTATGTGTTCAATTCAGCATTTCTAAAACCATAACCATTTAAAAAACTGACCATTAAAATTACAAGTAACACTAATGCGATGTCCTAAACACAGTCTGGAGAAAAGAAATGACAAGGTTGTATGTTCCTCAGCTATTTGTTTTAAAGTTTCCTGAACTTAAACAGGATAAAGCTGGATTTGCTTAGCAGAAATGCCATCCTGCGGCAGAGAAACAGTTGTGTAAAAAAAAAAAAAAAAATCTGTGTTTTATTAATACCAATATGTAATAAAAATGGTCAATTTATCTAAAAAGACTCTAGAATGGATTATTAATAATACTGACAGTGAAAGGTAATGAAAGGCCTTGTTTCTGATAAAAAAATTAGAAGTAATCAAGAGTTGGATGTGTCTTGTGACAGTCAGGATTCCCCTTTAGCTTATACATTTATATTTATTTTTTAAAAACTTCGAAATTAATGTAAGAAAAATGTTTCAACTCCAAATCTGAAACACTCTCCTTTTTCCTACTGAAGCAATTATTTTTACATTAGAATTCTTAAGGGTTAGCCTGCCTATCAAGTTAGTAATACAACTGAGTGAACTCAGTACTATCAGATGCAATGAATTAAGAGAGAATGTGATAAAACGGGAAAGAGGACAAGACTCAAAGTCAGTCACTCAAAAGACTGCTGGTAAGGGAGAGAGGAAATATGCGACATACAGGTCATGTTTTACTACAGGAAATGTCATTCCAAAGATTTCTATATAATACCAAAGTGGAATTTCATGCACCGGTTAGTGTAAAATAAATAAGGAAGACAGATATTACCCTAGAAAGTAAATCTGACATTTTCAGATGATTTTAGGACTCTCAAAAATCCATTGGCTATGCTTTGAAAAATGATCTGAACATATCCACACTATTTTATTACTAAAACAATTCCAAAAGAAATAGGAAACCAATTTCTTACCTGCCAAAGAGACTATCATGAACAACATAGACAGAACATACACTGAGATCTATTAATCCTTTTGGTTTGGTAGCTCGTTTTTCACTTTCAAAATAAATAAGTTGGGCATCACTGCCCTCTAAGATAAAATATAAGTTTTTCCACCGTTTTCCTTTGCCTGTGAAAAAATAAAAAAGGGTGCTTTCCATTAGCCAAATAATAAACTATAAAGCCATGTTTGCGTGTGTGTGTACACACACACACACACACACACAAATTGCTGTTACTGAAAATAAAAATCGTATTTCCTTTTTATTCCAAAGCTTCAGTAACATACCAGTCCTTACAAAATGAGAAAATGCCTATCATATTTATCTGTAAAAAAGTGCCTTTTGTTACACTGCTTGTTTTAGTGAATCACAGAGTAAATGACAGCAGTACCGTAACTGTATCTTTTCAAGTTTCATCAAGATAAAATCTTTAAAATTCTTGCTTAGGAGTAATTCTTTTTTAATTTTAAGAAAATACTCTTCTACCCCACACCCTACCAACTGACCTCCTATCATTTCTTAATGTTAATCTGAGGCAAATCTATACAACAGAAACATCTAAACAATAATGTGACAAGTGTCATTAGAAGTCTTTTAAAAAAATAGTAATAATGAAGTATCAGGGAGAGAGTGGGCAAAGAATCAAATAACCTGACCTCAAGAATGAAAGAGAAACTTGGAAATATGTAAGCGTGTGTCATTAAACTCTGCTTGAAAATGTGGGCTTAATATACCCAGACTCTGCATTTTTTAAAATTTAAACTCAATTCATTAACATGTATTAGTTTCAGAGGCAGAGGTTATTGACTCATCAATCTTATATAATACCCAGTGCTCATTACATCACGTGCCCTCCTTAATGTCCATCACCCAATTACCCCGTCCCCACCGCGTCTCTCCTTCCCAGCAACCCTGTTTGTTTCCTATGAGTAAGAGTCTCTTATGGTTTGTCTCCCTCTCTGATTTCATCTTGCTTTGTTTTTTCCTCTCTTCTTCTATGATCCTCTGTTTTGTTCCTTAAATTCCACACATGAAATAGATCATATATAATTATCTTTGATATATTTTGCTTAGCATAATACCCTCTAGTTCCATCCACATTGTTGCAAATGGCAAGATTTCATTTTTTGATGGCTGAGCAGTATTCCACTGTGTGTGTGCATATGTGTACGTGTGTGTGTATATATATATACACATCTTCTTTATCCTAGACTAGATTTTGAAGGATGCTTAGCTACAAAAGCTTTAAACAAGGGTCAATTACTAACTATTAGTGGAAAATACTGAAATTGAATCTTTCAAGTTAATACTTACCCTTTTTTAGAAGATAACCTTTTTTAACAATATTTTTATAAAACGCATCCTTTGTTTTTCGACGAATTGTATTATAAATTTCCTTGCCATCCACTGTATCATTGAGTACTTGTTCTTGATCCTGAATTTTTAAAAATATTAAAATTATTTCATGAATTCTTGATGGAAATAAAATCTAAATTACCAATTAAAAGCCAGGTTGTGTGTCTAAAACATTTAAATAAAGTTTTTAAGGCTAAATTCTGAAATATGTATATTAAGAGATCCTTTGCTTTTCAAAGAAAGTCTCAAAAATACAGTTTTGTTATGTTGCCTTGTTGTGTTATAGCAAATAACATGGACAACATGAATTGGTCCCAAGAGAACTGATAAACTGGGAACCAGTTCAAACATAAAACCAATTCCTATTTGCTTAGGCACAGTTGTGTCTGTGAGAAGCACTAGGTGAATGCAGAAAATTGCACGCAGCTGATATGAGATGCAAAGGAATATACAAAACACATCTCTAGTACCTCACAACCCTCTCCACCCACTAACTGTTATATGCCACACCCACCCATCCATCCACACAGGGTGTTACAATACCATCTGATTTCAAATACTCCTTCTACCACTTTACAATAATCACAACCCTTCTGATAGCCTCTTTGACAGGTAAACTTCAGGTCTTTTTCAAGGTCAAGGCCCGTATTTATTGTAGTAGTTAAAGATTTCTTAAGCATTTAATACATATAAAAACTAGGCTACATTTTATTAGGTTCTTATCTTTATATGTTACTGATGAGGTTCTTGAGTGTTGTACCCCTAACCTTACCTTCCCATAACATTGCGGTCTTTATTCCATGGTTTTATGTAACTCTACTTTTAGGAATGGACACGTGTCTCTTAACTGCTAAATCCTCCCAAGTAACAAAAAGAATTCTGATGTCAGGAAGAATCTACAGAGAAAAGTATCTTCATAATGATCTCTCCAAAATAAATCAGTCATCGGTATTACCACTGGGATCCGCTGGATTCAATTTCAGTTTCCTAGTTTCTTTTTTCAGCAGTTCTTACTATTTGCTAGGATTAATATTTTAGGACTGTTTTCTTAGAGACTTCATACGTCCATCTGATCCTCTTATAAATCTAAGATATGAGATTTTCAAAAATCGTATTTTTTCCTCTATCTTAAAACATTCTGTTATTTCATCATCCTAGGAACAATTTTCATCATTATTCAATAATTACTTCTCAAGTATGCTAAAGAGCAGGGGTGGGCAAGCCATGGTGCAGGTGCCAAATCTAGCCTACTGCCTGGTGTTGGACATAAAGTTTAATCGAAAACCCACACTTATTGCTTTATGTTTTGTCTGTGGTTGCCTTCTCAGTACAAAGGCAGAGCTCAGCAGCTGAGATGGAGACTGGAGGCCTGCAAACCCTAAAATATTTATTATCTTGCCCTTAAAAGAAAAGTTTGCCAACCATTAACTTATAGGATGATGCAAGAGTGAAATACACTAGCTCCACTGCATCACACTTTGTTGGTTTGTGTTTGGTTTTTTTTAACTGTGTTACCAAGTGTTGCAGCATCTTTCAAAAAAGTGTAAAAAGCCCACCTGTTATCTTTTTATTAGTTTTCATTGAGCAGAGCCCAGAACCTTTGATTTTCCACTAATAGCAAAGAGAAAAAAATTGACATAGAAGATGTTTGACAATTATTAAAAGAATCAAAAGATGAATACAAAGAGGCAGCAGCACTTTGTGATCTACTGTGATGGTAAAATTCATTTTTGATGAGCAAAAATCTCAGACTGCAATTCTTCAAATGACAGTATCCTTAGACTTCCCTCAAACTCAAGAAATACTGAGTAAACGATGTATTTCTAGTGGTGGGGGGTGGGGAGAGGAAATATGTATTGTGTTTCTGTCTAGTCAGTCATTTAATAGCAAGGATGTCATCATGCAATATTTTGTGGTAAGAATCTAGGCTGTCCTGTTTTGCTAAAAAGAAATAAGGGTTCTTTAAATTTTTATGTTTGTGCACCAAGATTCACTTAATATGATCTGTAAGTGGACAAAAGGTACTTTGTATTCAAAGGTTGTAGAAGGAAACATAGAAATTTCAAAATTCACATTTATCACTGTAACTGATGTTTAAAAATCCACACAGAAAAATATTTTACCCTCATGAAGCAAAGAAGACGGTACTCTCCTAAAAAAATAATAAGCCATCCAAGTTTTCAAAATTATCAAGAATCATAAACTAAAACGCAGTGGAGAGATATTTACATCTGGAATCACTGTTGTATTCTGATAATGAAAGTGTGGGAAGAATAACCAGAGTAATTATACAGCAAGAATTAATTAGAGATGTATCAGAAATCTGGAATTAGGATTTACAAAATGGTATATTCCAGGTCCATGCATGACAGTGGATTAACAACTGCTTATTTCAAGCCTTTATAACCAAGGAAATATGGGAAAACATTTGAGTTTGCTATGTTTAAATTCTTATTAAATTTTCCAATAGCCTTTTTTGGACTATACCTTTATTCCTACTTCTAAGGATTATTCATAAAAAGGCTGAAGAATAAAAAATTTAAAAGGATACACTGGACCCAGATGATAAACAGTAAACTGACTACTTTCCTGGTTACATAGATTTGTACTTACCAGTCTTTTATTCAATAATGATAATATTTAGGGGCGCCTGGGTAGCTCAGTTAAGCGTCTCCCTTCAGCTCAGGTCATAATCCCATACTGGGCTCCCTACTCAGCAGGGAGTCTGCCTCTCCCTCTCCCTCCGTCTTCCCCCAGCTCATGCTCTCTCTCACTCTCTCAAATAAATAAAATCTTTAAAAATAATAATGATGATAATATTTAGTATTGGCTACAGAATGGGGCATATTTGTGGTCTGTTATTTAATACACAACTACACTAATATCTGGATTTAAATATCTGATTTCAGGATGATCTCCAAAGCTCTTTTCTAAATTATATATATTAGAGTAGGGGCTAATATACTTACCTACAACCTCTAAAGGATTCCAATATATTAGAAGAAACTATGGCCAAGGACAGAACTTCACTTTCCAAACTCCACTAAATCACTGGATGACAAAGGGAAGGCTTTAGGGCCTACTCTACCCATTTAACTCAATAATATGTTGAGTGCCAGGGTCTGTACTAGTTCTGGAGATAACATCAATGTGCAAATCAAAGATCCGTATCCTCAAAGAACTTACATTCTAATGAGGGAAAGATAATAAATATAATACATAAATCATACTGTATATTAAGAAATGGTAAGTGCTTTACAGGGTAGGGCAAGTAGCACTATTAAATAAGGTATAAGGGTCAATCTCATTGTGAAGCATAAGAAGTAAGAGAATGAGACAAGTGGATATAGAAGAAAAAAAATCATTTTGGGCAGAGTCAACAGGTAAAGCAAAGATCCTAAAGCATGAGAGAAACTGGCATGTTTAAAAAACAAAACAAAACAAAAAACAGCAGAGAAGCCAGTATGAGTGGAGACAAATGAGAGAGAAGGATGGTAGAAAGAGGAGTTCAGAGGACCAATGAGATGACATCTATGGTTTGAGAGGCCTCTGTAAGGACTTTGGCTTTCACTCTGAATGAAATGTAGAACAGGTGCAAGTATTAAAGAGAGGAATGAAATGATCTGACTTACATTTCAAATGGATCCCTCAGACTGCTGTTGTGCAGCATAAGGGGCAAAGGTGGAAAGAGGTAGACCAAAGTCAGATTCTGACGGTGGTCACGTGCTACATTTGTTTGGAAGGCAGAGGCAGTATGATGTTCCCAACAGCATGGATACAAAGCATAGGAGGGAGAGAAAGAAGAGTCAAGGATGACTTGATGCCCTAAGTCATTACCCCCTCCAGTCTCAATTTCCCTATTATACAGTAGAAACCTCATCAAGTTGTTGAAAATTAAATAAACTAGTAAGAACAGTGTCTAAAACACAGTGCTTAAAAAATGTTGCCTATTTTATTGTGGGCTGCATTGTCTCAAAAGGCTCTTTCTCTTCTAATGTCTGTCTTGAGAAGGATTAGCTCTACAAAGTAAGCACCTAGGACAAAGGAAGTACCTAGGACTGCTCTTTCCATTCCAGCATCCTACTCTGAGTGAGGGTATGCAGAGTCACCCCAGGGGGAGTGAGCTAATAAGTTTTTCCATTAATAAAAGGTTATTATTATACTTTCTTTTCTGTACTAGTATCCTGCTGGGAAGGATAGGTAAGTATTAGGATTCCCAAACTCCTATGGTAACCTACTTTTTTATGCCAGGCCCTAATTAATAGACTTGAAATAGATTTAATGGTTTTTATGTAGTAATCAAATTGCTTTCTAATTGGCATCAGTATTTCTGAAGTATTTAAGGCATTAGTTGGCACTTTTGCAAATGACAACAATTTGGGGTTTGCTGAGTTATGAAACTGCAACATGGGAGTGCGGCAGACTATGTATTTGAAGTACTTCTTAAAAAACCTTGTAACTTAAGTATGAAAGTTTAAATGTCAAATACCACTTACTGTGCTAAGAGTTTTTATTCTAAAAGGTAAGTTTTTCTTAAAAACCTTAAATTAAAAATTCTAAGCATAATTTCAAGATGGGAAAATGTATGACTTAATTTGTAAACAAATAAAATGTGTAGACTTCTGAAACAAAATCAACAAAAGCCAATGTGAATTAGAATTCAGGATATAGCAGTAGAACTATAGGTGGTGGGTAAAGGCACCTCCCACCCCTAATAAAAAGACCCTGAGCAATGCTTCTAGAAAACATGTACCACACTATGTGATTAAAAGAAAAAAGCCCGGGGCGGGGTGGGGGGGGTGGAATACATGATCCCAGCATCCTGGGATCAAGCCCTGCATCAGGCTTCCTGCTCAGCAGGGATTCTGTTTCTCCCTCTCCCTCTGGCTGCCACTCTCCCTGCTTATGCTCCCCACCACCACTGTCAAATAAAAAAATAACATCTTTTTAAATAAAAAGTTCGTTCTAATATGCACTAAGTAGAACAGTGAACGATGTCTGCCAGAACTGCCAACAAAAGCGAGACTTCAGGGCTGACTATGGTTATTAGGAAAGTGTCAAGGAGAAACTGAAACTTGAAATGGATCTTAAACTAGCAGTGCTTGCCAGAGGAAAGGGTGGACATGGAGAGAGCAACAGGCACAGTGAGAATACAGAGGGGTTGAAGTAGGTCCTGCTGGAAAGAAGACAGTCGTTGATTCCGTAACCCAGACATCACTCCAGGCCCTGGACACACACCCCTGCTCTCGGGGACCACACATTCTACAAGCAAGGATGAGGAAATGAAGCTGTATTAAGTGTGACAAGATTCTTCAATTGATATTAAGCATCAGAATAATGATCCCCCACCTCTGAAACTGCTATGAATAGCAGGTACAACCATCTGAAACTAACTTGTTAGGAGGAGGAAAAACTGAGAAGCTACAGACATAACCAGTCACTATGGAAGTGTAGCTGGGCACCCAAAACCTTCTTTATGTCCTTGGACTATCAATACCTCCATTTCCGACATAGAAAATTCTTTATCACTCTTTTGAAACACCTGTTCCTAACCTCTGCTACAAATGTTGCCCACCACTCTTCAGAAAGTATAAGAAATACAGAGAATAAGCAATCACACTATGCATTAAGCAGCTAAGATTCAAGAGCCCCCCTTGCTCAAGACCCATCCTTCTTCATATATTGGGGATTTTAACTACTCTTGTCTTCCCTAGGGCCGTGTACATCAAGTACTGCCACTACCCCATCTCACCCACCACTGTCACTCTGCTCGCTACTAGTGGCTTAATGCAGAATATACAGACATGCACAAAACTCTCTCAACCATAAACCTATAGCCAAATAAACAATGAAATAAAAAGTTTAAACCCCCCTCAGCCCTGTATCTTCTTCTGGATTTCATTTTTATTTTATCTACCAAGCTCACCTACGTAAGTCCAGCTGTGATTGATCCTTGCTGTCTCCATTTTTGCCTCCAACAAGCTCACTCCCTGACCCAAAGTAACATGGCTTCTGCCCCACCGCTCCTTCTATTCTCAAAAAGCCACAGAAGCTAGAAACAACATAAATAAAAACTAAGTGTTTCTCTTACAATTTACTTTCTGAAAGAATCTGAGTAATGGCAGTTTTAAATTTTATCCAATTTTAAATCCATGAATGTGTGCATAAAACATACCACCAAAAATGCATTTTAAAATAAAATGCTTATTACTGCAAAAAGAAAAACAACACTGACCTGCATTGGTACAGGTTCCTTAAGATAATACCCTTCAACAATTTGTTCTTTTCGATAGTGATCTATGATGTCCCCAATGCTGTTAAAATAAAAATTACTAACATTGATATAATTTGTCTCATAAAAAATGCAAATCTTGAAAATACACAAAGACCCTGTTAGCAAGAATTATGTATTTGCAAGTGTTTTCCAAAGCATATAACCCAAATACATCAATAGTATATATGATTACAACAGTCTGATTATTTTAGAAAAGCAAGAATTCATTTACAGATCAGAATACCTGAGTCAGAGACTACAATTTTGTATACACATACCCAAAGAGTCAGTATAAGTAAGAAAAGAATAAAAGTCTACCTTTTTTTTTTTAAGAGTATTTCTGAGGAATTGAGAAAGAACTGAAAGAAAAATGGCATGTATATAGCATGTTCAGGTAGATTTTAAGAATTTTTATCACAAAACACACATTTTCTTTCGTAACAATCAGATGAAGTTAGATCATAAAACATTAACAGCAAGTAAAAGGAGAAACAAACAGACCAGGAGCTAATTTTACATGTAAGATTATAGCTACCACAGGGAAGGCTTATTGATGATTTTGAAAAGCAATGCTATTAAAATATTCTTACTATCTGGGAAATTTTACTAGTAAAACAGAAAATAAAATGACATTATATAATGTAATTTAACATGTATTATAGCACGGCATAATGAATTTTCCAATGTAAAAGTGTTTCTGTAGGCCATTTTATTGTCCTGAATATTTAAATCTTACACTTTTAAACTTCCTTTAATATAGTGGAGGAATGGCTATTTTAGGGACAGAGAGAAAACATTTCTCAAAACAGATCTTGTTTAATCTTCCACTTGATTTTTTCCACAGTTCTTCTACTCATGGAATTGAAATATATATTTTATCTCTAGAGATACATATGTGTATATATACATATGCACACCCCCTCTCCAAAGATACACACATATATATGCACATATATATGCACATATATATGTCTCCAAAGATAAAATGCCTTTGCCATAGTACAAAATTAATTTAAAGCAAATATAATGTTAAAAATAGCAAAATAGGAGACTTGAAAAGATTAATGAAAAAATAAGTATGAATGGATATGAACTGCATACCAGAGGCAGCATTTTACACAAGGGGGCAAAACAAGACAAATCAAAAAGTATTCACATCAAAAAAGACAATGAGGGTTGTAAGTGTTTAAAGGAATAAGGTAATGCCACATATAAATCCAAAAATATTAAAGAAAAACAGGAAATCAGAAAAGACATTTGAAGACAGATACCATCACAGAGATGACTATTTGTTTTAAAGCAAAAAGCATCAAATCCATAAAAAACAGTAAATATCAAAGGTTTCTGACTCAGTAACTATAAAATGCAATTGATCTTGTGGAGCATCTCAGCATTACAATATAATTCTTGTCCATGAGCTGAAAGAATACACAGTTCAGACTGCCCAAGAACAAATTTAAAAAGTCTGTGACAACCAATCAAATATATTTTTACCAATGAGCTGGACTTTCAAGATGCCTTTTTTTTTTTTTTAATTACTTTAGTTCATATTCTACTCAGATACACCTAAAGAAACAGTCAAGGGAGACACAACAACCCAGAATTTCCTAGATATTCCATGCAAGTTTTAGGTAGGAAATGACATATTTACCTCTCAGAAAACTAAAACATGTTCACTACTACACTTTCATTTTAGTAATTTACTTAATAAATAAAACCATGTCTCTCCTTGAACCTGCTAGATAAATGTTAGTAATCTTCAAGGTCTGACCAAAATCCTTCGTCCCTCTCCCTTCTCATCACTATCTCAACTGCTCTCTTTCCACTGAGTCTCCCATGTCCACGTATACAGTCCTGAACTCATCAAGGTCAGCCAACCATCTGTTCTCATAGACCTGTACCTCATAGACCTTTCTCTTAAATGTATATGCATGGGGTCTGTACAATATATTTCAAAAAGTAAATTAGTTAATAAATGTTTGCTGAATTATACTTGCTGTTAAATGCTTCTCCTGCTTTTTGTAAAAGTTTTAATATAGGAATGTTAAAGTTATGTCTCAAAAAAGCAGTTTCTAAATGAACAGACTTGAGTGCTACCTCTCTTTACCAAAAGACTAATGTAGAATTAGTGGGAAGAAAAGACAGCACAGTATGTCTCTGTACATACATTTACTGGATAATCCAACTTAACATTTAAATATCTAAACAGTAAGTGATAAGCACAAAGGTGTATCTTTTTAAGTCCATTTATTTTTTCTTAGTAATCTCTACACTCAACATGAGACTTCAACTCACAACCCTGAGATCAAGAGTCACATGCTCTTCTTAACTGAGTCAGCCAAACACCCCACAAAGGTTTATCTTCTAAGATTTACTTTATTACTAACACTAATGCTGTAAAAGAATATATTTCCATGCTGAAATATATATTCCCAAACTGTAAAACTGCCTTTTTCCAGGCATCAGATTTACATAATTCTAGCTTTCTTTGGGGTAAAAAAAAAGTTAGTATTATATGCTAGGAATAACAATACTCCTGAACTTTATCAAATGAACATATCTATAAAGAAAATTTGTGGGTGGGGGACCACGTGGGTGGCTCAGCAGACTCTTGGTTTCAGCTCAAGTTATGATCTCATGGGTTGTGAGATCAAGCCCCACATCGGTCCTCACGCTCGGGGGGGGGGGGGGGGGGGCGTTCTGCTTGAAAGATTCTTTCCCTGCGCTCCTCCCCCGACTCACACATGCTCTTTCAATCACTTCCTCCCTAAAATAAAAAAATAAATTTTTTTTTTTAAAGAAAAAATTGGGATGTTAGGGTTATTGATCACAGCCACTAAATTAACATGTATTTAAAATTTTTTAAGTCATCATTTTGTAAGCAGACTCATAATTTAGAAAGAAATATATTTCAAATACTTCTTTCTTCTTGCTTCATTCTGGTCTTTATCAATAAAAAAGCCAACCTTTACATATTTTACAGACTGCTTCCATTATGTAGGAAGAATTTTCATCTTGCAGAATGCATATCCTAAGGAAGTTTAAGTCAGTAAACAAACCTCACTGAAAATAAATCTATGTAAATTATTTTATATTTTAAAAAGTTTCCAGATAGACATTTATCAATTCAGTTAAGAATATATGTTTTCAATTTAGTTTTATATATTCCAAACCACTAGAAAACTGGAAAATGGGAAAAAGTAATTTACCTTCATAAAGAGCTTAAATTGCAGCTAGCTAGCTAGTGAAGATGTCTAGATTGTACTATTAATATAGAAACCACTCAAGCAGCTTTTCTGTATACGTGTGCAAAAGGATCCAAATGTCGAGACTCACATCTGCCACTTGATGTCTCTTAACTGTTCATGGGCCTTCTGGCAAGCAACTACAACTTGTTTTTTTGTTTGTTTTCTAAGATAAAACAGCTGCTGGATCTCTATACCCTCAAAAGTCAAGCTGGAATTAAGAGAAATACTAAATGGGATGGAGAATATTGCTGTGGTATTAAGAGATTAAACTAGGCAAATGCCATCATTTTAGTTTATGAAAGCCTCCAAAAGAGGAAGACAAGGCCACTCTAGAGTTAGCTAATACGGGGAATTCTTTACATTAGGAAAAACAAAAATATAAGATTTCTTTCTTAATATACAGGGGGGAAAAAAAAAAAAGCTGAGATTCTATCATATGGTTTCTCTATTGACTCATTTTCCTGCTCCAGTGACTAAAGTTCATTCTGAGCTTTGGGATAAGCAATGAATTTACTATAATTTTTAAAATGAGAAGTAGGAACCAATAATTAGAACCAAGAAATATCGACTTGAGAACAACCCAGTTACATGGGTAACATTTGTAGTAAAGTCTCTCTTTAATCTTTAAGAACTTTTTCTTCCTATTAAAATGTCCTGGGGCACCTGGGTGGCTTAGGCGGTTAAGCATGCCAGCTTAAGGGTTCTGGGATTGAGCCCCACACTGGGCTCCCCAGTCTACCTCCCCAGTCTACCAGGGGGAGCCTGATGCTCCCCCTTCTTGTACTCTCTGTGTGAAATAAATAAAATCTTTAAAAAAAATAAAGTAAAATGTCTCACTAATAAAAGAATGTAATATATTCTTTTTCTTAGAACAAATGTTTTGTTACCCTACAGTTAAGGACTTAGCAAATTTAGTATAAAAACAGTCCATACATAATCAACAAACATATAAATTATCTTGAAGGAAAACAAATTATAACTTTTTAATTTATATTCATTTTTGACACTGTTTGAGAATCCTTGGACATGACTACTACTAAATTACATTAAAGGCCTTATTTTAAATTCTAAAAAGTCAGACACTTTTATACAGTTTTGAATCTGATAACACTATGTTATTGAAGTTTCAATTATTTTTGCTAAAAGTAAAAGATAACTAAAATTTCTCACAACTTACCTGTTATAATATCGGCCTCCCATCATAAACTGATTATTTGGTGTTGGACAAATTTTAAATCGCTGAATATTTTCATTGGTCCGAAAGTAAAGTGAATAGTCACCAGGAGTATTATCTGAGGGCCTCACAAGAAAACTGCATACTTGGCCAACTGTAAAAATTAAGCTGTTAGTTTTATTTCCTAATTACCAAATAAAAAAAAATTGTGTTAAGTAACAATTATAAAGTACATTTGGAAGTTATAAACATATGTAAGTTTTCACCAGGAACTTGTTTTATAATAAAGACAATTTTAATACATTTTTATATTTTCTAGTTTATGAGTCACAACCACCCAAACGTTGCATGTGTGTATTACATAAAAATAAATCTGCAGCAGTGATTTCTGGTTAATAATGTTATACCTGTCATGACTTCAAAAGAATAACCTAACCACAGGTAGAGGACACTGGCTAAATGGGTACATTCTATTTGTAAAACCTCTTAATAAGAAGAGTCTAAAAAAGTTAATTTTTTTTAGGAGTACTCTGCAGTTAATCAATGCTTCTGATTAAACATTAAATAACTGTAATAAAATAGTACCAATGCTTATAAAGGTAGATTCAAAAAATGAAATATGCGTTCACCTTATCAAAATCAATATATGTATACTACCTTTCATTTAGTAGGTAAGAACCTGAAAAGTCAAATTATCATGTGTTAAAGATTTTCAGACTAATTTTAAAGAAGCCTTTTAAGTATCTTCAACTGGCAATGACTCTTAACACCAAAATATCTTGTCTTTCCTCTGTGTATGTTTAAATATCAAATGAGTGCTAAAGACAAAATGGATGATAAATGGTCAGTTTTAAAACAAAGAGTGAATATGCAAGTACCTGTCATTAGTAAATTATAAGCTTCTTGTTTGGAAATTTTCCCATGGAACCATCTTAAAAAGAGAACAAATTAAATATGTAAATCTGAAGTCCTTTTTGCTGTTATACAATCAAAACTAAACAACCAGCACAAGTTTAATTCACACTGATACAATGAAATAAAAACAAATACAACTGATCAAGTTATCTCATTCCTTTTACATTTGTTATTATATTTGTAAACATACATAATTTCAAAATATAGTAAAATAAGGGTCTAATATGAACTATAATATCCATATTAATGAACAGTACCAGTAATGATTTTAATTCTGATAATGAGAAACTGTTACATGTTTATACCATAACTAGTGTTCTCTTTTCTTTGCATTAGGAGGGAGAGATGGTACAGGTAGAACCCACAACAGAATTATCCAGGAAAAAAAAAAAAAATTAGTAAATGAGTTTTCCTCACATTACCCTCCACGTGAACTTTCCCTATAACAGGAGGTAAGTTCTCTCTTGAAAGAAAATAGACATGGCTGATTAATATTTTTCTTAAAGTCAGAAAGTGAGATTGAGTGATGACAGAGAGTAGATGTCAGCATCAAGGACTGAAATAAAAGAATGACTTAGTATTCCTAATTAGATTTGAGCTACTGCCATAACAAATTAGATGGCTATATATGTTTTAGTTTCTATATACTTTAAATAAGCATTCAGAAATTATTGTAAGTGGCATTATATTCAAGATCCACTGCATATAATAACTAAAGTATTTAAATTTAACCTTAGAATAAAATGACACACCTGATTTCAAAAATTACTAGTAATTAAATTTCTTAAAATCTCCTCTCATTTACGTGAAGGACTATTATCTATCTTGCTGATTAACACCTCTTAATGCCAAGCTGGTAATTCCAGATCATCCCTCTATCACTTCGCCACAAATTCCTGGGATCTATTCTTAGTTTTGATCGTGGCTTAAAAAACAACTTAGTAAAAATACTGCAAGACTAAAACTAAACCCAAAAAAAAAAAAAAAAAAAAAAAAAAAAAGCAAGACCCAGCTATATGCCACCTACAAGAGACTCACTTCAGATCTAAAGACACATGCGGACTGAAAGTGAAGGCACAAGAAAACATTTACCAGGCAAACGGAAGTGAAAAGAAAGCTAGGGTAGCAGTACTTATATCAGACAAATAGCTTTAAAACAAAGACTGTGACAAGAGAAAAGACTGACATTATAAAATGCTAAGAGGAACAATCCAAGAAGAGGATATATAATTACAAATATCTACGCATCCAACATGGGAGCACCTAAATACACAGAGCAGCTATTAACAGACAGAATGGGAGAAACTGACAGTAATACAGTAACAGTAGGAGACTTAAACACCCCACTTACATCAATGGATGGATCATCCAGACAGAAAATCAACAAGGAAAAAGTGATTTTGAATGACACGTTACACTAAATGGGATAGATAGATATATATTCAGAACACTGCATCCCAGAACCATGAATACACATTCTTTGCAAGTGCACCTGGAACATCTCCCAGGATAAATTACATTAGCCCACAAAAAAACTTAGACATTCAAAAAGACTGAAATCATATCATGCACCTTTTCTGCCCACAACAGTATGAAACTAGAAATCAATCCTGAGAAAACAACATGCTACTAAACAGTGAATGGGTCAACCAAGATTCAAAGAGGAAATAAAAAAATACATGAGACAAATGAAAATGAAAACAGTCCAAATCTTTGGGATGAAGCAAAAGATGCTTTAGAGGGAAGTTTAGAGCAATACAGGCCTACCTCAAGAAATAAGAAAAATCTCAAATAACAACCAAATCTTAACACCCAAAGGAGCTAGAACAGAAGAATAAACAAAGCCCGAAGCCAGTAGAAAGAAATAGTAAGATTACTGTAGAAGTAAATGAAATAGAAACTTAAAAGAAAGTAAGAAAAAAAAAATAGAAAAGATCAATGAAACCAGGAACTGGTTCTTAGACAGATTCATAAAGAAAAAACAAACACAGGACTCAAATAAATACACTCGGAAATGAAGGACGAGAAGTAACAACCAACAAACAGAAATACAAAAGCTTTTAAGAGAATACTATGAAAAATTGTATGGAAACAAATTGGACAACCCTGAAGAAATGGATGAACTCCTAGAAACATGCAACCTTCCAAAACTGAATCAGGAAGAACAGAAAATCTGAATAGACTGATTATTAGAAATGACACTGAAGGGTGCCTGGGTGGCTCAGTTGGTTAAGCGACTGCCTTGAGCTCAGGTCATGATCCTGAAGTCCTGGGATTGAGTTCCACATTGGGCTCCCAGCTCCATGGGCAGTCTGCTTCTCCCTCTGACCTCCCCTCTCATGCTCTCTCACTCTGTCTCTCTCTCAAATAAAAAAATAAAAAAAAATAAAAAAAAGAAATGACACTGAATCAGTAAGCAATGAACTCCCAACAAACAAAAGTTCAGGACCAGATGGCTTCACAGGTGAATTCTGTCTACTAAACACTTTTTTAAAAGATTTTATTTATTTATTTGAGAGAGAGAGAGAGAATGCATGCGCACTGTGTGGGGATGGCGGGGGGTGGGGGGGGGACACTCCCCTAAGCAGGGAGTATGATGTAGGGCCTGATGCCAGGACCCTGGGATCATGACCTGAGCTGAAGGAAGACACTTAACTGAGCCACCCAAGTGCCCCTGTCTACCAAACATTTAAAGAAAATGTTAATACCTTTAATTCTCAATACCTTTAATACCTTTAATTTAAATTAATTAACTGTTAATACCATTAATTCTTCTCAAACTATTCCAAAAGACTGAAGAGGAAGGAAAACTTCCAAATTCACTCTGTAACACCAGGATTACCTTGGTAAGAAAACCAGACAAAAGCACTACAAAACACCCCCCAAAACTACAGGCCAATATCCCTCATAAAGACAGATGTAAAAATCCTCAACATAACACTAGCAAACCGAATTTAACAATACATCAAAAAATCATTCACCCTAAGTTGGATTTATTACAGGAATGCCGGTATGGTTCAATATTTGCAAATCAATCAACATGATACATCAGAGTAATAAGAGAAACAATAAAAACCATATGGTCATCTTAATAAATGCATAAAAAGCATTTCACAAACTACAACATCCATTCATGATAAAAACGCTCAACAAAGTAGGTTCAGGAGGAGATGCAACTCAACATAATAAAGGCCATACATGGAAATATCATACTCAATAGTGACAAACTAAAAGCTTTTACCTTAAGATCAGTAACAACACAAGGATGTCTACTCTTATCACTTTTATTCAACAGAGTACCGGATGTCCTAACTGTAGCAATCAGACAAGAAAAATAAATAAAAGGCATCCAAATTGGTAAGGAAGAAGTAAAACTCACTATATTTGCAGATGGCATGCTACTATATGAAAAACCCTAAAGACTCCACCAAAAAAACTACAGAACTGACAAATGAATTCCGTAAGGTCACAGAATACAAAATCAATATAGGGAAATCAACTGCATGTCTATACACCAATAAAAAGTAAGATAAAGAGAAATTAAGAAAACGATCCCATTTACAACTGTACCAAAATTAACAAAATACCTATGAATAAACTTAACCAAAGAGGTAAAAGACTTGTATTCCAAAATGCATTAAAAAACAATGAAGAAACTGAAGATGAGGCAAACAAACTGAAAGATATTCCATGTTCATGGATTGGAAGAGCAAATGTTAAAATGTCCATACTACCCAAAGTAATCTACAGATTCAATGCAACCCACATCAAAATACCATTAGCATTTTTCACAGAGCTAGAACAATCCTAGAGTTTTTATGGAACCACATAACACCTAAATAGCCAAAGTGTTTCTTCAAACACATGGTGTATACCAGTGACACAAAGGGAAGTATCTGCTCTTATGAAGTCCCTACTCCAATAAGAAAAAGGGACACACATACGTATAACCACAAAATCAATGTCAAAAATATAATAAAGTGCACTGATAGATATGCACAGAGGGCTTTTTTTGAATAAAAGAGAAGGGTACCAGTTCTGTGGAACACGTGAGGGAAAAGATAAAGGAATACTTCTTGGCAGTGATAAATGAGTTAGGTCATTAAGAACAGAAATTAACCAAACATAATGCATGATGAATTCTGGCCTAGAAAGTAGTTTGGGGGCCGCCTGGGTGGCTCAGTTGGTTAAGCAGCTGCCTTCGGCTCAGGTCATGATCCCAGCGTCCTGGGATCGAGTCCCACATCGGGCTCCTTGCTCATCAGGGAGCCTGCTTCTCCCTCTGCCTCTGCCTGCCATTCTGTCTGCCTGTGCTTGCTCTCTCTCCCTCTCTCTCTCTCTGACAAATAAATAAATAAAATCTTTAAAAAAAAAAAAAAGAAAAGAAAAAAGAAAGTAGTTTGGGCAAAGGCAAAAAACAGTATTACGCATTTGAAGTATTACTGGCATTTGACCTACATTTTTTTTCTTTCCTTTTAAAAATAAATCTGTGGTATTATTTTAAGTAGGTAAAAATACAGATTTGCAGTGTATCTTATAAATCTGGAGGCTTTCACAACACTGGACCCCCATTTTTGCACACATCAATTACAGCAGTCCCCTCACTGCAGGCAAACAACTTCTCATTTTTGGCGTCCTACTCTCTAATACAAAGAGAGAATATTAGTTGACATTTATCCCAACACTTTGCACTGTTGTTTGTACTATAGGAAAATAGTTCCGTGTACCTTAATCTCCTTCAAAGGGGTAAAATTAGGAAGATCAAGATTATCGTAATTTGAGAAAAACAGCATTTACACCTAACCCACTCCATTTGCTTACATTATCGGTATACCTCCTCCACACATTCATCAGAATTCGTAATCTAAATATAGGTAGCAGGAAGACCTCACATTACTAAAATCAACAAGGTACAGTCTCACTCATGGAGACTATTTTACAGTTAAACAGCTACACAAAACAATAAGGAAAATGGACTCAGAAAACATCTCATGTGTTCCACCTAAGGAAGGGTGGGGAACTAAAGGAGGTTTACTGCAAGCAGAGTATCCAGCTTAATGTTTTTGTCTTCTAATGGTTAGAAACAGAATAAGCAACTACTTGAAAGGAGAGCCTTAAATTCCATTAGTAAATTCTGACAGGAAGGGAAGAAAAAAAATGTTCCTGTGAAAAGAGATCAGAAGATGAACAGTTTCTATTAAAATCATATGACTGAAATAGACTTGGGATTGAGAGTTAACATCTTCAGAAGAAAATTCATATACAAATAAATGAGGGGGGAGCCAAGGTGGCCCAGATGGTTAAGTGTCTGCCTTTGGCTCAGGTCATGATCTCAGGATCCTGGTATCAAGCCCCGCATCAGGTTCCCTGCTCAGCAGGGAGTCTGCTTCTCCCTCTCCCTGCCGCTCCTCCTGCTTATGCTCTATTTCTGTCAAATGAATACATAAAATCTTAAAAAAAAAAAAAAGCCCTGATGTTGGAGAACAGCTCTCTTTCTCATACACAGACACACAATAAACAAAAAAAACTGAAAAACTGAAATATAAAATACATAAAAGATGTGGTTACAAAAACAAAAAATGCATTATCAGTAAGAAAGTAAAAAAAAAAATATGAGGAATCGTGACCTTCATACTGTTATTAATGTTTATAGAAAAGCCTTTAGCGACAGAAGAGTTACATTCAGGTATTAAAGACACCATCATTATTAAAAAATAAGACTATCAGTAGATCCTAAAGAAAATATTAACATATCAGTTCTGAGCCAAATAAAAACAACTTTTAAGACAGCTCCAAAAGTAGCAGTTTTAAAATATATTTTGGCCTAAGTTTTCTAATTTGTAGGTTTATAACATATTTTCTTTTTTCTTTTAGTAATTAACACAAACTCACATTTTGCCTTCATGTGGATCTTCTTCCCGGCCCTAAAGGATAAGACATTAAGATAGTATTTTATATAATTTTAACTATTAATCTATTTTTATTAAAATTAATAAAAATCATATCTTCAAACACATCTCTACCCTGTCCCTCATATTTACTTTTGCATATACAAGAAAAGACCTATCAGTTCAAGAAAAGTCTTTCTAAAACTCTCTCCCTTATTGTTACTACTCTCCTCCTCTTCCTGTGGTTATTGAATTCAGGCCTTTTTCCTCCCTTTTCTCAAACTATTACCACAGCCCAAAGAGTTTAATTACCTCTGTGCCCTGCCCAATCCCATTATCTCACCACTCCAATCTGGACTCCTCAGTTTCAAGTGCAACTTTCCCCTGCACTAAGAAACACCAAACAAAAAGAAACAAAATTTAAAAACCAGACCTTTAATACCTCTCTGCTCCCTACAAATTCCTCCTTTAATAAAACCAAAATCCTTTATCATATCACTCAAGTCTACATTTCCTATCTCCTAGTACCAATTCTTTTTAGGTATCTATACAATGGACCCACATAACTACCCATTTGCTTATCTGTATTCTCAACACCACTGGCTTTTTCTTTTTAACTTAGAATGTCCTTTCCACTCACTGCTTCCTACCTGTTTGTTAACCTAAACTATCCAGACAGTATCTTCTTCAAATACTAGTTCTCAGTAAAATATGGAGTCCCTAAAACATAAACTTCTACTTTGAATAGAAAGACATTTTCTTTTATCATCTTTTGAACTTTACCTTACTCTATTTGGCATGCCTATTATTTAAGATACATTAATATTATTCATTCCTTAATAATGGCTGTAAGCACCTTAAGATCTTAACTCTTCTTTATTAATCCCAACCACCCCATAACCACTAGCACAATACTGGGCATATAATTTTCACTGAATACTTATTGACCTGTACTCCTAGTACCCAGCAAAACTGGGTATCTGACACCAGGTTTTCACTGAATAATATAGAAAAATGGTCTATCTATATAGGCATTCACCTCTCTCAATTTGTTCCTTACCCATCAAATACCTAAGTGAACTAAAACAACCACTGAATGTCTATTATAAAACAAAGCAGTATGCTTAAAACACACACACACACACACACACACACACACAAATGCATAATCATTACCCAAAAGGAGCTAATCTCTACAGAATAGGTTGACACCATAAATTAATTTTATACAGTGTAATAAAATAAAGATTAACAAGGTGCTATAGAAACACAAGAGGAAACAATTTAGCCTAAGAAAGGCATAAATCCTCTGTGAAAACTAGGAAGCCTCTGAGATAAAAAGATGAATCAAATTTTACGTGGTAGTAGTCTAGCAGGGCAGGAGTGTCAGGAAAAGTGAGGCATAAAGAAATTCATTCAACAAATACTTGCTGAATGCATACTAATGCCAGACACACTATTCTATACTATGGGGATACACCACTGAATCAGAGACAAAAATCCTCACAAATCTTACATTCTAGATTTAAAGCATAAAAGTAGACATGTTCTTGAAGAACAGTAATTAGAATTTCAGAGTGGGAAAATCCTTAAATCCAACCACCAATCTAATGTCTGAAATCTAGACAATCTGCAAATGGCTTTTCAAGCTACAAGGAATCACTAGGATCCAATGAAGACCATTATGAAAACTTATTTTAAGTATTAGAGTAAAAATTGTTCATTAATTCTAACTTGGAATTATCTACTATTAATTCAAAGTTTGACTATATTCCTTTTTAGCAGCCCTTTTTAGCAGAACATCGTTCATTCATACTTACTCGTTAATTTGTTATTTTTTTTCCTTTTATTTATGTTATGTATCTTTATGTTAAATTGGGCTTTTTTCCCCCTGTACTCATTGGATAACTTTTAACTTATTCTTCTTAAGGTTTATCTTATTAAATTTGATCCAGAATCCCAAGAGCTGGAGAAAGTTAAACTATACTCTAAATTCTTTAAATAATCAGAAAAATAGGGATAGGGGTATTACAGCAGGAGAAAAAAAATCCAACATAAAAATGTTTTAACTAAGAAATTTTGTAGTAAAACCAACACAGTAAGATTCTTCTGTTTGAACACTTCTGGCCTACATTGAGAAAAATATCTCTCCCTACTGTAAATTACCAAATACTAACCTAGGAATTAGGAGTTCCAATCCCAGCTCTTCCACTAACTAACTATTTGTATGCAATGTATTGTACCATTTCCTCAACTGCCCTCCACTTTTCCTCAAGTTATGTTTTACTTCTACATATCAAGATCTATTAATCAAGAGAATTAATGACAAAGAAAAATGTTCTCCACTGCAATCTTCCTGGAAAATAATCAAAGTACAGGTTTCAGAATATTATCAAGTTCATGACATATTTTAAAACAGTAGCTCTGAGGGTTGTGAAAGATAAAAAGAAACCATTCCATCACACTAAACAAATCCAAATCCAAAAAGGATGAACTCCAAAACTGTAGTATGTTTGATAAGATTCAGTGATACTGAAAAAAAAAAAAAGATTTTAAAAAGATTAAAAAAAAAAAAAAGATTCAGTGATACTGATACGTCTGAAATGCAAATGCTACTTGAAAGCGGACCTGCTATCAAAAAACACAATTATCAACACTGTGTGACAAGACTACTGATGTTGTATTATGTGGCGACAATAAAAATGGGAATACTGGAAATGTAGAAAGGTGGTAAAAACTAAGTTTTGCTAAGGTTACTAGAAAATTATACATATATTTGGGAGATAAAGATTCTGAAAGCAGACATGTGCAACCCTATTTGATTCAGATTCCGTGATCATTTTTTCATAGCCTCATTTCTGAGGAAAACCACTAAGAAGACAAAAGGAGATACAAATAGGCACAAATGGTAATTTTTTTTAATTCTTAGAAACTCATAAAAACTTTCTGGAAAAAAAACTTCCAGAAAATTAACAGTTAAAGATTCAAACATGCTGGCTTAGTTATCCTCTTTACAGATAAATAACCTTTACTACAGTAAATACACTTTAATGAGAAATTCTTTGTTCTAGGGAATTGACATTTTTAATTTAAAAAAGTTCCATTACTAATTTCTCCTGATTACAGATAAGTTCCAGAAATGTACAGAATATTTAAAATTGAGAGTGATAGGAGAAGAACAAAACTTACCACCTCTTCCACTAGGTCTTCAACAATAAGACCCTGTTCATCTGTTCGTAGATTTGTAACCCACATCCATCCATCTTCTAATTCATTATGAACAATAAACATATCTCCTTTTAGGAAACTGAAAATAGCAATTATGAAGTTATTAAAATTGAATTAAAATTTTAAACATGGAAATTTGAGTAATCATGTGCCATACTACAGAGATAATATGATATTGGGAATGCAAGAAATTAAAGTCAAATACCCTGGATTTTTGTCCTGTTTTTTGGCATCACCTAAATATAAAGCTCTGAAGACACTTAACAATCTGAATCTTATTCCCTCACATTGTAAAATGGATTTAATAATGGTATCTGCACTATCTACATTATTGGATTACTCTTAAATTCAAATTAAAATTTGTGTAAACAGTAATTATATATGTATTACAGGCTTTAGGCTATAACTCCAAGAAAACTGAATTTAAAAATTTAAGCTTCCATGTAATTATTCTTTTCGACGTAGGTTAGATATAAAATCATAATATAATTCGCTCATTACATTTACACAAGATACAGCTATTTTAGAAAAACTTTAAGTAAGCACAATTAGACTTTTCAGCAGATGTTTATGAGAATTAACATTTTTCTCATAAAAATCATTAATGTTTATTTAATTCACTTAACACATCCATGATATAACATAGCAAGCATTCTTTCTCTGAAAGTGGTATCAAAAGATAGAATGCATACATGCTTTTTTTTGTTAACAATTTCTGAGTAGAGAGCTGCATACACAAACTAGTTTCTTTTCCTTGGAACCTATACGTTTTCAACCTCCACAGAATTGCAGGAGGAGTAAGTTTTATACTGATGCCATTTTTCAACATCAGTAATTCGCTGAACGCTTCATTTTAGGCCTGAATGAATGCCTCCTAGCGTTCAAAGTTCCAAGATTGACTGGCTGCTACTATTAACCCTCTATTTATATTACCATTGCATATTTTTTAAACAAGTTTCCTCAGTCTAAATTTCACAAACCAAAGTTCCATTAAGTAATATCTTCTCATACTTCTGAAAACTGTTTTCCACCAGAATGTATCTCAAGCTTCACTGTTTCCTGGACAGGTTCAAGACTAAAAACTTATACACAACACTTCAGATGATTTCTATTTGGATGAGCACGTAATACCGCATTCTATCTTGGTTCTACAACCCTTGTTAACAGTGACTACTATTTCATTAGCTGGCTGGCAGGACATTACTACTTAACAAAATAAACTACTCCTTTCTAGAACCACTCTCCTAAATAACTACATTAAAAAAATAATTATGAAAAAAAAATATAATAAAAAAATAAAAAATAATAATTATGAGTAAAAGAAGCATATATATGGGCAAAAATATAGAAATATAGCTTCATTTCTTGATCAAAAACCATCATAAGAGAATGTTTTCAAATTTGACTTATGTTGTTTCTAAACACTAAATACGTGATGCAAAACAAAAAACATTTAAAATAAAAAGGTTATAACAATATAATCATAACATTCTTTATTTTGCATTTTTCCCAAAAAAAAGTTAAAATGCCTTATTAAGTCTCATTAATCTTCAGATGTTTTTACCTAAAACAAAACAAAACAAAACAATAACTTCACAGATACATACAAATTTTTAAGGACTCATACATTCACATATATTTATATGATCAAATTAAAACTTATATATTCCTATACTTGTTTAAATTTTCATCTTCCTAAACCAGTAGTAGTCAGTTCTGAAGGTCTCTCAGGACTCCTTTTTATATTTAAAAACTGATACCCTAAAAAACCTTTATTTATATGAGTTAATATCTATTAACATTTACCATACTGGAATTTAAAATATAAATGTTTTTTAAAATAATATACCCATCACACGGTAACATAAAGAATATGAAAAATTATTATTTTTTACATGTTTTGTTAGAATGTTGTTTTACATTTTTGCAAATCTCAATTTGTAAACAGCCAGATTCTTTTGTTTCTACATTCAATCTGTTATTTCAGGGTTTTTTTTTCTGTGTGAAGTATATGAAGAAAAATCTGACTTCACAAATATTTGTAGCTGTGAAAGGAATGTGTATTTTAATAGCCTCTCAGATAATTATAGATATGCTATGAAAAACTCAACAATTGGTACTTGAAGGTTAGTTGTATTAAGGAATCGAAAACTCTATCAATGAGCTTTCTGTACCCCATTTCAGTAATATCGATTTGTCCATCTTGCACTTTGAATGGACCTTTACCCAGGCATAATTCTTTAACAGCATGCATCGATCATTTAGAAGATAATGGTTCACTAAGCTATGCAGATCACCCAGATGTAGGTCCATTTTACACAATCAAAATGTCACATTCTTTAATATCACCACCAATCTCATCAGAAAAATCAGGGACTATGTGGAAAACTGTCAAACTCCTGACAGGAGTTTCCAAAATTTTCATTTTTGCTTGTAAGCTCAAATTTTGTCACTGGCAACAAATACTGGCACTCACTTACTTCCCCTAAAGTAACAAACTCACTCCTTTAAAAAAAAAAAAAAAAAATGTCAAATACTCTGGTCTGAACAACCATTGTTGGATAGTTTGCCTGTGAGTCTTAAGCACAAATGGTATACACAGAAGCAGAAGCTAGCTTGGCTCTCAACTCACTGCTCTCCTCAAGACAAGGACCTGTGGTACTCAGCCAAGACATTTTGTGCATGTTTCCCATTTCATCACACAGAATATTAAAAAGGAACCAGTTTTCTTCATCTCCCAGAAGATTAAAAAGATATTCACCACACAGAATACTAAAATGATTGAGATTTAGAAAAATACCTTTTACGGTCTCATCAAGAAATTTGAGGGGAAACTTTTGTATTGTTTACTTCCAAGTGTGTGGCATGAAGAACAGTACACTTTGCTACCACTGCCTTGATTTGTGCTAAGACACTAATACTTTCACTGCTTGTTGCTTTTGTACCATCAGTGTAAATGTCACAGTGAAAAGGGCAAATTTTATCTTAGTCTTATCAAGAAAACAGCTCTGCTCTCTTGAATTCTCTAAACGGATCTCAAGGATCCCCAAAGTTACATGGATCAAACTTTGAGCACTGCCGTCCTAGAGGATACACGGGGAATTTACAAGTTATTCAAAATTCCTGAATTGGTAGTTCACCACTGTTGTTCTTTATTGTATACAATTCATTCCTTCCCTTTCTTTCACTGGCTTTTCCTGCTTAGATCACAAATAAAGGTATGCCAATAAAAACTAAATGAGAAGCTGTTATTTTGTGGACAATCATATAAAAATAGAATCCTTATTCTGAGATTCCAGATATTTGAATCTTTATTTTTTAAAATACCACATTTCCAGAAACTGCAGTACCTCCTAAGGTTACTGTTTTTAAATGCTGCTGCTGCTTTCAGTGAGAAGCTATATACCAGAATCAGTAAACATTTTACCAGTAATAAATTTTCTATTGCAAAGTAGCTTATAGAAAGACACTGATCATTTGCTAATTATCAAACATCAGATTATACGAAAGTAATAAAAATAAGTTGGGGCAACTCAGTGGCTCAGTGGGTTAAAGCCTCTGCCTTCGGCTCAGGTCATGATCCCAGGGTCCTGCGATGGAACCCCGCATCGGGCTCTCTGCTCAGCAGGTAGCCTGCCTTCCCCTCTTTCTCTGCCTGCCTTTCTCTGCCTACTTGTGATCTCTGTCTCTCAAATAAATAAATAAAATCTTTAAAATAATAAGTTATATATAAATCAGAAAATATAAAAATAACTTTTAAATAATCATGTTCTGTAGTTCTATGCCACACTTAAACCATTCACTCATCATGTAAAATAGAAGTTTAGTCATCATTTATGTACAAATTACAGTTGAGACATAAATGCCATGGAGTAATATAAATTAGAGTACAGAATATAACAATTATCCTTACGTTGTCAAAGACAGTCTAATAAAATCTGAATTTATTTCACCTGTCATCTTCACTGTGGCCACTCTGATCCAAATCCATATTCTGAACAAGCCAAACACAGGAGTACAGGAATGATGAACTCAATACTAAAGGAACTTGCTAGCCTGCTACATGCTATTTCCTCAAAGTCCAAGACCTTCCCAGCCCAAGAGTAGTTAAATTTTCAAAGTCTGTCAAATGCCTATTTCAAATGCCTATAAATGAGAATACAATCTAAAATACCTTATTTCATCAGTGTCTGGAACCTTTGTGTAAGGTAGAATGGCTCGAACACGCCTTCTATCTTCTACTGGCTAGGAATAAGAAAAAAAAAAGATTTATAAAAGATAAATAACCGTTTTATGTCAAAGTCAAATTAGGTATATCCACATAAAGTTTAAAACAACAAAAATCTACATTATGAACACAGGATCATTCAAATTGTTTTCAGTAAGGTTCTAAATACTCAAAGCCTAGAAATACTTGTCTTATTTCTGGGGTTTTTTTTAATAGAAATTCTTTTAACTGTATAACCAATGATTTTATCAAGTAATATGAGTAGCCATTTAATTTTAAATGAACTACATGGAACATATAAATTAACTTTTCTTTGATGATTTAAAAGGCATTTCAGAATCTTGCAGCACCTGCAGGATTAGCACTATGTTATATCAGTCATTACTGCTCATTCACTTAAAAACATCTGTTAAGCTATCACCATACAGTATTAATTAAAAAAAAAAAAAATCTAGCAACTTAAATACAAACTTACGGAAAAATTTTTTTTTGAAAAGGATATCAGTTTTGCTGAGATTACAACCAGAATTAAAATTTAAAACAACACATATTTCTTAAATTTTAATAAATACCATAAGAAACTGAACAAGAGCTAACCTCATTAGTAAAGTGAAATTATAAATTTTTGAAAAATACTGAATTTTTGAAAAATACTGTATTTAAGTTTTACTTGCCTCTGGTGGTGCAACTGGATAAAGCAATTTTTCTCCTTTAAGCAAACAGGAAACATGACTGTAATAACCTATTAAGTCTGACAGTGAAGAAAAACGTCTTCCACCAATGTAGTAATCTCCACACATAGCAATAATCCTATTTGTACAGGAAAAAAATACAGTATAACAAAAACCTTCAGAGCCAATTTTAAAGACCAATTTCTGAAGAAATTATACATCCCTAATGGTTATACTCTTCCTTAAACTATATCCTAATATTAAAATACCACTTACTAACATCTGCCAATGCAAATTTACCTAAGATTACTTCTTCTAAAAATACATATGCATACATGAGATAGATATGAAATACGTATCTAACTTACAAACCCCATTACATAATTCACTGCAGTATTTATAAATCTATCTTCAGATACCTCTGCTCACTTTTCATATTTAAGACTAAACAGCAATCTTAATAAGTTTCTCTAGCTAAAAGTAGCTTACAGATCTCAAAATATTTAGAGTATTATAATAATTTCACATTCTATGTGCAGTATAAAGTGCTCTTACAACTTATCTTAAAATCTGAAAGTCAATGGCATATAAACATTTATCAGTTACCATGATAGGCAATACATGATTTTTTTTTTCAATGTCTCCCATAAAAATGAAATAGAAGACAATAATATAGGTATGTATATGTATGCAGACTTTGGCATCTGTACTTGAAAATCTACATACCTTTGACATGAATGTTTGCAAAGAATTTCAGAACAGTGAAGCAAAATGAGTTAGAGGGCACACATCTTGACTCTGTTTCCTATATTTTGTTACTCTGTAGTCTAAAAATACACATTTCCTTTATTTCTGCTTTACCACTCAAAGTTTCTTCATAATTCTTTATACTTTAAAAGTGGTAATTATATTAGAGATTAGCACAGTAGTGCCCAATATTGTTTTTAAACAAAAAAGCAATCATTCAATAATATCTACTCTATAATCTTCTGATTAAATCGCATAATTGAAAACAAATCACTTTCCCCATCATTTAAATATCAATGAAACATTCATCCTTATTAAAGCAGGCATATTTAAGAACACTACAGCAAAATCACTATATTATTTAGCCTCATATTAGAAATAAAGACTTACCTAAAATGGTTGACAACATTTGTCTGGCTAAGAAATGAAAGTACAAAGGACCCTGGCCTCCGATCACTCTCTCTTATAAGGTAACTGCCAGACTTCCCTGCCTGCCTTAGGCGTTCTTCAGCTATAGTTCTATCAAGTTTTCCATGATACCACCTAAGGGAAAAAAAGAGTTGTGATTAAAATACAAACAGCAACTATAAAATTAATAGTGGTAGTTGAAAAACTTACTACTAGAGGTTTCAAATACCTAAGTATAATTTACACATTTACCTTTTACTCTTAGTAGATTACTCCAATTTTAACTCAATTGTTTTTAACTTCTCAGTCTCTCAAAAAAAAAAAAATCATTTACTCAGTTTTTAATTTTTTTCTATCAACTCAGGGCTAATCATCTCACATATAAACCTCTTCCATTTCTGTTTATCTTCTACCTCCAGGATTGTCTACCTGGTCAAGATATAAGCATTTATTACAATCAAATCTTTATTTAGAAAAGAATATGATGGACAAATGGAAACAATTACTACATCTCTCTATGCTTAAGTTCCTAAGTATATCACTTGACATAACAAGCAAGGTAAATGATACCTGTAAGAAAATAAAACTTTATTCCATTTCAGTATCTGTGCCCTAGAACAGGAAAATAGAATGACACTTTCAAAAGACTAGTGTTCTAATTTCCTATTTCAACATGAAGCTGATTATTCCCTTTGGTCTTAAGATTATTTATTCCATAACCACATATCTGATCTTAATTCTTCAAATTTATTTAACAAACATGTGGAAATAAGTAATATCTTTGTCCCTTTAACTTTCTTACTCTCACTTTAAATATGTTCTACCTACCACAATACCAGATAATCTGCTTAAATGACTGGTTTTAATTCTAGCATCACCCATGCTACCAATTAATGCCTATAAAAGACTCATGGATTAATATAAACAAGCATAATTAGAAACATACTGGAACTTTCACATGGCCATGGTAATAGTTCTACAAAGTAATTGTCATGAAATATTTTTACACCTTCAATATGTTAGTCATCCCAACTCATCCTTGATACTCGTAGTCTTTCTTGAAACACTCACAGAAAAACAATAAAACATTCATATTGCATTGATATATTAATATCTAGCCATAAGTCAATAGTCAAAACTATTACAGTCTTGCGACTATTTTTATAAATTTCCTATTTTTTTAAGCTTGCTGTAAGGAAAGCTAACTATTCTTGACTCATTAGTTTATTTAAAAAAAAAGTTATCAAAAGAATTTTCACTTATTTGAAGTCTATGCATAAGACTGAAATGAAATAATGAAAAACTTAATCACAAAGCTTCATCTTAATTTAATAGGAAAAACCTAATTATAAGCTGTTAGTATTAGAGCAAAAAGGCAAAGAACAATCAACACTGCATTCTTCTAAAATTCTAATTTCAGTTCAAACATTATATTTAAGGCTACTGACAAGTAAATTTAACTTTCAAGAACTGTTTTCTCTTTTCTTAAATGTGAAAGTAAAAGTTTAGACTTATGATGATTAAAAGTTCTTTGATGAGGTAAAATTGAAGCATATATGATCAGGACAAAGTTTACTTAGAGGGGCACCGAGGTGGCTCAGTAGGTTAAGTGTCTCCCTTCAGCGCAGGTCATGATCTCAGGGTCAGGGTATGGAGCCCTATATTGTGTTCCCTGCTCAGTGCAGAATCTGCTTCTCTCTTTCCCTCTGCCAATCCCCCCTGGCTCATGTTCACTGTCTCAAATAAGTAAGCAAAATCTTTAATTAAAAATAATAAAAATAGAGATTTAAAAAGTCACCATTTAAAAAAATTTAGAAATTTACTTAGTTGTGAAAATACATGGAACATGTCCTTAGAATACAAAATTGGTACATTACTTATTACCTAAAGCAATGAAGCTATGCCACAGAGCAGATTTACACAGTGAAGAGACAAAAATTTAAAACAATTATAAGCAAAACTCCTATTTTTATGTACTTTCTATCTGCTAAATTTCTGCTGTTTTATCTAAATGTCAAGATTCAAAAATTTCATTTAATCTCCATCTTGTGAACCCACCATGAGATGATATAAAAGGCCATGAGATGTTACACAATTACTCATTTATAAAAAATACTTGACTAAAAACTTTTACTGATATATAAAAGATGTATTTGTGATTTTTTAGTTTTTAGCTCTGTATTTCTGTATGATTCTGGCTTTAACACAGGTATTCAGTTTAAGACAGACTCTATTTTTTTTTTTAAAGATTTTATTTATTTATTTATTTGACAGAGAGACACAACAGGAGAGGGAACACAAGAGTGGGAGAGGGAGAAGCAGGCTTCCCACTCAGCAGGGAGCCTAATGCAATTCCGGGCTTGATCCCAGGACTCTGGGATCATGACCTGAGCTGAAGGCAGATGCTTGAGGACAGCCACAGAGGCGCCCCTAAGACAGATTTTAAACAAACTTTGCTTCTTGAATACTAGTAATTCCCTTTATGTCAAAAGCTCATTAAGCTTCAAACAACGATGCAAACATGTCAATTCATCATTTTTTATTTTTATTTTTTAATTAAGTTAAAAAAAAAAAAACAAAAAACAAAACAAAACAGAGAATCAGACCTGTAAATACAAAGAACCAAGACTGCCAAAGGGGTGAGGCGGGTCAGGGATAGGCAAAACAGGTGAAGGGGAGTGGGAGATACAAGCTTCCAGTTATGAAATGAGTAAGTCATGGAAACAAAAGGCACAGCATAATTAATACTGTCAATGATATTGTACTAGAACTATGGTGACAGATGGTAGATACACTTGTGGTGCAGCATACTGTATAAATCTGTCAAATCACCGTGCTGTATACCTAAAACTAATGTAACACTGTATGTCAACTACAGTAAAAAAAAAAAAAAAAAAAAGTCAATTATTTATTATGATTATAAACTGACTTTAAGTTATCCAGTAATAGACTGGATGAGCACAGATATAGTTAAGTCAGACCCTCTAAATGTTAGAATTCCACTGTTAAAAGTCACTGGCTATTCTACCAAAAACAAAACAAAACAAACAAACAAAAAGACTGAATTGTCTTAATCAAAACTCAGACTTTCCTGAATTATCTTTACTGTTAATTTGAAATTAAGGTGAATCATACTAACAAGAATATTTTTAATGTATCTGTACAGCTATTTTGAATATATTATTAAAGCATGAAAAGCACTTCAAGTAAGATGTTATAATATGCAATTCTTTACCCCATTTAAAAACTTGGAAATAAAAAATATCAGCAACATGCTTGGCAAAATAATAATTTTATTATAAATGCACATAGCATCATGATATACAGCTAGAATGAGTATTTTATCAGTAGATCACAATTCCAATGTGATATGATTTGGTTAAAGTACTTCACAGATTAATAGAACCTACGCCCTATATCTACTGAGCACTAGTCCTTGGGTCTTTAAAACAATGTCCCTCAACCCTTTTTTAACCCATGAACTTTTTGATAAACCTAAAATTTCATCTACAAGGAAATTCAGAATACTTAAGCTGCCAATTTGTCACTGAGAATCATTACAGATTATATTTAACCCCAGGGGCCAAAAAAAAAAAAATTACTACTTTAACTTTCTGAAATTTGTAATAAAATTCATTTTATATTAAAAAAATAATGTGGAATATGGCTTCTCAAAACATACCCTCATACCAAAGATGTGAACTCACCTAGAGTAGATGTGCCCCTAGTGGATATCAGTTTAAGATTCATTTAACAAAAATGCTACACTTTGTACACATAGTACAGTAGCAACAGAACAAGGAAATGAAAAAAATCTGATCATTCCCACTGTTTCTTGACAATCTTTACAATCAAAGTCTTATTATATCTCGTTAAGAGTAGTTTTGCTGGTGACAGTTTTCAACTAATTTAAAAAACAACAACAAGAAGAAATGCAACTGAATCTAGAATACCTCTAAGGAACACAGAGTAACTGGTATTGCATTGGGGTATGAGGATATTCTGAGTGCAACATGAGACTACCAAATATCTATGGTCAGCATTACCTAAAGTAAATTTGTTACTCTGCTTATTACATTTACGGCAATTTTAACTTCTCAGGATGTACCTGGCACATAGTAGTATTAATCTTAAAAGCATTTGTTGAATGAAGGAAGAAGTGTCAAATCATAAAGTATAATGCTGGAAAAAACTTTAGTAGAAGTCTAGTTCAAACTCCCTACCAATGTTAAAAAAAAAAAAAATCTTCTTCAATGTCAGTAATAAACAAGTTCTGATCTTTGAGGACTGCTAGCCAGGTCTAAAAAATATATGAAAATAATGGAGATTGTCAGAGCTCAAAGAAGGATGGCTACATTCACAACTCCCAAACATCTTCAGAAGAAGCTCAACCAACTGGTAAGATGAAGACTTAACAAGAAACCTCCACGACTCTGGTCAAGCCTCTCCATTTTGTTACCTTCCCATCATCACTTATGAAATATGGGAAACAATCTCCATCTCAACCTCAGAATAATTTACATATTGTCCTAAACTCCTTCAAAGAAAAATATAAAAATGAAAAACTACTACATACGCTATAATTCCATAATGCTTAAGTACTTACAGATTCTATTTAACTGGAGGCAACCTGCTTCTGTTTGAATTATAGCTCTGCCACCTCGCTGTACAAATGGGGGCAATGACTTAATTTCTGAGCCTCAGTTTTCTCCTCTATTAAAGGCATATAATGACAGTATTTACCTCATAGAAGCTGGCTTGATATTATTATTAGATTAAATAATACATATAAACTTATATACACATATGAAAGACTACAGGACAGATTAATGCAATTTCATCAATGAAAATCCCAAATTTTATGACTGTGGCCTAATGGATGATTAATTTGTAGATCACCTAAGCTCCAATGATCTTCCATTTCCCAGTCTTGTTTCACCTTCCAGCAAACTTTGGAAAGACAACCCTAGAAACCAATCTTTGTATCTGTGAAATCCTTGTTTTTGTTTTTGTTTTTTAAGATTTTATTTATTTCTTTGACAGACACACAGAAAGAGATCACACAGTAGGCAGACAGAGAGAGGGTGAGGGAAGCAGGGTCCCTGCTGAGCAGAGAGTCCTATGTGGAGCTCATCCCAGGAACCCTGAGATCATGACCTGAGCCAAAGGCAGAGGCTCAACCCGCTGAGCCACCAGGTGCTCTGAAATCCTTGTTTTTAAGAGAAAAGTTCTTTTCCCAAAATTCTTCTGAACATTACAGATCATACATATTAAGTGGGACTGGCCATGCCATTGTATTCACACACTAGAAATTCTTCCATTTCTCCTGGCAACTCCAGAAGAAAACTCTCGGAGAGCTCCATTCTTTCTCCAGTGGATAGATTCTTTGGAGGAATGATGAAGAAAGTATGCATTTGAGATACTGTAACTTAAATGTTACAAATATAGCACTTTAATAATTAAGTATCTAATGTTCTCCTATTTAAAAGTAAAGTACCCCTGTCTTTTTCTTTTAAGGAGGTAGGGAAAAGAAAATAGGAAATTTAATAAGTAAAATGTATTTTTCTCAGCAAGCCTCGTAATTTTTCCCCCAGTTTTTTTTTTTTTTAATTTCCCCCCAGTTTTCATTTAAATTCTAGTTACTTACATACAGTGTAATATTAGTTTCAGGTATACAATATCGTAATTCAATACTTCATACATCACCTGCTGCTCATCACTAGGGAACTCCTTAATCCCCATCACCTATTTCACCCATCCCACTCATCCCCTGGCCCACCTCACCTCTGGCAATCATCAGTTTGTTCTCCATAGCTAACATTCTGTTTCTCAGTTTTCCTCGCTTCCCTCCCCCCCCCCACAATGTTCTTTGTTTCTTCAAGTTGAGAAAACTTACAGGCAGATACAGAGTCCCTTGATTTCAATAGAAACTACATAATCAGTTTATCTAAGATATCATCCCATCCAAAATGATGTTATATATTTAAAAAGTCAACAATAAAAGAGACAAGTTGGACAAATTACAGAAATCTTTTTACTTTTAAATTTGAAATAACATGAATTGTTTATATTTATAACCTCATATTGTATATTGGTAAAAAAGACTTTTGAGGGGCCTTATAGACGCTTTTGTGCTCTTTAGTTTGTCTCTCCTGACAGGAAGAATAATACAGAAATCTATGTAATGAGAAACCCAGCTGGCGGTGAATATAGACAGACACTTCATTCAAACTATACAATTACTTAAAACTAACCTGACATTCCTAAATGGAAACTGTCTACTACAGTAGAAAACAATTAAAAGTGTCACCATCAACATACTTCCTTTTAAAAAGGAAACTAAATTGAAGTTCCCAGTTCACTTTTACTTTCCACTATACTCTTCCTCTTAATTAAGTCACTGACAGGCACCAGAGTTCTTACGGAGAAATGTATATGCAGATATCCACTTGCCAAGAAATCTCTTCTGACACCTAAATCACCTGGGATTCTGTGTCTGACCATACTACAAACTCTTAAAGTGTTTTTGTAATTCTCCAAGATGCTAATCAGATTTTCTTATACATGTTTGTCCTTTCTGAAATTGAACTGGTTATTTCAAGGTGGTATGACAGACACAAAAGATTTGCTAAAACTAACATACATCCCTTAAAGCCCCCATATTTCCTTTCAACAGAGTTCTTACAGTCACCCAGTCTGAGCTGATGGTTAAGAAAAGTGAATGCAGAGAGATTAAAATTTGGTCACTAGTAAATTCATTCGAACAACCACTAGACTAATAAGCTAGTGTACCCCTGTAAGACTCCTCAAACATTCTCTACCCTAGACCAACTAAACCACTTAAACCTGAAGAAAAACTGCTTATGTAAATGGTAGGTATATGTAATGCTTATGTGTATGTGTTAGATATCTTGAGTATATTTATGTGTTCAGGAAAATATTGTGTGTGTTTAGTTATATATCTTAGATCAAAGTAACTCAAACCAAGAGTAGAAATTCTATTTCCTTTTGTTCCAAGTGCATATTTACAGAGTCCAAAAGAGGTTTTAACCCTGAGAGTATTTCTTAAGAAAAGCACTGCTATGTGACCTACCCACCAAAAATTCAGTCTGCTGAAAGACTAATACAGGAAAGATGGGAACCAGCACAATGCTTACACAGGCAAAAGTTTATACTAAAAGGCACTCGACTAAGATAGCCTCATTCTTATTACCCTTAACTCCCTTTACCCTAGATAACAGATAGGGAAGAGTAGAAAAAGCCACACCCTCTCCAAAAATGTTATGCACTAATCAAACATGTTCAAAATTTTTTTTAAAAGGGGCAGAAGGAAAAATGAGGAAAAGAAAGGAGGAAGAAAAGAAAGAAAAAGCATAGTACCTACTAGCAGGAAGCTAACAAATTCCTACCTCCATGGTCAATCACTTTTGTGTAATTTCATTCCTCAAAAACTCCCAATTCTTATGGTTGAGTTTTTCTTAGAACCTCAACAATTAGAATGTCATAACAGTAACTGAGCTCATGAAAAACAACAGGAGGAAATGACTTGTGGCCATCTTGCTGCAACATAGTTGTAAACCACCTTGAAGCAATCCTTCATGTAAAAAAGAAACACTGTTTAATTTCACAATGCTCATTCTAAAACTTTGGAGGTAATGGTCAGTTAGTGGCTACCTACTGCACCGAAAACATTTCTTAACCTGTATTTTAAGAGATGTTTAAAACACTGAATCTGTAGGTTAAAAGCACACTTTAGTCTAAAATTGCCTTTTATTTAGCTATCTCCAACAAACAATGGCCAAGCATCGTGCTACGGGATAGAAAACAAGTTAACACCAATGAACACCATCGTGACACAGAATTTTATGATCTAGTGGAGAACACAGACCAAACAGACAATTGCAATCTAGTCTAGTAAAGTGCAATCTAGCTCCAGAATGTGGGAGCATAAAGAAAAACATCAGTCTTAGGATTTTAGAATAAACTTCCTAAAAAAAAAAAAAAAAAAAAAAAGTGATGGCTAAATGGAAACTTCAAGATGAGTAGCAACTGATTCACAGAAAGAAAGGGACTGAGAAAGTGCGAAAGATGTCATCAGGCAAAGGAAAAAGTACAGGCAAAAAAAAGTTTACATACAGATATAAAAATACTCCTTACACATCAACTTACTCAAAATACTCCTTACACATCAACTTCTTAGCGAAAAGAAGTAAAGAATATATGCTTGAAATTAGACTAGAAACTTACATTACTTGAAGTTCTTTCACTTCCTCAGAAATATATCTCACAGAACATTTTTAAAAGTTCAAGATATTCTAAGTTCTATTCTCTAATCTGGTCCCAGCCATAACCCCGTGGCCGGCAGGGGGCATTATACCATAGCTCAAAATTCTCCCATTTATTCCCCTATAAGCTCTTACATCCAGACAAATTACATTTATTCATTCAACAAGTATTTTTTAAGCACCTACTATGTTTAGGCACTCCCCTCTGCACTTTCTCAAAGTGTTTTTCTTATATGACTTAAAAAATAAAGGTGGAAAGATAATGCAATTTAGCCAAATATCATCCTAAAATTAAAGCAGTTCCTGTGAGGTTTTTTTTTTTTTTTTCCCCTCAGAATTTTCTATTCCCTATTCATTCTTACTCATGGAAATATCAGTACTTTAGTATCAGTTCAAACTGTAACTTCTATGAGAATGATTCCCCAAATTCTTTTCGCTAAACCGGACTTTCCTCCTAAGCATCAGGCCTAAATTAACAGGTACCTGCTTAGACTCTTCAGACTCGCAACTCTGATTCCTTCCTATCTCTCTAGCCATAGTACTAGCGCCAACTTGTATGCGGCATCTCCAACATCACCGGAGTTGCAATATACAAATTATTCTCCAGTTGTTCATTCCCTCTTCAATTACTCTAGTTCAAGCCCTCTTTCCTTCTCACACTTCCCACAACTGTGGAAGGGTTCATCTTCCCAACAGGCTCTTCCTAAACCACAGGCTCAAGCACTTCCCTCTAACAACTGAAAAGTCTACAAATGGCTGTTACCAAATGAGGTATGAACTATTCAACCTGCCATTCAAAGGCTACCACAAAAGGCTCCAGTCTTTCTTTGGGCGGGGAGGGGGTACAGAATTTAGAGAAGAAAAAGACAAAAAAGAAAAAGGTTTAAGTTTTGAAGTATGTTTGTCATTATCAAACTTAACATTTATCTACTGCTTATCTACAAATGAGAATAAGCTATCCACTGACTTTTAAAAAATTTTTTCTACAACTATATTTTACATTGCTTCAAGTGCATTATGAAACAAAAAGGTCCTCAGTAGCATGACCATAATCACTGTTTAAAGAAAGAATTGTTTTCCAGGTACCACGGCCAGAACAATGATACCTTAGAAGCATTTGTTAAAAGCAGAAGAGCCATGGTACAAGCTAATAATTATTCCTATATTGGCTTTAACTTTATACCCTTCTAGCTTGTCTCTTCATATAAATAGATCTGGTCTCGAGGCATTCTACCACAAAGAAATTAAACATTAATGGCTCCCTGAAATCTATCCACAAAAACATTTGTTTAAAATTTATTACTTTGGGGATGCCTGGGTGAATCCATTGGTTGAGCATCTGTCTGCCTTTGGCTCAGGTCATGATCCCAGAACAGGTCATGATCCCAGGCTTCTGGGATGGAGTCCCTCATTGAGCTCCTTGCTCAGCGGGGAGCCCGCTTCTCCCCCTCCCTCTGCACCTTTGCCTGCTTGTGCGCACTCTGTCTCTCGCTCTCTGGAAAGTAAATAAAGATCTTCAAAAGAAATGAATTTAAAAAAATAAATAAAATTTATTACTTTGATAGACCTGAACACCTACTATCCCATTTTTTGCTAAATTTTAATGAATTACAAATAAATTGTCTAAAAAGCCACAGAAACTTTTGATTAAAATTCTGAACGTTCACTAACAGAAAAGATCAACCTACATATACTGATTTATTAAAATTAGGAGGGTTTTTAACCTAGGGTGTATTCTATTTAATATCAACATTATTTCTTAAGCAAAACAAATAACCATAACTGCTAGGAAGTATTTAATCTGCTTCATTACTAATATATAAAAACTATGGAAAACAAGAATGTTATTCTCAGGTTGCTTGTTTAAAAAAAAAAAGATTTTATTTATTTGAAAAAGAGAAAATGAGAGAAAGAGCATGAGTGGGGTGAAGGGCAGAGGGAGAAGCAGACTCCCCACTGAGCAGGGGGTCTGATGCAGGGTTCCATCAAGACCTGAGCAGAAAGCAAACCCTTAACCAAGTAAGCCACCCAGGCACCCCCTCAAGTTGCTTTTTATTTACTAGTACATAAAATACAAAAATGTCAGGAGCAATTGTTCAATCCTCTCCTATATGAAGCATCTTAACATGAGATATTAAACAGTACTCTATACAGCTGGCCCCCAAGCAATGCAGGGGTTAGAGGAAAACCAACTGCACACAGTACAAAATCTGCATTAACTTTTGATTCCCTCAATACTTAACTATTAATAGTCTATTTTTAACTGGGAAACCCAACTGATAACATAAACAGCCAACTAAAAAATACTGTGCATGTTTATGTATTCTACATTATATTCTTACAATAAAAAAATGTTATTAAGAAAATCATGGGGGGGCACCTGGGTGGCTCAGTGGGTTAAAGCCTCTGCCTTCGGCTCAGGTCATGATCCCAGGGTCCTGGGATCCAGTCCCACATTGGGCTCTCTGCTCAGCGGGGGAGCCTGCTTCCTTCTTTCTCTCTGCCTGCCTCCCTGCCTACTTGTGAGTCCTGTCTGTGCCTACTTGTGAGTCCTGTCTGTCAAATAAATAAAATCTTAAAAAAACAAACAAACAAACAAAGAAAATCATAGGGAAGGGGCGCCTGGGTGGCTCAGTGGGTTAAGCCTCTGCCTACGGCTCAAGTCATGATCTCAGGGTCCTGGGATCGAGTCCCGAGTCAGGCTCTCTGCTTGGCAGGGAGCGTGCTTCCTCCTCTCTCTCTCTCCCTCTCTCTGCCTGCCTCTCTGCCTACTCGTGATATCTCTGTCAAATAAATAAAATCTTAAAAAAAAAGGAAAGAAAATCATAGGAAAGAGAGAAGATATTTACAGTACTATACTGTATTTACTGAAAAGAATCCACATGTTAGTGGAGCTCAACCCTGCGTTGTTCAACGGTCAAGATATACTTATTCCAGATTGAGAACCCCAGATCTGAAAACCCCAGAAGCAAGCATACTCCTTTTAAAACACTAAATTTCTAAAAGGAAGCTTTTGCTTATTGGCCATTAGTAAGAGCTGCAACATAATTCTGTACTTATTTATGAACATGGCGTTCCCTCACCTGGACACCCCAACCACCCTTACTCTGAATTCCCATAATGTCTGCAATCCATACAACTTGCTGAAACTCAAAGATGCTGATTTGGGAGTTGCCTGTTCAGCAGCCATTCCACTCAAGGAAAACACTCACATGCCCTCTCTGGGAGGTCTTTCGTCCCCAATTTCAACAACATGGTTTCTGAGAAAGCTTTTGTTTTCTCTGAAGAACTTGGCCTAGTCAAAATTCATCATTCCAAGGTAAGTACCTGAACCAAGCAGAATCATACTGTCTTTTCAAATACTCTGTTCACCATGGAATTACAGGAGTCTTTCTCTGATAGCATCACACTTTAGGATACGCAGTCAAAAAAAAAAAAAAAAAAAAAAAGGAGGGTTTTGTGTGTTCACTAAACTTCCCATCACTTGGAAGAGCCAGTCTTTGATAAGAAAGAATGAAGCTGACAGGGGCAAACAAATACAGAGGTAGAAATGCAGAGTAATGGGGTATCTAGATGGCTCAGTCAGTTAAGTGTCCTACTCTTGATTTTTGGCTCAGGTCATAATCTCAGGGTTGTGAAATGGAACCCCACATTAGGCTCTACGTTGGGCATGGAGGCAGCATAAGATTTTCTCTTTCTCCCCCTCTCTTAAAAAAAAAGAGAAGAAAAGAAAGGAAAAAAGAAAAGAGGGGAAAAAAAAAAGACTAGACTCATGATTGCATTCAAGTGCCTGATTCCAGTTCTGAGATCCCACTAACAATCCTACCCTTCCCTCTGTTTAGTTGTTCATCTCATCCTTTTATTACCTCTAGGCCAGATTTTTGTCTCTAGGTCCTTTCAAACGTTTAAAAAACTACAGGATCCAACAGAAATTTGTTTATGTGGGTTATATATACCAATATTAGCGTAGTAGAAATAAAACTGGGGGGCGCCTGGGTGGCTCAGTTGGTTAAAGCCTCTGCCTTCAGTTCAGGTCATGATCTCAGGGTCCTGGGACTGAGCCCCACCCACATCAGGCTCTCTGCTCAGCAGGGAGCCTGCTCCCCCCCCACCCCCGCCTACTTGTGATCTCTGTCAAATAAATAAATAAAATCTTAAAAAAAAAAAAGAAATAAAACTGAGAACATTATTTGGATACTCATCTGTTTCTGAATTTAAGTAGTTGCTGCTATTGTTTTCATTCATGGTATAAGCAGACTGTTAACTTAATGCAGTTACTTCAAATTTAGATGAATATAGTATCTAACCATACCTTTAAACGTTCCATACTCTGCTCCATTAAGATCCACTGCTCCATCATTTACTCATGCATATTTTGTAGCATCATGCAATAGTCATTTGGTAACACTGGTTCATGGGGCTATGACAATCTTTGAAGTTTTAACATTTTATAATATCAAAACATCATAAAGCACACCAGGGGGTTGTCCAAATTATGCACATCTGGCCCTTGCCTGGCTCCTAGGAGATAACCTCTAAGCCTCTGAAATACCCTGCCCCAAAAGAGTGTCTTTGTTTACTAAGAACCTTGGGCCACACCAGATTATTTATCATAACAAAGTGATTTATGGTGGGGACCCTAGAATCAAACTGATGGAGTAACTAAGGTCAGCCACAGGGGACTCCAGACCTACAGGGCCAACCTTTAATAAAAACTCTGGACACCAAGACTCAGGTGAACTTTCTTGACTGGCAATACTTCACCAGTGTTATCACACACGGCTGTTTGTGGAGAATTAAGCACTGTCTGTATGACTCCAGTGGGAGAGGAAACTAGAAGCCTGCATCTTGAGTCGGCTGTATGCACCTTTTTCCTTTGCTGATTTTAACCCACATCTTTTTGTAAAATAAATGGTTACTGTAAGTGTAACAGCTTTGCTGAGTTCTGTTAGTCCTAGAAAATCATTGAACCTGAGGGGGGGTTTTCAGGACCTAAAACAACAACCATCAATCTCATCAGAAAAGTCATTAAATATTTGGGAAGTTCTCAAATTCAAAGATACAAGGTTCTGAAAATTCTAATTTTTACTTAAAGCTCAAATTTTCCTTGAAAGCACCAAATACTGTCAGTTTTTTTCCTTAAAGTGGCAGGCTCACTTTGTTCTTTTTCAAGAAAATGTCCATTAAATACTGAATTCTGAATTACCATACTTTGCCTGTCATTTTTTATAGCCAAAATAGTGTGCCATAAAAGCAACACCTAGTTTTGTTCTCAAGTCAATCACACAACTGCTTTTCCTCAAGACAATGTACTTAGAAATACACTATTATGTGTGTACACAGGAATACAGTATTATGTATATTTTCCATTTCACCACACAAAACATTAAAAAAGACAAATACTCAAGGACTGCAACTTAAAATAATTCTTACTGCCACATTATTACCATTCTTAATTGAAACAGGTTTTCTTTTTTTCTGCCAGTGTACAGCAGTGACAAATACAATGACTACTAGCACAGTCTGGTGCCACTGCATTAATGTACACTAAAATACCAAAAGTTTTACCACCCAGTGCACTATTAGTATGAAGGGAAGCAAGGGCTTAGCATTATGAAAACCATTTTAACTTTACAGACCCCCAAGGGTTCAGAACCAATACCTAGTCCAAGATACTCCAACTTCTTTCCTGAACAACCTTAGTGCTTGCATAGAAGACAAAGCCATTACCGGCATAATCAAAAATTTAATTACTTTCTGTTTCTTTTTTCCCAAGGCCACCCAGTCTCCATCGGTTATATTTGGCTGTCATTGTTTTTAAACAAGAAAAGCTCCATTATCAAGTACCTTACTTCCAAACAATTTATTAATTCAAACATTTTTATATTTCACGGATATGTGTCAGATGTTTTAACTTCCTAGCTTTGACATCTTTCTTCTGTTTACTAATATTTTAATGATCAACTCTATTCTCTTTCATTTTTCTTTAGTTGAATCACAGACTTATGGAATTCTTTAAAATTCTTTTAAAATTCCTCAGTCTCTACTTAATGGTTTGTTATATTCCTTACCTTTAATATATTTCAGCAATTATTTAGTCTTACTTACTGATAACTCTACGTTATGCACAGAGAAATAAACTTCAAGCCAGCCAACTAAAATCTACATTTTCAAAATCAAAAAAATCCCTGATATTACTTGACATCGCCAACAACATTAAGTCTTCCCTCTAGTCAAAACATTATATAAACCTGCTTCCTCTTCTTCACTCCCACCCCAAAGCTTTCCCTGCAGGTACCCAACTAGCAACATATCTTTCAACTACTATGCACACATCAATTCCAGAGAAGGCCTCTATCACATATAAAATGTAAAATATAATGGGAGGCACAGCACAAAAAGTATTAAATAAATAGTTCTACAATAATCAATCAGACATTTGGAAATAATCAACTTAGATTCCCAAAAGTAACAAAATAAATGCAAGATAAACTATTTAAAAAATGAAACTATAAAAACTGTAGTTTTATATGTAATTCTAGATACATGACAGTCTATGCTTAAAAGCCAAAATAGAAAAAAAATCCACACAAACATGACTGAGAGATCTTACACCACAAAAATGAGTATGTCAAAATAAAAGTAAAGCAAAGTATTAAATGTACATATATGCTCACATCACCACAAGGATCATCATGGTACATATGTACAATATCAGGATTAGATAAAACCAAATGATTTAATGACTAGAGAACTGACTAAATAAATGGGGTACATCCAACAGCAAACTATGCTGCTACTTAAAAGAATTTTAAGAATGTTGTGCATTAAAAGAATGCACAAAAAAATCTCTTTGAGTCCTATTCAGACCACCGTATTTAAAATCACACCTTCCCTTCTGACACCACCAATACCTCTTTACCATGAACAACTTTTCCCTATTTTTTTGTCTTAGCATTTACTACCTCTAGCATTTTGTACAATTTATTACATTTATTGTCTTTCTACTTCCAGCAAATTAAAACCCCCAAAGGGGAAGCTATCTTCATCTGTTTATTTATCTTAAATCATCTAGAACAGTGTTTGGTATAAGACAGGTTCTGAAAAAATTTATCAGTTAAATAAATATACCAAAAAAAAGCAGTAAATACTTGACCTTAGGAAGCTAATTAGGGAACCAAAAGCTTGTAATAGAGTAACTTCATCCCTGATTTATTTACATTTGTTTTTACTGAAGTATAGTTGATACACCTGAGGTATACAGCATAGTGATTTGACAACACTATACATTACACTGCTCACCACTAATGTACCTACTACCTGTCACCATACAGAGTCATTACAATACCACTATGTTCCCTATGCTGTGCCTTTCATCTTTGTCACTTATTGATTCTGTAACTGAAAGCCTGTATTTTCAAACTCCCCTTCACTCATTTTGCATAGACTCTCATTCACTGCCCCTCTGACAACTATCATTTTGTTCTCTGTATTTATGAGTATGCTTCTATTTTTTAATTTGTCTGTTCATGTGTTTTGGTATTTGGATCCCACTTACCAGTAAAATCAAATGACTTTCTCTACACATAATTCTCTTATACACACTGCATTTTCCCCACATGCAAACAGAAATTGCCTATTTGAAAATTTAATAATCTTAACACTCATTACATATATATACGCTTATGTATGTGCTACACATATATATTTATGAACAAACCTATCTATAAATAATAGCAATGGCTACCAGTAAGATAATGAGATTAAGGAGTTATAAAGGAGTAGAAACTGTTTACTGTTTGGTTTTTGCTTATTTTACAAGAAGTATTCATCTAATACTTGTAACACTGTTTACAGTAGAATAATCCTTCCACCAAGAATAACTTTAAAAAGCAAACAAAATACAAAGAAAAAAAAGAAATCTGTCCATTTGAAGTCATCCCAGAGTTACTGAGGCATTCATAATCTGAGGACCCAAATTTCACAGAAAGTAGAGTGCCATCAGCAGCCACAGTGCCATGTTTCCCTTCAGAGTATTTCCCAATTGGGGTTACAAAGAAACTGAGAAAACACGCAAATGACCCAGGTCTTCTGCCTGGCTCCTACTTGGAGGAAAAGAATCCAGTGGAGTTTTTGATAAGTCTCATAAAGCTGGTAAAACACGTATGAGAAGAGGATTCTAGTCATAAAGGAAAAGCAGAGGAAGTGAATGGTAAGTTGAACTAGTTCCCCTCTCAAGAGACTACTAAATTCTGAAGCTATAGGGATATGAAACTTAGCAAAGACTCTGCATAGCAAAATGCAGCATTTGAAAATTTTATGACTAAAGTGATTTGACTGCAAGGCATCTGGGTGGCTCAGTGAGCTGAGCATCAGACTCTTGATTTCGGGTCTGTCATGAACTCAAGGTCATGAATGGAGCCCAAGGCTCCACACTCAGTGCGGAATCTGCTTATCCTTCTCCCTCTGCTCCTCCCCACCCCCGAACCCCCGCCACATGTGCTCTCTAATAAATGAATAATAAAATCTTTTTTAAAAATTTTAAAAGTAAAGTGATTTGACTGCATTCTATTTACTTACCAGAGGAAAAGGTAAGCTATCCTCTGTAGCAAATTATCATTCAGATCCCCTATAAACTGTTAAACACAATGTCTGGCATTGACTTAAAATTAAGAGCACATCATGAGACAAAACTCAATTAAGAAAGCAAAAAAACAAACAAGCAAAAAACAACAACAACGAAACAAAGGTATAATATAAAACTGCAGGAAGAAAAACAAAGTTGTTTCTTAGAGAGACTAGTAAGGTCAACAGACTCTAGCAAAACTGTTCAAAAGGAAAAAAAAAAAAGGCCACAAAGTACCAATTTCAGACCCACAGGGGAATAAATCTGAAATCAACAGAAACTGTGGTGATTCAAGAAAATATAGGAAAGGATAAAATAAATAAAAAGGTGGAATTTAACCATGAAATTGGTATGATTAAAAAGCAAATTTACAGGGGCGCCTGGGTGGCTCAGTGGGTTAAAGCCTCTGCCTTCGGCTCAGGTCATGGTCCCAAGGTCCTGGGATCAAGCCCCGCATCGGGCTCTCTGCTCAGCAGGGAACCTGCTTCCCTTCCTCTCTCTCTGCCTGCCCCTGCCTACTTGTGATCTCTATCTGTCAAATAAATAAATAAAATCTTTAAAAAAAAAAAAAAAGCAAATTTACAAAACTGAGAACTAAATATGAGGTTAGTATCAATTAGGCATATGGTTAAGAAGCTAATAAATAAGTAGGTCTCACAGAAAATATCCTTACAGAAGCACAGAAAGACTACAGACATAGAAATACAGAAAAGAGCATAGAAATGAAAAGGGCAATTTTTTTTTAAGTAATTACCATATATTTGGAGTCTCTTTGGAAAAAAAGAGAATGTAGCAAAAGCAAAATCTAAAGAGAAGATAACCAAGAATTTTAAAAACCCAAGGAAAGATATTGATCCAAAGATTCCAGAAGCTCAATATACCCCCAGCACAGTAAGAAAAAAGAAAGAAAAAAAAACACACACATATAGGCCCACCATAATAAAGATACAAAAAAACAGCCAAGAAAGACATTTTTGTCAGAACAAAAATGCATTATCTTCAAAGAAGTAACAATAAAATTTTTGCTGACTTTGCAACAGAAATAATGGAAGTCTGAGAGGATAAAATTATCTTCACCTGGGAAAAACACAGCAAACCTAGAATTTTATGCTCAAAAGTAATATCCTTCAGAATCATAAATAAGCATGTTTTCAGATAAGCAGACAGAAAATCTGTTGACAGCTGTTTACCAAAAGAAATACTAAAAGAAGTTCTATAAGCCAAAAAAAAAGGGGGGGTTCTCACAGGAAAATATAAAAATGCAGTATAAGTAAAGCAGGTAAATATATGGGTAAATCTAAGCAAACACTGACCATATAAACCAATAATAATATCTACTGAGCATTAAAGCATATGTACAATGAAAATTCAGGACAAGAGTTAAAAAGCAGGAGAAGTGTAAGTACAGTTCGAGTGTTCTGAGTCCTTAGCATTGTTAGGGAAGTGGTAAAAGAAAATATTTTCAGTAGACTGCAGTAAGTCAGTATGTGTTGTAATCTCTAAGGCAACCACTAAAAGATCAAGATTGTCAGAATGAATAAAAAAATAAACACACTAATGAGAAACACATCTTCAATAAAAAAACACAGAAAGGTCAAAAGTAAAAGGATAGAAAAAGATTGTACCATGCTAGCATTAATCAAAAGAGAAATGATGTCAGCCAAACTACATTTTTAGACAAGAAGTATTATTAGACACATTCAGGGCATTTCATAATAATAAAGGGACCAACTCACCAGGAATTAAAGCTAACAATGCATACACCCAATAACAGAACATCAAAATATAAACCATGCAGGTTGGCAAATTTGTACATACTTCTCTAGTTTAGTAATTGATTAAAAAAGTAAACAAAGGAAAAAATTAGCAAAAATAAAAAGATATGACCAAGATGCATAAATTTTAGTATAATGACCTATACAGAAAACTGCATCCAGGGCAGGGCATCTGCCTTCAAAATAGGTCATGATTTCTGAGTCCTGGGACCAAGTACTGGAGAGGGTTCCCTGCTTCTCCCTCTACCCCTCCCCACCGCTTGTGCCCTCTCTCATTCTCTCACACTCCCATATCTCTCCCCCTCTTGAATAGATAAAAATCTTAAATAAAAAAGAGAACTGCATCCAATAACAAAAGTGTGTGTGTGTGTGTGTGTGTGTGTGTGTGTGTATTCATCTCAACTGAACATGGCACATTTACCAAAACTACTATATGCTGAATTAAAAAAAAAAAAATCCTGGGGCGCCTGGGTGGCTCAGTGGGTTAAGCCTCTGCCTTCAGCTCAGGTCATGATCTCAGGGTCCTGCGGTCGAGCCCCACATTGGGCTCTCTGCTGAACGGGGAGTCTGCTTCCCTCTCTCTACCTGCCTCTCTGCCTACTTGTGATCTCTCTTTCTCTCTGTCAAATAAATAAATAAAATCTTTAAAAAAAAAAAAATCCTGATTTCAAAGGATTGAAATCATTCAGACTATGTTCTCTAGCCTCAGTGGAATTAACCAAGTAATCACTAAACCAAACCTATTAACAACTATGTGAAAATTAAGCAACTATAAGGACATTAACTCTTGAATTAAAGTAGAAATTACAGTGGAAAACAAAGTATTTGAAAGAATGATAATGAAGAAAAGACATAAAACTTGTAAATGACATGCAGCTGAAGCTATACTTGGAGTTATGTGACCTTAAAGGCTTATGTTAAGAAGAGGGACAATAATTAAGTATCTATCTCAAAAAACTAGCAAAAAAACAAAAAGTTAAATATGAAAAAAGGCAAAAAGTTAAAAAAGAACAGAATTAATGAAATCACAAGCAAAGGTGTTATCATAAAACTTCAGAAGAAGAATCAAAAGTTGATTTTTGGAAAGATCAGTAAAGTTGATTTTTGGAAAGTAATCCTCAGTAAACAAGATTCTACAGGACAAGCTGGAAGAAAAAAAGTCACAAACTGTCAATTTCAATAATTAAAAAGGAGGAAATTGTATAGGTCCTACAGAAAAGTTATTTATGCAATCATTTATGAAGATTTATTGCAAAGATAATAAAGTTAAGCCAAAGTTAAAGAACTGAGATGTAAAAGGCTCACTCGTAGACTGCTGTTAATTTATGACAATGATAAAACCTGAAAAAGATAGTTTTTTGGTTAAAATGCTGTTGCGCCAACAGGATATGCATATTTAAAAAAAAAAAGTGGGGGGGATATTTACTTCTTCCTTGCTCCATACACAGAATCAAGTCCATGTGTATGTTACATGTAACAGTGAAAGATATAACAATAAAGCTTTTGGGAGAAAAAGATAAGCAAATGTATTTATGCCCCTAGGACAGGCAAAGATTCCTTAAACATGTCCAGAAAAAAAAAAAAAAGAAAGAAAGAAAAGCACCAATCAAAAAGAAAAAAAAAAACTGACACATATAAATTAATATAAATTAATATAAATTAAGAACTTCTGTTCATTAAAGATAGCATTACAATAGTAAAAAGGTAAGATACAAATCTATTTCTGTAAGCTATACATCCAACATAGCCAGGACAGAGAACAACTAGAAATCACTAAGAAAAAGAAAAAAGCCAATAGAAAAACAGGACAAGACTTGAATACAATTTAAGAGGCTATCAAAATAGTTAATAAATATGAAAAGATACACATCATTATTATTCCTCACATCAGAAAAATACAAATTAAAACCACAAGGGCTATTTCATCACTATCCACAAAAACAGCCACAATGAAAAGGATAAACAATACCAACTGTTAGCAAGAATGTGGAGTAACTGGAATTCTCATACACTGCTACTAATGTAAATTGGTACTGGCACTTTGCAAACTGTTTAACAGTATCTACCAAGCTTACCACATGAACACCTTATAATCCTGCAATTCTAACTGTAGGTATGGAATTAATATAACTGTATATACTGATCAAAAGACATTACAAGAAAATTCATAGTAGTACTCTTTCTAAAACAGAACTGGAAACAACCTAAATGTCATGTCTATCAACAGAAAAAAGAATAAACTATGGTATAGTCACATTTTAACAGTATAAGCAATAAGATGAGTGAAATACTGCTACATCCAACAACGTGGATAAATCTCACAAATGTAAAAAGTTTATAAACACAAAAGAATATATGCTATGTTACTCAATTTATATAAAATCTAATTTACATAATCAAAAATTGAAAAATAATCTATGGTATAAAAAGGGAGGATCATGTTTATTTTGGGAGAGGTGGCATGGGTATTATTACACTGGCATGGAAAAAGGACTTCTAGGATGCTGATAATAATATTCTGTTCTCAAATTTAAAGGGGTGCCTGGGTGGCTCAGTCTGTTAAGTGACCAACTCTTGGTTTCAGTTCAGGTCATGATGTCAGGGTCATCGAACCCTGTAACTGGCTTCTCACCCAGCCAGCCTGATCAGGAGTCTGCTTGAGATTCTTTCTTTCCTGTTGCCCCCTCCCCTCACACACTCTCTTTTTCTAAAATAAATCTTTAAAAAAAATTAAATAAAGATGGATTACACAGGGATTATGGTAATGGTAATAATGTACTAATAGTACTATTACACACAGTATCACACATATACAATACCAATTAATATAATAACTATTAATACATCAGTACTACTTGTTAAAATTCACTGGGATAAAGACTTACGATGCTAAACTTTATATATGTTATACTTCAATATTTTATCTTTAATTGCATACTTAAAAAATAGTAATTCAAACACAGAAAAACTCTTCTTACTAAAACTTTCATTTTAACATTAAAAGGGAACATGCTTAATTGTATTTTGATACACATGCACAAACAATGTTACGCAAAGTTATATCCACATTAGACACCTCATAATGGTATATTGCCAACTGCTGCCCTCCCCCTCATCCATTACATCATCATAAACTCAATATCCCTTAACCCCCATTACTGCCAAATATTTGCAAAGGCCAAAACTGTGCTATGTTATGTTCCACACCACAGCCTAAGACTCTATGATCATTACTAGCACCTGCGTCAATGTATGACTGACCCAGGACCTAGTCCTATCTCATTTGTTCTGTCTTCCTGTGACTAATAACTCATGACCACTGAGGTAAGAGGTATGTTGGGAATTCATGCTTCTGCCTCTTTGGTATGTGTATTTTTATACATCTCAGGGTTTTATCACCATTTTTTACTTTTTCTATTGTGTTAAACTTTTTAATCATATACATCATTTTTAACTTTTCAATAATAAAAAAATCAGAATACTTTAGTCTCTCTTCATATAAAAAGCCTTTTCATCCCCAATTACCACAGGCATTATTCTAAAACTCATACAGTTTTAAGTTCCTTAAAGCAATTAAACTAAATACAGATATTATCTCAAAAACAACTGCATATGATTTTATCCAAAAATTTTCTGTCATGTTCCTATCATATTTCTGTAATTCATAAGCTGGATAAGCTTTCTGCTGGGAAATTTCCTCTTATATCTAAACTTAATAAGCAACACTAAAATATGTATTTATTCTTGCTTTATTGTTATCTCATCCTGGCCACATGTTATTTTGTGTGGGAAAAAAAAAAAAAAACCACCATGAAAACTCCAGTTATTAGCATTGCTGCCTATACATAAAGTTAACAAGCAATTCACTTACATACTTGATTCATTTACTATTTCAATATTTATACAGGTTTTTTATTTCTGTGACAATTCACATCAATGTCACCTGCCTCCCTATGGTAGGTGGTAAACATTCACTTTCTTTTCTAAGAACCACATACAAACCTTATATAGAAGTGCTTTGAGAACCATGAGAAACTACCCACTCCAGGAAACAAACTGAGGGTTTTATAAGGGAGAGGGTTGGGGGGATGAGTGAGCCTGGTGATGGGTATTAAGGAGGGCCCGGATTGCATGGAGCACTGGGTGTTATACACAAACAATGAAACATGGAACACTACATCAAAAACTAATGATGTATGGTGACTAACATAATAAAAAAAAATAAATGAAAAGATAATAAAAAATTAAAATAATTGAGATCGATCTAAGATGGCGACTGTGGAACCGGAAACCACCCTTACTCCTAATCCCCTGCCTACAGAAGAAGAGAAAACAGAATCTAATCAGGAGGTTGCTAACCCAGAACACTATATTAAACATCCTTTACAGAACAGATGGGCACTCTGGTTTTTTAAAAATGATAAAAGCAAAACTTGGCAAGCAAACCTTCGGCTGATCTCTAAGTTTGATACTGTTGAAGACTTTTGTGCTCTGTACAACCACATCCAGTTGTCTAGTAATTTAATGCCTGACTGTGACTACTCACTTTTTAAGGATGGTATTGAGCCTATGTGGGAAGATGAGAAAAACAAACGAGGATGGCTCATTACATCGAACAAGCAGCAGAGACGAAGTGACCTGGATTGCTTTTGGCTAGAGACACTGCTGTGCCTTATTGGAGAATCTTTTGATGACTACAGTGATGATGTATGTGGAGCTGTTGTTAATGTTAATAAGATAGCAATATGGACTACTGAATGTGAAAACAGGCTGTCACACATATAGGGAGGGTATACAAGGAAAGGTTAGGACTTCCTCCAAAGATAGTGACTGGTTATCAATCCCATGCAGACACAGCTACTAAGAGCGGTTCCACCACTAAAAATAGGTTTGTCGTTTAAGAAGACACCTTCTGAGCAGTCTCATAGGAGACTGCGTCAAGCAATTGAGATTTGGGAGCTGAACCAGAGCCTCTTCAAAAGCAGAGTGGACTGCATTTAAATTTGATTCCATCTAAATGTTGCTAAGATATAAGAGAAGTCTCATTCGCCTTTGTCTTGTACTTCTGTGTTCATAGATTTTTTTTTTTTAATTTGGCTAGAGTGTCCACTATCCCAATCAAAGAATTACAGTACACGTCATCCCCAGAATCCGTAAGTGTGTTCCTGGCCCACTCTGTAATAGCTTAGTAGAATTACCATTACAAACACATTTTACCTATCCACAATATTCAAAAAAGAACTTGCATTTCTATACCTTACAGGAAAAAAAATTTTATGTTCCATTGTATGCAGGAGCATATTTTGCTGGTTTGAAAGAGTATGATACATACAGTTTTCTAGCAATTTTGTTTCTTCTTACAGCATTGTCTTTGCTGTACTCTTGCTGATGGCTGCTAGATTTTAATTTATTTGTTTCCCTACTTGATACCATTAGTGATTCTGATTTCAGTTTTTCATTTGTTTTGCTTTTGTTTTTTTCCTCATGTAACATTGGTGAAGGATCCAGGAATATGACACAAAGGTGGAATAAACATTAATTTTGTGCATTCTTTGGTAATTTTTTTGGTTTTTGTAACTACAAAGCTTTGCTACAAATTTATGCATTTCATTCAAATCAGTGATCTATGTGTGATTTCCTAAACATAATTGTGGATTATAAAAATGTAACATCATAATTACATTCCTAATTAGAATTAGTATGTCTGTTTTTTATCTTCATGCTGTTTTTTAACACTTTGTATTACTTAGGTTATTTTGCTTTGGTTAAAAAATGGCTCAAGTAGAAAAGCGGTCCCATTCATATTAAGACAGTGTACAAAACTGTAAATAAAATGTGTACAGTGAATTGTCTTTTAGACAACTAGATTTGTCCTTTTATTTCTCCATCTCTATAGAAGGAATTTGTACCGCTTATTGCCAGGCAGTCTCTATTGTGTCTTCTTGTGGTGCCTTCCACGTGAACAGCATAAGTTTGGAGCACTAGTTTTGATTATTAAGTTTATTAAAATTTTTAATAAATTGAATAGGTAGCACCATATGTATGGAAAAAAAATTTAAGAAAATTTTTAAAAAAAGAAGTGCTTTACAAAAGCTGTTTTTATAACTATGAAATACCAACATCCCAGGAATTAGAAAAGGAGAAAAGCTACCGTATCTTACAAAAGGAAAACTGAACCAAGAGGAAATTAAATATAGTGATTCACTAAAACCATTAAAAACAGAAGCTAAGGTTTTCTGAACTCTAATCTATGGGTTCTTCCTCCATGTACTACTTCCCCTACAAGCACTAGGCGGATAGAAGCCAAGCTACTTAAATTACAGTTTCTCAACATGTTTCAAAAACAATGTTTACTAAACATGTAATTAAGTTTAGGAAAAGCAGAGTTAAATGAAAATGGTTTTTTTTTTTAATCACAATAAAAATAGGAATCTTGTACCATGTGCATTCTGAATTTCCAAGAACACGGATCCAAATTATTTAACTATCGAAAAAGTCACAGAACACTAATTCTTACAATTGAACAATGCAGTGCACAATTTAGGAAACGCGACGAAACACTTAATTGGACACTGGTTAGTTAGTAATTCCCTCTTCTTGTTCCAACTGCTTTCTTCTAATGATAAAATCTCTACCTTAATTTTGTAAGGTTTTTATTAAATAATTATTAATATTTTAAAATAAAGCATAACTTACTTTTGAATACACTGAAGTAAAGAACAAGAATACTAAGCTAAATGACTGCTTAAAAACAGACCTAAACATTTACTATTAGGAATAAAAATATTCTCATCTAAATTACTTCTCTTTGCTATTCTGAAAATGCTACTACTTTGCTATGCCTTCTCCTTTGCTACCATTCTCTTGAAGAATGTAGCCTCAAAATTCCCATAAACCAAACTTATTTTAAACTCCTTAAAACTTAACTTAAAACTCCTTTAAGCCACTTGCAATTTTTTGTCAGGTATATAAGGAATTTAGAAGTTGCTACTCTATCTTAACGACAAGTAAAAAGCTGAACAAACTGAAAAGTCAACAATTCCTCTCGGATCCATCAGAGAAATGAGGTCATAGGGCAAACCACTGCCCCCAAAATTGAGAGAAGAACAGGTGATTAATGAGAATCCTAACTTACCTGAGCAGAAACATCCCTGTGGAAACAGCACCACAGTAGGAAAACCTAAACTGCAATTAAGGAATTACTGGATGTCCGGTGTGAACAACTCTTGAGAGTTAAAAACTCCATGGGGGACCCAGTAAGGGAGGGGAGGAAGCAACACCTTTGTGAGTTATACTTTCAAGACCGCTATCAGGTCCTCACAGTAAGAATCTGAGAAAAGTCATCTCATGCTTCTGGAGGGGGAGGGAAATGAACCACTTTGAAATATTCCAGAGCAATCTATTCTTAACTAGGCCTGCACCCAAAAGAAATTAATTTATCAATGCCTAGCCTACTGGGGGTCTTATCAAGAGTCCAAACTACCTAAAGAAGGGAAATAACCAACTCAAGCCAGCTCTGGTCTACCATGTAGGGAATGGGAAATATTCTAGCCCTCTATAGGCATCCTCTCCCACCTAAACAGATAAAAAATAAACAAACTGATAAACACTGACTTCACAGTCCAGGGGCACAGGATCACCAAAGAACCAAGACCTAATCACAGGACTATAGAACACTTCCTTCCCCCAACACTTTAGCACTACATTGTTAAAGGCCTATCTACCACAGTTACCTTTATCCAGTACATCATGTCTACCTTCCAACAAAAAATTACAAGACACACTAAAAGGCAAAAACACAACTTGAAAAGACAGAGTAAGCATAAGACCCAGACTCCAATGTGGCAGGAATGATGGAATTATGCGACTAGAAATCTTTTCTTTTCAACCTGTTATTAATATGCTAAAAGTTTTAATGGAAAATTTAGATAAGAACAAAAGGACAATGTAAATTCTATGAAATAATCAAAAAGAAATGTTAGAAATTAAAAAACACTGTAACAGAAATGAAGATTGCCTTTGATGGACTCATTAATAAACTGGAAATGATAGAAAACAATTAATGAACTTGATATAATAATAGAAACTTCCATAACTGAAAAGCAAAAAGAAAAATTGTTGAAAAATAATGGAAAAGAACACCTAAGAACTGTGGGACAACTAAAAAAGATATAATATATGTAATGGAAATACCAAAGGAGAAGAAAAAAAGAAAGGAAGAAAAGCAGTATTTAAGCAATAAAGACCACAAATTTCCCCCAATCAACGTCCAATATCCTGGATACTCAGAAATATCAAGAAAGACAAACACCAAAAGAACTATATACCTAAGCATATCATATCATGTTCAAACCTCACAAATCAAACATTTAAAAAAGAAATTTTTTTTTTTTTTTTTGCAAAGAAAAATTTTTGAAAGAAGCTAGAGGAGAAAAAACACCTTACTAATAGAGGAGCAAAGATAAGAATTAAATCCAACCTATCCCAGGAAACCATGCAAGAAAGAAGAGAGTGGAATGAAATATTTGAAGTGTTGAGAGAAACCACCAACCTAGCATTCTATACCCTGTGAAACTATCCTTCAAAAAGATAGGCGAATTGGTTGAAAGTATATGCACTTTCCATGAAAAGTTAAAAGAAGTTCTTTGAAGGAGAAACTACTGATACAGGTCAAAAAAATCAAACAGCCATACAGAAAGAACATTTGAGAATGATTAACTAAAGGTAAAATAAAGTTTTAGGGGCGCCTGGGTGACTCAGTGGGTTAAAGCCTCTGCCTTCCGCTCAGGTCATGATCCCAGGGTCCTGGGATCGAGCCCCGCATCGGGCTCTCTGCTCCGCAGGGAGCCTGCTTCCTCCTCTCTCTGCCTGCCTCTCTGCCTACTTGTGATCTCTGTCTGCCAAATAAATAAATAAAATCTTTAAAAATAAATAAATTAATTAATTAATTAAATAAAATAAAGTTTTATATGTCTAAATCTTAACCAACCTAAACATATAAGGTTTTTCAAAATAGTAACAGCAACAATATATTTGATTACATATCCTTACCTGTATGTCATATATCTATATATCTATATAGACATAAGTGAAATGAATGGCAACAATGATACAAGGGACAAGAAAGAAGAACTGGGAATATTTTTATTATAAAGTACTTCCATCATCTGTGAAGCAGTATAGTATTTGAAAATGGACTTGGATTAGTTGCAAATGTACATTTGCAAACTCTAGGGGGAAAAAAAATCAAAAAAGGAAAATGCTAAGTATAATTGATATGCTAATCAAAGAAAAAATGGAAGCATAAAATGCTCAAAACCACAAACGGCCAAGTGTGTTAGACAAAAACAGGAACAAGGAACAAGGGCAACAAACGGAACACAGTAAAAATAAGGTGGCTATTCGTCCAACTATATCAATAGTCACATTAAAGGTCAAAGTTCTAATGCACTAATTAAAAGACAGAGATTGCTAAAGTGGATCAAATATCAAGACCCAACTGAATGTTGTCTACTAGAAATCAACTTTAAATAGAAAGATACAGAAATATTACAAGTAAAGAGATGGAGATCTCGCAAGTTCTCACCACAAAGGGGAAAAAAAACAGTCTAACAAGAAGAACAAAAAAGAGTAAAGAGATGTAGAAAGATACACCAGGCAAATACTATTTAAAAAATAATTTTCAGGGGCACCTGCATGGCTCAGTCTGTTATGTGTCTGCCTTCAGTTCAGGTCATGATCTCTGGGTCCTAGGATAAAGCCCTGAATCAGGATCCCTGCTCAGCAGGGAGTCTCCTTCTCCCCTCTCTTCTGCCCTTCCCATGCCCTGCTTGTGCTCCCGCTCCCTCTTCCTCTCAAATAAGTAAGATCCTTAAAAAAATAAAATAAAATATGCCTTAAGAAGCTGAAGTAACTATAGTAATTTCCAAGAGAACAGCTTCAGAGCACAGTTATCACGGTTAAAGAGAACATTACATGATGATACATGAGTGAGTACTCTAAGATGACAGGACAATCTTTAGTGTGTATGTGCCTAACAAGAGAGTATCAAAATATGTGAAGCAAAAACTGATAGAACTGCAAAGTGAAATACATGAACTCATAATTATAGGTAGAAACTACAACAATCCTCTATTAGAAATGAACAGATTCAGGAGGCAGAAAATCAGAAAGGAAATAGTTAGGGGTGTCTCCATGGCACAGCTGGTTAAGCATCTGACTCTTGGTTTCAGCTCAGGTCGTGATTTTAGGTTCATGGGATCAAGCCCCATGATGGCCTCCACAGGACTCCACACTCAGCATGGGAGTCTGCCTGAGATTCTCCCTCCCCTCCCTGTGCCACCCCACCCCGGTTTGTGCTTTTTCTCTCTTTCTCAAATAAATAATAAAAGTAAAACCTTAAAAAGAAAAAAGACAGGACATAGTTAAATTCAACACCATTAATCAACTGGAAATAACTGACATCTATGAACTATTTCATCCAACAACAGCAGTTAACATTCTATTCAAGCTCACATACTACATTTATCAAGATAAACCACATTATGGGCCATAAAAAAAAAAGGTAACAAATTTAAAATAGAGACTAATGTCTGGTCTCAGACAACCATGGAATGAAAATATAAATCGGTAATAGGAATGTAGTTTGAAAATTTCAAAATGCTTGGAGATTAACAATACATTTCTAAATGATATATGTATCAAAGAAGAAATCTCAAGAGAAATTTTCAAATATTTTTAACTAAATAAAAATGAAAATATAAATTACAAATGTATGGGATGCAGCAAAAACCATCTTTAAAGAGAAATTTATGGCACTGAATGCACAAATTAGAAAAGATCTAAAATCAATACCCTAAGGATCAACCTTCAGAAACTAGAAAAGAAGAGCAAGTTAAACCCAAAGAAAGCACAAGAAAACCAATAAAAATTAGACCAAACTAAGTATTTTGAAATTGAAAACAATAAATCAATAGAGAAAAATCAATGAAACCAGAAGCTAATTCTTTGAAAACATCAAAAACTTGATAAGCTTCTCGATGGGCTAAGATAAAAAAGAAAGATGACACAAATTACCAATATCAGAAAATAAAAAGGGGGCACCAAAACAGATCCTACAGACATTAAAAGGATTACAAAGTAACACTGTGAACAAATCTATGCCCACAAATTAAAAAACCTAGATGAAACAAAAACCAATTACTTGAAAAACACAACTGGCCCAAACTCATACAAGAAGAAACAGATGTTCTGAAGAGAATGCACTTTTTGAAGAAATCAATAATTAATAACCTTCCATAACAAAAAGCAGTAGGCCCAGGTGGGTTCACTGGTGAATTCTACCAAATTTTTTTTTTTTTTTTTTTTTTTGACAGACAGAGATCACAAGTAGGCAGAGAGGCAGGCAGAGAGAGAGAGAGAGAGGAGGAAGCAGGCTCCCTGCTGAGCAGAGAGCCTGATGCGGGGCTAGATCCCAGGACCCTGGGATCATGACCTGAGCTGAAGGCAGAGGCTTTAACCCACTGAGCCACCCAGGTGCCCCTCTACCAAATTTTTAATGAAGAAATTATATCAATTCTCCACAATCTCTTCCAAAAAGCTAAAGTAGAGGGAATAATTCCTAATCGATTCTATGAGACCAAAACCAAAGAATTACATGAAAACTGCAGACCAGGAACTCATGAACACAGACGCAAAAATCCTCATCAACATATTAGCAAATCAAATCCAACAATGTACAAAAATATGTACACATCATCACTAAGTAATATTTATCCCAGATATGCACAAATAGTTCAACATTTGAAAACCAATTAATGTAATTTATCACATCAACAAGTCAAAGAGGAAAATCACATGATCCATACAGATGCCAAAAAAAATCTGACAAAATCAAATACACTTTAATGATAAGATAAAACCTCTCAAAAATCTAAAAACAGTGGGTAACTTCCTTAACTTGACAGATAATATCTTAAAACTTTAAACAATTTTCTAAAACCTACAAGTGATATCACAAATGGTGAGAAATTTGAACTTTTCTCACTCAAACTAGGAATAAGGCAAGGATATCTTCTCTCATCATGCCCTTTCATCACACTGTAAAGTCTTAACACATTAGACAAGAGGAAATAAGAGGTACAGAATGAGGAAAGAAGAAATAAAACTGTCAGCATTCAGAGATGACAGGATTTTCTGTAGAGAAAATCAAAAAGAATCGGGAAAAAACCGAACTCCTGTAATAAGAGATTATACAGCACCGTTGCAAAATACAAGGTTAATACACAAAAGCCAACAGCTTTCCTATTACCGGCTATGAACACTTGGAATTTGAATATTAAAACACATCACCATTTATTTTAGCACCCAAAGAAATGAGAGACCCAGTTATAAAGCAAACAAAATATGTACAAGATATATATGAGAAAAAACCTACAAAACCCTGATCAATAAAATCAAAGAGCTAAATATATGGAGAGACTATCTCCCTGTCCATGGATAGGAAGACTCAGTATTGTCAAGATGTCCTGTCTTACCAACTTGATCTACAATCTAGGCAATTGAAATCACAACTCCAGCAAATTGCTTTGTAAAAACTAAGAAGTTAATTCTAAAGTTTACGTGGAGAGGCCAAAGACCCAGAACAGCCAACTCAATATTAAAGAAGAAGAAGGTTGGAAGACTGATATTACTTGACTTCAAGATTCATGATAAAGCCACAGTAATAAAGACAGAGTGCTACTGGTGAAAAAACAGATGAACACATCAACTGAACAGGACAGAGAGCCCAGTAACAGACCCATATAAATACAGTGAACAGGTCTTGAACAAAGGAGGAAAGGCAATACACAGAGGAAAGACAGTCTTTTCAACAAACAACAAACAGTCTTTGGAACAACTGGATATCCAAATAAAAACAAAGAAAAGAAAATCCTCAAATAGACCTCAAATCTTTAACAAAAATTATTCAAATTAGATCTCAGATGCAAATGTAAAAAGCAAAATTATAGAACTCCTAGAAGATAATGCAGGGAAAAAACCTAGATTGACCTTGGGTATAGTGATGACTGTTTAGCTACAACACCAAAGACATAATTCAGAAATGAAATACCACCTAAGCTAGATTTCATTAAAATTTGGAATTTCTGCTCTGTGAAAGACAATATCAAAAAAATGAGAATAGCAGACAAAAACTGAGAAAGTATTTGCAAAAGACAAACATAACCAAAGGACTGACACCTATTAGAATGGCCAAAATCCAAAATGCTGACACCAAACACTGGAGAGGACACAGAACAGCACAGACCTCCACTCATTGCTGATGGCAAAGCAAAATGGTACAGCACCTTTGGAAGACACTTTGGAAGTTCCTTAATAACTAAATACACTCTTACCGTTTAATCTAGCCAATTGTACTCCTTGATATTTCCCCAAATGAACTGATAACTATGACCACATAAAATTCTGCAAAAGATGTTTACAGCAGCTTTATTCATTCTAAAATCTGGGCGTAACAAAGACTCCTTTTAGTATGTGAATGGATAAATAAAATGAGATATATCCAGACAATGGAATAATATTCAACATTAGAAATATATGAGCTATCAAACAATGAGAAGACAGCAGAACCTTAACTACCTATTACTAAGTGTAAGAAGCCAAACTGAAAGACTTCAAGATTCCAACTCTATGACACTCTGGGAAAGGCAAAACTATGGAGACAGTAAAAAGACTGCCAGGATTTGGGGCATGGGGTGGGGTGGGGAGGAAAAGATGAAAAGGCAGAGCACAGAGGATTTTTAGGGCAGTAGAACTATTCTGTGTGATACTACAGGGGTAGGTACATGTCATTTTACATTTGCTAAAACCCTTCAAGTGCAAAGCACCAAGAGTGATCTCTAATGTAAACCACAAACTTTGGATGATAATGACAGGTCAATTTAGGTTCCTTGGTTGTAACAAATGTACCACTCTGATGCAGGATGTTGACAGTGTACGTTTGTGGAGACAAGGATATGAAAATTATCTTTACTTTCTATTCAATGTTGCCTTAAACTTTAAACTTCTCTGAAACATTAATTGATTAGTTAAAAAAATGAGTTAGAACAACTCCTTTAAGCTTATCCATAATCATTCACCATTTTACTCAAAGGGCACTTCTATTAAATATTCATCACCTTTAACCAATAAAATCCAATGCCCTTTCTGATATGCATCCCTCTGGCTCTTTTTACTTTGAAATGGTCATTGTAAAAAACATGAAATAAAAGGGTACTGGGAAGAATTAACTTCCTGGCTCCCAAAAGATCATAATAGGCAAGGTGACTTCTCTACAGTCTCCAAGTCAAAATTCAATTTAGTTCAGTTTCAAGAGTTGACTAGACTCAAGTTGTCGATCCATTCTAACAGAATTCACAGATGACTAATATAGGAACCACAACAATTTTTCTATTAATAACAAAAATATCTGCATGTATGTCTTCCCAGCTTACTCGCCTGCAGAAAGCCTGTTAAGTGGGAAGCCAAACTGTTATCACAAGGTTGTATAATGAAGACTGCCAACTAAGAAATTTCAAAGTAATAATAAATAAGAAAAAACTCACCATTTTACAATACCATTGCCACAGAGTAAACTGATTGATTGATTTGGTTCAGGTAAAAATCATCAACAAATACTAAAACCAATGAGTATTCATTACTTATTAATTACCTTTAAAAAAAAAAGATTTTATTTATTTGACAGAGAGAGAGAGCACACAAGCAAGGGAAGCAGCAGGCAGAAGGAGAGGGAGTCTGACATAGGGCTGGATCCCAGGACTCTGGGATCATGACCTGAGCAAAGGCAGACGCTTCACCAACTAAGCCACCCCCAGGCACCCCAATAACCTTTTTTTTTTTAATGGCAAAATCTGGTGGGATCCATCTTAACCAAGGTCAAACTTCTATACATCAGAGGACAACTGACATAATGTGCCCCTGGATATGATGTATGGAGAACTCTTGACCTACGGAGTATTTCTCCTAAGAATGGTTAACCTGAATCTAATTATGAGGCAACAAATACAAACTGAAACACATTCTGTAAAGCAACTGTCCTGGACTCTTCAAAAATGTCAATGTTATTTAAAAAAAAAAAAAAAATAGTGGGTGAACAGTTTTAGCTTATTCATTAAAATAAAATAAGCAGATATAAAGGAAATAAGAAAACTGTGGATATCTAAATATGAGTATTAGTGTTAAATTCATTATATTTGGCTATGTAGGCTACTGTCGTTATTCTTAGAAAACATGATGAAGTATTTGAGAGTGAAGGGCTATGATCTCTGCAAGTAACCCACAAACAGTTGAGTGGAAATATATATGTATAAAATCAAACGGATAAATACAATGTGGCAAAATGTAAAGGTAAATGACATATGGTTACTTGGTACACAATCCTACAACTTTTTGCAAATATGAAATTTTTCAACATAAAAACTTATAGAAGAGATTGCTCATTGAGCATAAAATCTGGACAAAAAGATAATTCAAGGGATGTGTTAGCTGGCTTAGTGGTAGCATGAACCTCTTAATTTCAGAATACAGATAATTCACATATTTAATGTAAGTATTTACATAATAAAAAAAAACTGCACGAGAAATAAATAGTTTCATCCTTGGTCTTAAAAAAAGTCCACTTTTGAACACAGATGATCACTGACAAACTTACCCTTAATATGGCTCCATTTTCTATGAACCCATTATCATTATGTCATTTGTTAAGGTCTCCATTATTTAAAGATAGCAACAGCACCAACTACATTACAGCCAGCTCTTCATAACCAGAAACATCTTTTATTCATCCCATGTTAATTTGAGATACTGTGGTTTAATTCTCTGAAAAAAAACATTTCTTTCCAAGTCTGTTTGATGAAATGATTGCTATCACTGTTTTAAGGAAAAAACCTTCATTTTTATCATGATACACTACTTTGAGTAATGAAGGAAAAAAACCTTCACGATATACTACTTTATCATGATACACTACTTTGGGTAATGTCTCTATTTAGAAAAATGAATGACAGTTTGGCACACAATCAAGATAGATACAACACCCCAGACAGAAGAAATAGTAAACTGGAGAAACAAAATACCATGTCAAGTTTAAGGAATAAACTTGTCTATTCCTTATACATAGTATATTATTGATGAAATATATAATAATGGAGAACATGGTAAGATGATGTTGTGTGTCATACTAAAGTATGCTTTGATTTTTTTTTTTTTGTCTCAACCTGAAGGTCTCAAGCCACTGAGTCAAGAAATCAATTTAGTAGGTCATAATCAGCATTTTTTTTAAATTAACTGAAGATGAGAACAGAACAGCACACAGAGTACATCACAGGCAGTAAGGATAAATTTTTTTATTAAACTTTTGTTTCTGTTACAAATGTCTGTTTATATGTGTGTACTGGGTCACAGATGTAAATTCTATTTCTTTTTGGTGACTCATGGTCAAAATGAGATTTGAAAGCCACTACTCTCCAGATGATGGAGGCTCATGGAAGGAAAGGTTTCAAGAAAGAATATGGTAAAATGTGTCTTTACAAAATCATGCTGGCAGTTAATACAAAATAGCTTTTCAAGCTAATGGGAGTCTTGAATTAAATTTACTCTCTGCCAGTATGTTTAAGGAGGATAAAACAGTGTTAAAAAGAAAATAGAATCGTAAGTAGTAATTAAAAAAGGTATATTTCATGCATGTTGGTTTCATTATTTTGCAGTTTCACACACACACACCCAGATAAATTCTATATCACAAGACACAATGAACTTCTTAATTTTTACATGGATGAAATAAAATTTTTGGAAGTCAGTGATAAGGAGAGTGATTAATTGGCAGAAAGAGAGATCAGGGACAGGGAGAAAATTAACAAACTACTCCAAAAGGAGGAAAGAGAAAATGAGGGTCTGAAGCCACAGAGGTTTTAAAAAAGAAAGAAAAAGTAAACACATGTTAGATTTGGAAGTAGTTTGGGAGGTAGGAAACATTCTTAGTAAATGTTTATAGACTGGAGTGGGAGGAGGAGAAAAAGAAAGCCCCCATGACTGAAATCTTAAAAAAAATAAAAACTATTTGAGAAGTAGTAAAGGATTTCCATCTGGATTCTACACTACAATGCACAAACTCCTCACTGTGGCATTTAAACCATAGCATGACAAGTCTGCAAGCTATTTTATTTCAACTTTTCTTCATTGCACTCGCAGGCCTTATTACTAGACAAACAATACCATTTCCATAAATATTAATACTACTTTCTTATGAGGTATTAATGATTCCACAGCACTGTATGACTTTGTATGATTTCAGACACTACAATGTGATATGCTATTTTATCACATCACATAGAACAGGTCCCTAAAATGAAGTCAGAATAAAAGTATTATTTTCTATTCACTCCTAAAATTGTATCCAAAATGGTTTCATGATGAAAATATTCTGAGGATGGTATTCAGGAATTTTAGTATAACTAATGGATGCAGTCTCCTGTCAGTCTGAGATTTGTGCTCCTTTCTTCTGAATTTCGTAAGAAATTTATGTAATGACTAAAAACCAAATCACACAGTTAACTTCTCTTTAATTGCCAGCAATGACAAATTAAGACGATACTTATAGAATTCCAAAAATACAGACGACCCTTGAATAATACAGGCTTGGACTACACAGGTCAATTTATACACAAATTCTTTTCAATAAATATGAAGAGTACCGTAAGTGTACTTTCTCTTCCTTACGATTTTCTTAATAACATTTTCTTTTCTCCAGCTTACTTTACTTGTAGAACACAGTACAAAATATACACAACATACAAAATACGTGTTAATGTACTGTTAACGTTATCAGTCTTCCAGTCAAAAGCAGGTTCTCAGTAATTAAGTTTTAGGGGAGTCCAAAGTTATACACAGATTTGACCTTGCAGAGGGTCATTCGTGCCCCTAACTTCCAAATTGTTCAAGGGTCATAGTAGTGAAAACTAACTTAAATCTTATTTCTCTTACCACCAATCATAAGCATTATAAAGTCCCATAAGTAAATAAGTACGGTAGCAATTCCACTCTAGATATCTGAATTAGTTTCTTTAGTCAGCTAAGAGCTAAAAGGCAGTAAAATGTTCCTAAACCTTCATATAGTCACTTTGCAACCCGGTGACTGGGAATTGCCTCTAAATCCATGCTGAAGCAGACACGCTGAAACTCAACCAACATGGATAAATAAGCTTACTCACTATATGTATATAATGAGTGACATTATAGTCCCTTAAGTGAAATAATATGGGGAAGAATATTTACACAGCTGTTGCTCAATTAAAAAGGAAATTAATAAGGATTTGCTTTAAAAACAAACAAACAAAAAACACATATTAAAAAAAAACATTATTGCTCCTGAAAGGAGATAAAAACCTATAAAGAAAAGAAAAAAAAGTCCTATTTTTACTTTCTATTCAAATGTAAGGAGACATTCATTTATTTAAATATCCATGTGAATGGTGCTCACTTCGGCAGCACATATACTAAATATCCATGTGAATGCATAAATAAAGGTGTCAAAGCTCCTTTCTCTACTACCAAAATATATACGTATCTAAACAAACTCAAATATCTATAAACATATATAGTGAAGTACTAAAACATTATTCAAAATATTTTAAGAATATTACTGATCTATTGATAATTCTTCCATAAAGAATTTCATTCTTCTCCTGAAAAATTTATCTTACGTGGTTTAAAAAGAGAGAGAGAGAGAGAGAACTCCATACTGGTTTAAAGCGCAAACCTAGGGGTCACAAATTTGGTTTGAATTATTTGGTAGCTTTGTGAACGGAGAAAGTTACCTAAAACTCTTCTTACTTCAATTTCCTCCTATATAAAACTGTTAGTTATACTTACAGGGAGGGGTTGGAGAGGGTGGAAATATATATATACAGCTCCTTTCGAAAATAATATGTAAAAAAAAAAAAAATAATATATATATTATTTGTATATACATAATATACATAATATATATGTACATATATATAAAATTTATATGTATATAAATTTGTAGCTATCTCTGGTAATAAAAGAATGCTTTTTTCCTTTGTATTTTCCAAGTCTCCAAATTTTCAATAATAAAAATATACTCATCAATCTTAAAAGTGATTGTTAAAAAATTATGCAATAGACAAAAAGTCCAACATACAATTAAAAAAAAATCACCCATCATACCAAGAACCAAGAAAATGACTTGAATGTAAAAAGACAACAATGCCAACACCGAAATGAATTACATATTGCAATTGTCTAACAAAGATGTAAAAGCAGCCACCATAACAATTCTTCATCAATTACAAATTCCTGTGAAAAAGACAAATAAAACAAGAAATCCAAGCCAAGAAACAAGTTATGAAAAGCAACCAATTAGGGCACCTGGGTGGCTCAGTTGGTTAAGTGACTGCCTTCAGCTCAGGTCATGATCTTGGTGTCCCAGGATTGAGTCCCACATTGGGCTCCCTGCTTGGTAGGGAGTCTGTTTCTCCCTCTGACCCTCCCCCTTCTCATGCTCTCTCTCGCTCATTCTCTCTCTCTCTCAAATAAATAAATAAAAGCTTTTATTTAAAAAAGCAACCAATTAGAAATTACAGAACTGAAAACTATATAGTAAGAAGAAAAACTTAATGGATGGGCTCAATAGTAAAAATTACAAAGGGCAAAAATTAGTCAATTTGAGGACATATCAATAGAATTTACCCAATCTAAATAAAAAAGAAACAGGACTGAAAAGAAACTAACAAAGACTCAAAGATCTATGGGGCAATAATAAAAGATTCAACCCAGTATCACTGCAGTCCCATAAAGAAGAAGAGGATGAAACTGAAGGAGTATTCATAAAAATAATAGCTGAAAACTTCCAAACTTGGAGAAAGACAAAAACCCATAGAGTCAAGTAAGAACTTCAAACAGGTAAACCCACAAAAATTATACCTTGCCACATCATTTCAGATCTGAAAAAAAAGGAAAAATCTTAAAACCAACCATAAAGAAAAGATGCATTACCTATAAGGGAACATGAATTCAAATGACAGATTTCTCATATGAAACCACAAAGGTAAAAAGATAAAAGTTAACAAAAATCTTTTAAAAGCTCAAAGAAAAGTACTGTCAATCATGAATTCTAGATCTGACAAAACTATCTTTCAGGAACAAAAGGGAAATAAAGACATAAGCAGGCAAAGGAACCTAAAAATCTGTCATTTGCAAATGTATCCTTCAAAAATAGCGAAGAAGTTCTTTCAGATGATAAATGAAGGAATGCTGTAACATTAGGAAAGAAGAACAATGGAAAAAGCAAGAATATGGGTAAAAACTATAGACTCAATAGACTACCCTTCTTTGCATGAAGTTTTAAAATCATCGTTGATGGATGAAATAAAAATTATACAGGCAGCCAAAAAAAAAGTTAGAGTTCACCAAAGTTTTAAAACATCTGTACATTGAAAAACGCTACCAAGAGAGTGCAAAGGCAATGCACAGAATGGAAGAAAATATCTGCAAACCACTTAACTGAAAAAGGATTGATACAGGAATATATAAAGAACTACTGTAATTCAAAAAGAACACAAACCAACTTAAAAATAGACAAGAGACTTCAAGGACATTTCTCCAAGTAAGATACACAAATGGCCAATAATCATATGAAAAGATGCTCATTCATAAGGGAAATGCAAGTCAAAATCACAATGAGATAGTTCATATGGAGAGCTATTATGAAGAGGAGGAGGAGGAGAAAGGAACAGAAAATCACAAGTAATGGTGAAAATGTGGAGCAATTAGATTCCTTATGCATTGCCAGTGGGGCTGTAAAATGGTAGAGGCACTATCACGGATGCTATGACAATTCCTCAAACACTTAAATACAGAACCACCATATGATCCAGCAATTTCATTTCTAGGTATATACTTAAAATGAAAGCAGGGACTTGAAGAAACATTTGTGCACCTGTTTGAGTAGCATCACTCCCAAGAGCCAAAAGGTGGAAGCAAACTAAGGGTTCATCAGTAGGTAAATGCATAATCAAAATGTGGGGACAGACTAGAAGAATATTCAGTCTTAAAAGTAAAATTTCAATAAATGCTACAACACAAACCTTGTAGACATTATGCTAAGTGAAATAAATCAGTCACGTATTTTATGATTCCATTTACATGAGATACCTACAGCAATCCAATTCTTAAAAACAGAAGTAAAATAGTTGATGCCAGAAACTAGGGGAAAGGGATATGGGGAGTTAGCGTTTAATGCATATAGAGTTTCAGTTGGGCAAGATGGAAAGGTTCTGGGGATGGATGGTGGTAACAGCTGCACAACAATGTGAATATAATTTATGTCACAGAACTATACACTTAAAAATGGTTAAAATGGGGGGCTCCTGAATGGCTCAGGTGTTAAGCATTTGTCTTCAGCTCAGGTCATGATCCCAGGGTCCTGGGATCAAGTCCTGCATCAGGCTCCCTCTCCCACTTCCCCTGCTCGTGTTCCCTCTCATGCTTTGTCTCTCTCTATCAAATAAGTAAATAAAATCTTAAAAAAAAAATTGGTTAAAATGATAGATTTTATATCATGTATATTTTAGCACAAAAGGAAAATATATTAACACTATCCGATATGTATAAAGAAGAAATATTCAAAACAATGATATTTACAAAGTAAGAGAATAAAGGGGTGTAAATGGAAGGGTAGGTTCCACACTTCACCCAAACCGATAAACTGTTTACCAATAGACTGCAGTAAGTTACATATGTATATTTTAATATCCAGTGAAGCCATTAAGAAAACACCATGAAGTGATATATTTGAAAAATATTATAAATAAATCAGAATGAAATACCAACAAATGCTCAACCAACACACAGAAAGAAAAGAGAAGGGACATCTGGGTGGCTCAGTTGGTTAAGCATCTGCCTCCAGCTCAGGTCATGATCCTGGGGTCTTGGGATTGAGCCCAGCATCAGGATCCTACTCACCCAGGAGTCTGCCTCTCCCTCTCCCTTTTCCCCTCCCCCCAGCGCATGCAAGCTCTCTTTCCCAAAAATAAAAAAAAAATCTTTTTTAAAAAAGAAGAGAGAAGAGAAACAGAAATGAGTAGAGAAAAAAATAGAAAATGAAAACAAAATGGCAGAAGCCCTAAGAGCAAATGACATATGCAATAAAGGGGTTAGTATTCAAAATACATACAGAACTTATAAAACTCAACACCCAAAAGACAAATAATCCAATTAAAAATGGGCAGAAGACATGATGAACAGAGATTTCTCCAAAAAAGACATCCACATGGCCAAAAGACACATGGAAATATGTTCATAATCACCATCAGGGAAATGCAAATCAAAATTACAAGGAGATATCACCTCACTCCTGTCAGAATGGCTAAAAGCAGCAACATGAGAAACAATAGGTCTTGGTGAGGATGTGGAAAAAAGGAACATTCCCGCACTGCTGATGGGAATGCAAACAGGTGCAGCCACTGTGGAAAACAGTACAGAGGTTCCTTAAAGGGTTAAAACAAAGAACTATCCTATGATCCAGCAACTGCACTACTGGCTATTAACCCAAAGAATACAAAAATACTAATTCAATGGGATACATGCACCCATGTGTTTATGGCAGCATTATTTACAATAGCCAAGATATGGAAACAGCCCAAGTGTTCACTGACTCGGGAATGAATGTGGTATTTATATACAATGGAATATTATATAGCCATAAAAAGAATGAAATCTTGCCACTTGCAACAACATGGATGGAGCTAGAGAGTATTATGTTAAGTGAAGTAAGTCAGAGAAAGACAAATACCAAACACCAATGGTTACCAGAGGTGAAGGAGGTGGGCGGAGGGTGGATTAAATAGATGATGGGGGATTAAGGAGTGCATCTGGAGTGATGAGCACCAGGTGATATATGAAATTATTTAATCATTGTAATTTTGGAACTGGAACTAATATAACACTGTATGTTAACTGGAATTAAAACAAAAATTTCTTAAAAAAAGCTTTAACATATCAATAATTAAAATAAACGTAAACAGGGGTGCCTGGGTCGCTCAGTGGGTTAAGCCTCTGCCTTCAGCTCAGGTCATGATCTCAGGCCTGGGATGGAGCCCTGCATCGGGCTCTCTGATCAGCAGGGAGCCTGCTTCCCCCCCTCTCTCTCGGCCTGCCTGTTTACTTGGATCTCTCTCTCTGTGTCAAATAAATAAATAAAACCTTCAAAAAATAAATAAATAAATAAATAAAATAAATGTAAACAGTTAAAATATGCCAAAGACAAATATTGGCAATGTGGACTTAAAGGAAAAAATGACCCAACTATAGGCTGTTTATAAATAACTCACTTAAAATAAGAGGTGAAAAAGTACCAGAAAAGATGCATGTAAACAAAAGCAGGGGTGGCTATATCAATTTTGGATAGACTTTAGAGCAAAGACAATTGCTAGAGAGAAAAGAGGACCATTATATAATGATAAAGGATGGATCCAACAGGAATACCTAACAATCCTAAACAGTACACACAAAGCAAAATACATGAAGAACTGATAGAGCTAAATGGAATAAGAGACAAATTCTCAGTTATGATTGGGAACTTCAAGACTTCCCTTCTCAGAGACTCACAGAAATACTAAACAGAAAATCAGCAAAGATTTAAAAGTTCTAAAGAATACAATCAACCAAAAGGATCTAACTGACTTCATCAAAAAACAGCCAAATACCCACTTTTATTTTCATCCATAGAACACTCACCAAAACAGACCATATTTGGGCCATAAAACAAATTTAAAAGTATTGAAATCATAAGAGTATATTCTCTGACCATAATGGACTCTAACTAGAAATCAATAAGAGAAAGACAACTGGTTAAGTCTCAAAACACTTGGAAATTAAACAACACACTTCTAAACAACCCAAGCATCAGAGAACAAGTCTCTAAGTAAAGTTAAAAAAGAAACATAATTGAGTAAAAATGCAAAGACAACACAGAAAAGACAGCATCAAAAGATGTGGGATACAACTAAAAAAGTGCCAAGAGGAAAAAGTACAGGATGAAATGCTACATTAGCAAACAGAAAATGTCCCAAATCAGTATCTTAAATTTCTACTTAAGAAAATAAACCCAAAGCAATCAGAAGAGAAATAATAAAAAAAAAAAAAGCAAAAATCAAAAAAACTGAAAACAAGAAAACTATTGAAATCTTTGAAAAAATAAAATTGGTAAATCTTTAGCAAAATTGGCAAAACAAAAAGGAGAGAAGGTACAAATTATGAATATCAGCAATAAAAGAAAGTATCACTGAACATCCTAAAGCCATTAAAAGGGTAATCAGGAAATAATACAAACAAGTTTATGCTCTTAAATTAGATTAATTAGAAGAAATGAATCAGTTCCTCAATCAACCACATACAGATCTTCCTCTACCTTCAACAGAGCTACATCCAGCTAACCCATTTTAAGTTGAAAATATCACAAATCAGAAATGCATTTAATGGGGTGCCTGGGTGGCTCATTCCCTTAAGAGTCTGCCTTTGGCTCAGGTCATGATCTCAGGATCCTGGGATCGAGTGCTGCATCAGGCTCCCTGCTCAGTGAGGAGCCTGCTTCTCCCTCTCCCTACCACTCTGCCTACTTGTGCTCTCTGTCAAATAAATAAATAAAATCTTTTTTAAAAATGCATTTAATGTACCTAAGCTACCAAACATCAGAGCTTAGCCTCGCCTACATTAAGTCTCCTCAGAACACTTACATTATTAGCCTACAGTTGGGCAAAATCACCTAATGCAAAGCCTATTTTACTTTAAAAAAAAAAAAAGTGTTGAATATCTCATGTAATTTACTGAATACTGAAAGTGAAAAACACAATGGTTCTAAGGGTACAGAATCCTTTTAAGTGTTATAGGTTGCGGCTGTTTACACTTGTGATTGCATGGCTGACTGTGAGCTATGATTTGCTGCTGCAGCCCAGCATGGTAAGAATCTTACCACATATTGTTAGGCCAGGAAAAGATCAGAATTCAAAATCCAAGTATGGTTTTTACTGAATGTGTATCACTTTCACACCATCATAAAGCCAAAAAAATCTTTAGTCAGGGACTGTTTGTGCTACCAATATTCAACCAAAATAAATAATAAATAAATATAAATCCACATCCGTTAAAAAAAATGAATTCATAATCTTAATTCTTAAAAAAAAAAGAAAAAAACCCACTCTGAAATGTTTTCACCAGAGAATTCTAGCAAATATTTAAAGAATACCAAAACTTCACAAACTCTTCCAAAGAGTAGAAAAGGAGGTAATGTGACCTGCCTCATTCTATGAGGCCAGTATTACCCAAATACTGAAATGAAACAAAGATATCACAAGAAATATACAGACCATATCACTAATGAATTTAGACACAAATTCTCAACAAATCAACAACCTAAATTCAGCAATATTTGAAAAACATTACATACCATAACCACATGGGATTTACTCCACATATGCAAGGAGTGTTCAACATTAAAAAAAAAAAAGTGTAATCTACAATATCAACAAACTAAAGAAAAAAATCTTATCATATAAATTGACTCAGTAAAAGAATTTGGCAAAATCCATCAACCATTCATAATAAAAACTCTCAGTAAACTAGGAAGACAGGTGATCTACCTACACTTAGAGTATCTACCCAACTACCCACCCCCACAAAAGTACACTTAACATGGTATTTAATCCTGAAATACTAAATGCTTTCCACCTAAAGCAAGGATGTCTAGAAGTTCTAGCCAATGCAACAAGACAAGAAATAAAAGGCATAGAGATTAGAAAAAATATTGTAAAAAGCCTCTAAAAACGAAAATGTAATTTTAGAAAAGTCAAAAAATACAGGAACAATGCAAAAATCAACCAGATTTCAATGTACTAATAATGAACATATGGAAACTGAAATAAAAAACGTAATATTCACAAAATTCCTCCACAGAAAACAAAAAAAAAAGTAAGTATAAATTTAATAAGGTGTACAACAGGACTTGTAGATATGGATAAGCTTGTTCTAAAGTTTATATGTAAAGACACAAGGCTTTGAATAACTCAAACGATCTTGAAAAGTGAGAGGAACCACTCTACCTGATTTTAGGACTTATTACATAGATAATCAGGAGTATCACAGCAGATGGAAACATATAAACCAAGAGAACTCAAGAGAGAACCCAGCAGTCAACCCATACATATATGCCCAATTGGCTTTTTATGAAATTCAAAAGAGGAAAGAAAGGGTGCCTGGGTGGCTCAGGGGGTTAAGCCTCTGCCTCCAACTCAGGTCATGATCTCAGGGTCCTGGGATCAAGCCCGCCATAGGACGCTCCACTCATCGGGAGCCTGCTTCCCACACGCCACCCCACCCACCCACCTCTCTGCCTACTTGTGATCTCTGTCAAATAATTAAATAAATTCTTAAAAAAAAAAAAAAAAGAGGAAAGAAATTTACTTTTTCAACAAATGATGCTGGAGCAACTAGATATCCATAGCAAAAGTATGAAACTTAATTTAAAATTATCTTTTAAAAAAATAAAAATCTAAGTCATAGGCTTAACTATAAACCATTAAAGTATAGAACTTTATATAAAGCTATCACAGTAGAGGGACGCCTGGGTGGCTCAGTTGGTTAAGCGGCTGCCTTCGGCTCAAGTCATGATCCCAGCATCCTGGGATCGAGTCCCACATCGGGCTCCTTACTCGGCAGGGAGCCTGCTTTTCCCTCTGCCTCTGCCTGCCTCTCTGTCTGCCTGTGCTTGCTTGCTCTCTCTCCCTCTGTCCCTGACAAATAAATAAATAAAATCTTAAAAAAAAAAAAAAAAGCTATCATAGTAGAAAATGTTTGAGACCTATGCTAGGTAAAGAGTTCTCAGACTTGCCTCCAAAAGTAAATATTAATAAATTAAGCCTCAACAAAATTAAAAACTTTTACTCACAGAAAGACCTTGTCAAAAGGAAAAGAAAAAAAGAAAAGCTACAGAATGGGAGAAAGTATCTGCACATAGCAGACAATGGAGCAATATTTAGAATTCTGAAAACTCAACAATAAAACAATCCTATTGGAAAATGGGCAAAAGACATGAACAAACATTTTACCAAAGAGGATAGACAGCAAATTAGCAAATGAGAAGATCTTCAACATCATCAGCCACTTAGGTAAATACAAATTAAAACCTCAATAAGATCACTAGACACCTTATGGGAACAGCTTAAATAAAAATTTATGACAATATCAAATGCTTGTGAGAATACAGAGAATCTGAACTGCTCATACATTACTGGTAAGAATGTAAAAGGATACAGCCACTCTAAAAAACAGATTGGCAGTTTCTTATAAAACTGAACATGCAATTGCCACACAGTCCTACAACTGCACTCTTGGATATTTATCAGACAAAAATGACAATTTATATCCACACAAAAATATGAACACTAATGTTCAGAGCAGCTTTTTTTCCCCTAATAGTTAAAACTGGAAATAATCCAAATGTTCTCCAGTGGGGGAATGGCTAAACAGTCCTACATCCATACCATGAAATACTCCTTAGCAAATGAAAAGGGACAAAAGTACTGATACATGCAATGACTCGGATGAATCTTGAAGGAATTGTGTTGAGTAACAAAGGCTAACCCCAAAAGGTTACATACTATGTGATTCCATCTGTACAATGGGGGGGGGGTGTTTTTGTATAACGTTTTTCAAAGGGCAAAATGAAAAACAGATTACTGGTTGCCAGGAGTTAGAGATAAGGGAGACGTGAAAGGAGGTGAGTTTGATTATAAAAGGGCAGCACAAGAAATCCGGTGGTGATGAAACTGTTCTGTATCTTTACTATAGTGATGATTACACAAATCTACACATGTGATAAAACTGCATAGAACTAAATGCATGCTGAACACATAGAGACACACAATTTTATGCAGACCCAATGAAATTGAAGATTTAATTAAATCAAAGTCAATTTCCTGGCTGTCATAACCAGATGTTGCCACTGAGGGAAAAAATGGGTGAAGGACACAAACTCTGTATTATTTCTTACAACTAATGTTAATCTACAGTTACCTCAAAATAAAATGTAATTAAAAAATAAGAAATAAATCAATATTTAGCTAGGTAGATAGACATGGATGAGGAGAATATGGTGCAGTAAGTGATATAAGTGTCTTAGCTGTGAACCCCAAGTCTAGTGGGTTATACCTACAAAGAAGCCTTAACAGATTAAAAAGAATCTTTAGGTCTTTCCCTTATGCTTCAGACAGATATGTAAGAGAAAAGGGATTTCAAAAGTAATCTTTTTTTTTTTTTTAAAGATTTTATTTATTTGACAGACAGAGATCACAAGCAGGCAGAGGCAGGCAGAGAGAGAGGAGCAAGCAGGCTCCCTGCTGAGCAGAGAGCCCGAAGCGAGGCTCGATCCTAGGACCCTGAGATCATGACCTGAGCTGAAGGCAGAGAGGTTTTAACCCACTGAGCCACCCAGGTGCCCCTCAAAAGTAATCTTTTTAAAGCTTACTTCTAAACAGAGAGCTTCTAGTTGGTGAATACATGGAGGTGAGAGTGTGGCTAGAAGAGTGGTATCCCCAGAGAAAGCCTGGAAGCTCTGTACCCTTTTCCACATACCTTGCCCAATGCTTCTCCTCCATTTGGTTGGAGTTATAGCTCTTGTAATAAACTGATAATCTAGCTTGATAAAGTCTGATGAGGTGTTTATCTTACTGACACCAGACAAAATAATAAAAATACACACACACACACAAATGTGTAATACTGAATATTACAATAATGAACACAGAGTGAATACAGAAATTTTGCTGGAGTAATGTCTCCCCACAGGACTGTTCATGGCTACCATCCATGGTCATATGTAGGATCTTTTCATTCTATAAGAATCAGACAGGCACTTAAATAATTTTTCCATCTTTCAACATACATATGGCCAAAAAAAGAGATATAAATCACTAACACATAAGGAAAGAAGGACGAATATAAGGGAAGTTTTTCTTTCCTCCAGCGAAAGACATGAAATAAAATCATGAGGACCCGGTTTCTCAAGTAGTAAATGTGCATCTGATCTACATCAAAATCACCCAAAGCCATTTTTTAAAGAGAGAGGGTTATCCAGTGTTATCGGTCAGCTCAGACTGCCATAACAACAACAACAACAACAAAACACATTGGATAGCTTAAACCAAAGAAACTTATTTTCTCACAGTTCTAGAAGCTGAGTTCAAGATTAAAGTGTGAGCAGAGTTACTTTTTAGTAAAGCCACTCTCCTTGACTTTAGATGGCCAACTTCTCACTCTGAACTCGCATGGCCTTTTCTCTGCACATGTGCACTCCCATGTCTCTTTCTCTTCTTATAAGGTCCAAAATGATTTAACCTTAAATGAGGCCCTATACACATACAGCCACATAGGGACTTAGGGCTTCAACCTATGAGTTTTAGGGGGACAAAATTCAGTCCATAATACCCAGTGACCAACCAGCCCTGAAGTATATTTTATATGAATACACATATATATATGTATATTATACTTACTGGAAGGGGGCAAGGCAAAGGAAAAAGTATAGTATGTGCATTACAATTCCAATTCTATCAACTTAGTGTTCCCAACAATAAAAATGAGGAGAATATCTATTCTTACTGTATAGCTGTGAGAATTAAAAGAAATAATCTATGTAAAGTGGCCAGCATATGGTAAAGGACTAGTCAATCCTGGACCTCTGCCTTTCATCCCCTCCCCCCCAAAATTAATTATGAATATTACTCAAATCTAAACATATCTGAAAAATTATGGGAACTAGATTCTGTCCCAGTTCTACCACTACCTAGCTATGTGACCTTAACCAAACCACTCTTCTGCACCTGGGCAATGAGAGTTTCCTCTATCACTAAAATACTATGTATCTATGCGTATCATTCATGACTGTAATATCAAACGCCAATACTACAAAAGCTAATCAAACTTTTTTTTTAAGGTTTTATTTATTTATCTGAGAAAGAGAGCACAGAGGGAGAATGAGAGGGAGAAGCAGACTCCCCACTGAGCAGGGAGCCCGATGTGGGGCTCGATCCCAGGACCCTGGGATCATGACCCAAGCTGAAGGCAGACGTCCAACCAACTGAGCAACCCAGGCACCCCGCTAATCAAACTTTTTATAAAATTCCAGTAAAAGAGGATTATGGTATGAAATTTCAATTTATTCTTCCAAATACTTCCATTCTTTAAACTCTTCCACAACTATCCTCCAAAGTGAAAAATTTATCTGTACAACACGCCTGTAAGGCTAATTTCACCATCTTCTCTTTATCATTAATGCTTCATCTTCCAAGTAGATTGTATACTCTTTTATATTTTTGTTCCCCTACGTTTGTTTTACTCACAAAAATCACTTAATCACTGAAATGCCTAAAATCACACCCCAAATCCTGTTGAGATATGATTAGGCATATGAAGAGGTTTCCAATAAATTGTACCTGACAACTGTTTTCAACTTAGCCCACTACTGAAATGTATTGTTTCAGTATTGTTTCAAATGTATTGTTTGAGTTATTTCAGGATGAGATACTTACTGCACATTCAAACAATGAGCCATAACCAGCATCCATACTCTATAAACGTGCTTTAAAATTAAGATAATGGTCAGAAGCAAATCTACTGTGAGGATATTTGAATCATTTAACGAAAAACAATTTACCATGTTAAGCCTAAGGGAATAACTTGTAAGTACTTGCCCTTTCCCCTACCTTGTCCCTCACCACTCCTATCCTAGTATTACCTGGTATTACATATAAATGCATAACACATGAGGTAGGTTTTTACTTAGGCGCCTTTAACATATCTCACCTGCCAGTATCAATGCCCTTGTATAGTCCCTACCCAAATCAAATCTGAACTGGGTCACGTTATTAGCACTGGCCATCAGTACATCAGCAAACACAAAGAATGCAGACACTTGATAAATGTTGGCACAGTGAGGCTTCTTCTCTTGAAATGCTCCCTCATGAAACCCAGCTTCCATGCTGTGGAGAAACTCAAGCTAATTAAGGGGGTAGGCTACATGGAGGCAGATGAAGGGAGAGAGGCAGTCATATTCCCAGGTATCCACTAGCTATTCCAGCCATCTCAGCTGCGGCCTCAGATTTATGAATTAAGAAGCCACCTTAGATGCTACAGCCAACAGATGACACATGGAGTAGTCCCCATCAAGCCCTAACTTTTAGAATTAAGAGCAAATAAACCTTGTTGTAACTAAACAAGTGTAAGCCAATTAGAAAAGTTCTGTATTGGTAGTAAACAACCAAGAAATGTCAGCAGTAATAACGGTTACTGTTAATAAATTATTCTAAGTCCCACCCCACCAATGTATTGTTTTGAGTATTAAAGCTGCTCTCAGAGACATTCTCTCATTTTCTTAATATAGAGACAATACAGAGATATTGGCCAATATAGGCCAATAAAGAGACAGGAGTAGGGGCACCTGGGAGTCTCAGTAGTTAAGCGTCTGCCTTCATTCAGCTCAGGTCAGAACCCCAGGGTCCCGGGATCAAGCCCCACATCGGGCTCCCTGCAGGGCGGGAGGCCTGCTTCTCACTCTCCCATTGCCCCTGCTTGTGTTCCCTTTCTCAATGTGTTTCTCTCTATCAAATAAAAAAATAAAATCTTTTTTTTTTTTTTAATAAATAAATAAATAAATAAATAGAGAGACAGGAGTAAAGCAACCAGATAGGCCTACTTTTTGCGTTCCCTTTCTTCTTCCTAATTTACAGCTGTCCTTACACACACACACACACACACACACACACACACACACACACACCCCACC
>NW_019154103.1:12254892-12358240 GCF_002288905.1 Enhydra lutris kenyoni | reverse complement strand
CCCCCCCCCCCCCCCCCCCCCCCACCAACCTACCCCCCACAGCGTGGAGCCCAATGCAGGGCTCCAACACAGACGGTGAGATCAAGACCTGAGCCGAGATTAAGAGTGGGACACTGAACCCACTAAGAAACCCAGGTACCCCTGTCCTTTTTCTTTTTATCTCTACCTATAATGCTTGCCTGATTTCCCCCGAGTGCCTAATCAATGATCCAAACCAATTCTACCCTTTGGCTGTGCTCTTTATTCTCAGGAATTACAGGCACTTCCTTCAACTTCCTTCAACCTCCTTCCAGACCAGTGGTAAATAAAATTAAGAGTTCAGTAGGATAGACTCTTCACTCGGGGTCAAAAGTTTATACTCCTTTAACTTGTAATTCTTTTTCACATGACAGAATCATTAGGCAAAGGGTGTGAGAACCAATAAGGTCTTGTTTAGAAAATAAATTAAGCAACAGGGATAACATACTTGCTACCTTTCCTCAAAGACTTACTGATCCTAATTATATACTTTTCTTATTCCTTTAAAGCCCATGACCTTTTGTTCATACTTCACTCATGATATTTATCTTAATCTAGCCTGAGTGAGAGTAGTTGGTTTACTTAACTTCCTATTAGATCTATAACTGTCCCGGAAGAGAGAACTGAGAAAATGGGCATCTTACTCATTTTTGTATCCCGTAAATTAAGCACCCACTACACTGTTCTACTATTCATACAGATATGGTTTAAAAAAAAAAAAAAATCTGGGTCCTGGTCAGCAACCACTCTGTACTTAACTAATCCTTGCAATTCTCACCTCCTCCCAATTTTACTAAGAAATAATGACTCACCCATAGTTATAATGCAATTAGTGACAAAGTTAATGAACACTACATGTCCTAACATTCACCTCTAATAATTATTTGGCTTAATTAGAATTATTTTATTTTTGTAGAGATAGTCACATGTTTTTTGAGGAAAAGAAAGGCATCTTTTATGTTCCGTATTTCCTTTTCCTTCAAGTTTCAGGCTTGAGAAGCCTGCATATTGTGTCCAAGGTAAGATCTATGCCACCTGCCAGGCAAATAATATCAAAGGCAAAGCAAGTAGTAGCCTAGTAGAGGCTACAGCAAACCAAAGCTTAGAACTTACCTAAATGGGGCAACCACTACTCAGCTCTAGCAAGCTACAATCAAACAGGAACAGCAACCAGGTAGAGCCAAATCCTGTGATTTTGCAAGTGATGCTAGAAAGTGAGACTTCTTAAATGTGAAGTCTTCCTATTTTTAAGTGGTGGAGACTGATTACTAAATGTTCTAAATACACCAAGAAAAAGCAATACACGTATCTGTGGAGTGGATCCAGTCCAAGCGCATCCTGCTACTGCAGGCTCATAGTTCAGAATCTCTACATATAATTGAAGGTAGACTAAGTGAACATGCTCCTTTACTATTAGCCTCACTTCTAAAGCAAAGAAAGCAGGACCACTAAAAGCAAGTCCATAAAATTAGAAGGTGTACCAGTGACAAACTCCTTTAACTTTTTTCTCTCTTGAAAATCAAATCTGTTAGTTTTAGATATGGGATCTTCTACAGCATAAAAATACATAGGGGAGAATTTTTTGCTTTTTAAATTTATTTCCTCAAAATTTGCGAAAAGGAAAATATTCAAATAAACAGTTAAAATTATATAAACTTTTCTGGCCTTAACCAAACTAATGAAAACTGTCAGTAATAAACATGAGACAATGACTCCCCATGCACACAGAAAAACAAGGTACAAAACACTAATGGCATTAAAGTATTTGCTCTCGTCTATCTATATATTGTCATTTGACTCTCTTGTGACCAACTGCACCAAACTCGCTGAATACAAGGTTGAACTCCATGACAAGGGAACTCTACTGTAACAAACCACTGTGGACTCAAACCTATGACCTGAACCTCCTTAATATGCTATCCAATAACTAAGGTAAGCACTCACTAGTAAATATTGTTAGTCCAAGAACATTTCTTCATACTTTTACAAAAGATTTGACATTTTTTTTTAAAGATTTTATCTGTTTATTTGACAGAGAGGGAGAACACAAGTACACACAGAGGCAGGAAAAGGGGGGGGGGGAGAAGCAGGCTCCCCGCTGAGCAGAGAGCGGGATGTGGGGCTCCATCTCAGGACCCTGAGATTATGACCTGAGCTGAAGGCAGAGGCTTAACCCACTGAGCCACCCAGGTGCCCCAAAAGATTTGACATTATTTAACCAAGTCATTAAAGCCCTTTAAAAATAGGAATTTACAGAAAAGATCTGAACTTAATCTCTACACTACTTAACGGGCTAGAATTCCAGCCTTTATGAAGTCATAATTTTTAATATAATTAATCACTTCTGATAGTCCTCTGGAGTTCCAACATTTCTTTAAAATAACTACAAGTGAGGAAGTCCCTATACCAAAAGAATCAGTAGGAAATTTATTGAAAATAAAATTATATTACTGTTACATTGGGACACCATACACTAAACACTTACTATGTGCCAGTACTTCCGGGTTCTCATTCAACCTTCAAAAACAACCCTATGACGGAGGTACCATTATTATCCCCATTTTACAGATGGGGAAACTGACCTTTCCAAGATCACACAGCTCTAAGTGGCAGAGTCAGGATTACAGCCCAAATCTTGTCTAACTTCAGAATGTGCCCTTCAACACTACACTGTATTGCCTCCAATGACTCTGGGTTGATATCTAAGATAAACAAAAGAGGGAAATTTGTACTTCTCGTGACAAATTTTAAAAACATACTAGAAACGGAAGGTACTTTTCAGAACATGAACAATTCTCAAATACAGTCATACAAGTATTATTTTTATTCCCAAATACATATTAATAATGATGGAAATCTCACACGATGGACTTCCCACAAACACAATTTCTCCTGAGTACTCATTCATGTTTATTATTGAAAATTTAATGGGAACACTCTATATTTTCTGCCCAGTTTTGCTGTGAACGTAAAACTATTCTACGAAATAAACTTTTCTTAAAAAAAATTTAGAACCACAATATGCCAAATATGTCTAATACAATTCAGTCACAAACACTTGACATAAGACCATCTTCTTTGGGTATGAAAAGTTGCGCTTTATTATAACTGCAGTGCTGAGCATGTAGTGAGCACTTAAACATTTAACTGACTGATTCTTTCAAAAAGGCTTGAAGGTATGTAAACAGTGCTGTAAAATGCAAATTTTTAACACTCCCAGAACATCTTCAGAAGTCTGTAACACTAAGACATAATGTGGTAAGTTGGAATAAAATTAGACAAAAAAATTAAACTCCTAATTAACAATATAAAAGGAATGCAATACTGTTATACCATGGCTGACATAAATAAGGTTAATTTTATTTTTCCACCTTAAGTATCAAAAGATGTAGCCTTAAGTCAAAAATGGATCATTACAGAATCTTTTTCTAATTCATTTTGTAAGTCCTCTCTAAATCTTCCATAGCTTATCGAAAACAAACAAACAAAAACTTCCAATTGTTCCGAGTGACTGTCAACATAGGAACCAAATATTTTTTTCCTCTGACACACCACACCAAGGTTATCAAATTTCTAAAGGTCAAATAATACTGATGTGAGGGATCTATAAAAACGGTTTTGCCATCTATTACCACATCCCATCAAAATTTTCCTCTCATCAAGGTCCACCTTTATAAATATATTACCTATGTTCACTTATGAAGGGAACAAATATGGGGAAGGTATGTATGAAAAAACGATTTGCCCTATATATTCTGCAATATGCTGTCAAAACTAATTGTCACAAAGAACACTGTACTGGCCACCAATAGAGTGTTTTAGTGTTAATTTTATTTTACTTCAGTGTTGTACTTACAAAGCCTCAACCATAAACGACTACACTGATATTAATAAACGGGAATTCTATGGCCCTTACTCACACCTGTAATTCACAGAATTCCTTTCCTTTCTTGCTGACCCACATCTTCATAAGTGATCCGAAGACTTCAGCATCGCTATGCTTGCAAAGCCATGGGTTGGGATTTGCAGTGCCACAAAAACAAAGCATTCTGACGAGTGCATGTTTCAAATGGTATCTATACAATATTCATTCAAACACTTATATATTCCAAAGCTTCTTACTAATAACCTGGCTTCAATAGGGAATGCACACACAGGTTAAAAGAGACTGTGACTGCCTTGGTAGCTGCAAGCTCAGCTGAATCCCAGGACGCAACCTTAATTTGGAAGAGGCAGAACTATATCCGGTTCTCAATGGATACACGTTTTTCACTCCCAATCTCAAAAACTTTACATCTTCCCAGAGTAACAATAAATATACTAAGACGCTAGGGAGCATGCCCGTAGGGAGGATGAGTGATCAAATTAAATCCCCACGCGCGGAACCCGAAGCTTCAAAACTTTTCAGAACAAATCTCAACTGAAAGAACGAGGCAAGTTTTCCCACTTCTTTCTAGGAGCCAGCTGCCCCAATTCCTGAACAGCTGTCTTGACTTACTGGTTAGTTGGAGGAGCAGTCAGCGGGATGGCCACCTCTTCTTCCTCGTATTCTGGTCCATCCAGAGAGTCACCTTCGTCAACTGTTCCCAGGCCCGCGCCCAAAGGGGGCAACTGAGGAGGCGGCGGCGGCAGAGGAGGGAATCCGCCGCCTGCCCCGAAGGTCTCAGCAGGCAACGAAGGGGTCCCCTTGGCGAGAACCATCTCTCCTCCAGGTCCGGCGGCAGCGGCAGCACCAGCCACGCCAGCAGCAGCACCTCCCCCTGACAGTCCGGCTCCCCCCATTGCTCCCGACACAGACCCGGCTCCTAGAAACGCTGACCCCAAAGCGGCTCCGCCAGCCAGAGTCCCGGCCGTTCCGGCCTCCGTCAGCCCAGAATAGGGGACGGCTGCCACTGGCAGGGCCGGGGGTATCTTCACCCTACAGACTGCCTGATAGGCACTCGAGCCCGCGGCTGCGCCGCCTCCAGCTGCCCCGGCGGTCACCGGGCCGCCCTCCTCACTGCCGGCCTCGGCCGCCATCATGTTGAAGCCCGCTCTACTCTACTCTACCCTACTCGCCCGGGAGCCCCGGGGGCCACCAGGCCCGGGCTCCGAGCCGCCCCACCCAGGCGCGTCCCCCCTTCAGCTCCCCAGGCGGAGGAAACAACAACAAAAGGAGAGAGCCCGCCGCCGCGCCCCCTCCTCGGGCCACAGCCCAGGCTCCGGAGCTGCCCGGGTTACGGGAAGCGAAGTGGGCAAAAAACGCCTGCAACGCCTGCACAAACACCGCCCCAAACCTTCAGCTTACACACCCACACTCAAGCGCACACACACACACATGCACAGAAGTAAAAAACTTCCTGGCTGCACTAAAGAGGAAGGGAAGCACAGAGGAAGCGGCTGGGGCGGCTGCCGCTCCTTCAGCCACCGCCGCCGCCGCCGCCACCGCTTCTTCACCACCCTAGTTCCGGCCACCCCCACCGCAGCCACCGCCGGTGCCGCTGCTGGGGCTGGGGCCACTGCAGCCGCTTCATTCTCCACCCGACTGGAGATGGGAGGGGTGGGGAGAAAAGAGGAAGGGGGGCGGGGTAGTGGGGAAATCGACTGAACTGCTCCAACCTGGAGCGCTCATGAAAACCGACTAGAGAGAAAGGAAGGCGGGGCACCAGAGGAGGAGCCGAGGAAAGGAAGGGCGGGGGAGGAGGGCGAGGGCAGCTTCTGCGCAGGCGCATTCCTAGCGCGGGGGTGAGGACGCTGGGCCTGAAGGGAGGAAAAGGAAGAGTCGGGAGGGAAGGAAGCCGCGGGGGCGCGCTATGCGCGGCCGCGCTCTCTGTTACGGTAGGGTTAGAGCTGGTGGTGGCGTCGCCGCTTCTCTGGTCGGTGGCGCGCGTCTGCCTCCGTGGGTTTTGTTTGACCGGCTTTGGGAGGAGTGGGTACCCGAGCACGCGGCCGCTGGGCACTGTCAAACAGGAGAGACGGGAGGGACCCGGAGGGGTGGAGAGGAAGAAACGGAGAAAAAGGGAAAGGAAGATGCCGCGAAGCCAGTTCCTGCTTCCTGACTGGTAGAAAAAACACCTTCAGTCAGTGGCGCAGAACCCAGATGGCCAAGGCCCAGGGGTAGGAAGATTGCTTCGAATTTAAAGGCAGTACTATTATTTTATTTTCATGGCGTACTAGCGATCACTATATGACTATTCCGTAGTAAAAAAAAAAAAAAAAAAAAATTTAAACAACGTTCTGAAACTCAAGTAAACGAAATAGATAGGAGAGCATTAAGGGGAGGGCTAAGAATTTTGGTAGAAATAGTGGTTGTAAAGTCGGTTTTCTAAGAGTATAGACATTGTTTTCTTCATTCACATCATCATATCTCCTCTCTGTCCTGTCTCTCTACCCCCTGACACACACATTTAAACCAGTGTCATCGCAAGTCTGTTGGGTACTACTAACGTGGGTAGAGGAGGGTTGCAACACTCATTTGTGTGCAGAAGGCGGGTCATACTCTGGGATGCGTATGTAAAGCGTAGAGAACCTTGAACAAGGCAAATGTCAAGGTTCCAAAGTGCCACATAAAATTGTGCATAGTTTCAAAAATGACCAATAAACTGAAATCTCACACTAAATATAGCCAGAGAGATGGGTTTTGTTTTGTCTTTTATGCTAGAATATATATAAACTATTGTGTCCATTCATATAGGTGGAGGAATCATTCCCATTGTTTGAAATTATAGTATGGGTAATTTTCCCTTTGCATTTATACATTGTTCTTTTAAATTCTCCCAGGAGGAATCCCACATTGAATACCTTTAAATACTGGTCTTTGAGATCAACGTTTTTTCTGCTAAGGATGATCAAACCAACAGTGAAGCACATAGGGGATGAGTAGGAGCTCTAATAGAGGCCCCGGGGAAAAAAAGGAAAAGGCCACTAAAAGAGGTGGCGAGGTGCACACAAGATATTTTCCTTTTCTTTAGAAGCTTGCACAAACCTATTTGCCAAATCAGTGACAAACTTGATTAATCCTGAGGACTCCTTCATTGTACTTACTCTTACTTGTACCACTTGAGAGAGCGAAGATGGATTAGTCACATGAGTGGTCTTAGACCAGTGTTATCCTACAAACTTGTAAGAGTGCAAATTCTTGGCCCCATCCCAGACCCTCTGAATCAGAATCACTGGAATCTTTTTTTTTTACATTGAAGCTATTTATTCACCATGATGTTAGAAAACCAAAAAAGGTATGATGCCTCAATCACATTTTTTTTTGCATTAAATTTTTTTTAATTTTATTTTTTATAAACATATAATATATTTTTATCCCCGGGGTACAGGTCTGTGAATCGCCAGGTTTACACACTTCACAGCACTCACCATAGCACATACCCTCCCCAATGTCCATAATCCCACCCCCCTCTCCCAACCCCCCTCCCCCCATTAACCCTCAGTTTGTTTTGTGAGATTAAGAGTCACTTATGGTTTGTCTCCCTCCCAATCCCATCTTGTTTCATTTACTCTTCTCCTACCACCTTAACCCCCCATGTTGCATCTCCTCTCCCTCATATCAGGGAGATCATATGATAGTTGTCTTTCTCCGATTGACTTATTTCGCTAAGCATGATACCCTCTAGTTCCATCCACGTCGTCGCAAATGGCAAGGTTTCATTTCTTTTGATGGCTGAATAGTATTCCATTGTGTATATATACCACATCACCGGAATCTTTTTTAATAGTCCCTCTAAGTTTACACATTTAAGAACCACTATACTATAGTATGCTAATCAAGAAGGAGGTATGCAGTACCTAAAATGGTTCTGAAAGAAAGAAGAAATGAGAAGGCCAACTCAATGCCATTCATTAGGCAGGTGGATAAGAGAAGTATTGTGTTGCTAAGCCCTGTACTATTGTAGAGAAGAGGTTAGAAAATGAGAAAATACATAATGAAGTAATTTCATAATATTTAAGAGAATAATGCACTCCTACTCAACAGTTGCCTGCCTGGAACAGTTTTTCTTTTAAACTTAGACCCTCAAAGTAAGAAGAGAACTTCAAAGTACCTATTCCCCCCACTCCCAAAAAATTTTGCATTAGCATCCCAGTCCTCCAACACCCCCACCGCAATTACCACCATCAGCCTTGGTAGGATCCTGGCCTGGCAGCTTATCACCAGCTCTTATCACTGATCTCTGAGGGCTCACGCATCATCTGTATACTGCCTAATTTGCAGAATTGCCTTCTTTCCCCTCTTGAAAATTCTTTACAAATAAAGGCCAATATTTAATGCAGTCCAACACCAATTATGTACCGAGTTATATTGTTTTCTAATTCCTTTTAGGCATATGTATCTACAAACCTACACTGCAAATACAATGTGTGGTCTATCCTACTGCCTAGCCCAGTGTTAGGCATCCATACCAACAGCTTTGAGCAGGTCTTCATTCTTTTAACAAATTCTGGATTAGATCAGCTCACATCTTTGGACATCAGTTGCTCAACTAGTAGGAAAAAACCTACTATGTCTGTCCATGTATCAACCTAATACCAATATCTTTACCATATATTCCATCTTAGAGTTGTGCTGTCCTTTTTATCAAAGAGATTACCACAATCTTTCATGAGGTACTTCCAAATATCTTATATACTCCTTTTATTGGACAGATCTAGACTTTGATCTTTACTCTTCCTTGTGTGCTTCCTGAATCTCAAGTCCGTCTTCTCTCTTCAGTGACTTTTTTTTTTAAGGGTTATATGTTTATACCTCATTTTTTGTCTGTTGCCTTTTTTTCTTTTTCTACACACCTTGACCTTCTGGCCTTCTCTCATTTATATTCTCATGTTTCTTTTCTCCTGCTACTTTCTCTCTCAGTTTTTACTTCTATGTTTCTTTTTCTCTTCTTGTATTTCCTGACTCCTTGAACTTTCAAGAGTCAAACTCTTAAAGTTTCATGAGTCAGGGGGTGCCTGGGTGGCTCAGTGGGTTAAAGCCTCTGCCTTCAGCTGAGGTCATGATCTCAGGGTCCTGGGATGGAGCCCCACATCAGGCTCTCTGCTTGGCGGGGAGCCTGCTTCCCCCTCTCTCTCTGCCTGCCTCTCTACCTACTTGTGATCTCTCTCTCTGTGTCAAATAAATAAAATCTTAAAAAAAAAAAGTTTCATGAGTCAAAAACTGAAAGAAAAAAAAAACCTGAAGAACAGTTTAAAAAAAAAATACAACTATGAAATATCTATGTGGAGAGAGGCATTACAGAGATTCTGTAGGAATTGGTGTTAGATGTGGTGTTATGTAACATCAGTTAACAAAGGGAAGTAAACAGTCTGTTAATTAAATTCACAGATAATATTAAACAAGGAGGTACTGAAAAACAACAATATACAAAAAAAAAAGAGGAAAATTCAAAATAGCATTTACCTTGAGTAGAACAATCCTTGATATCTATAACTTTAGAAAATTTATCCAGATATTGAATTAAATACAGTATTTAATGAAAATAAATAATCAAAATGCTGGGCAAAGACTTATGGGTGAAAAGAATCTAAACATTTTTAATTTAAAAATTAATTTGGTTCATTCTGATTTTATTGGCAACTTAATTATGAATTTAACACATTCCAACATATTTTTTCAGTTTCGATACCTCAGTATATGAAAAGGTAGGCAGTAATTCTTAGTAATTCTTAGGCAAAAAATATAATTTTAGAGAATCTCAAGGGGCTTAGAGTAAATATATGAGTTGTTTCCGAGGGGAAAACTAAGCAAGAAGTGATAAAGAGCTTACAGCTGTGTTTGAAGAATCCTAAATTATGTTTCATGCGCTAGTACATACTCAGCTATACAAATGGGCTTCCAGGTTCATCTAAAGAATATCAAAAGGTTTCAGTGACCCAAAAAATCTTGAAAAGAAACTTTTACTCCTAATCCTTAATATTCCTACTGCATTTGGTGACCTCATCTTGAAGCCCTGAAGAGCACACATTTTCTTATTAGGGAGATGTTTTAAGAAAATAATGTTGAGAAGATAACAGGTTAAAGGAAATTATTTTAATGAAAATGTAAATGGTTCTGCAGAGATTACTATATGTGATATAATAACTAAGATTTATAAAAATTATAAACACTGTGAAGAAATTAAATAATACTATGATCTCTGAGGCTGTAAAATAAACTTCAAAGCAAATTATCAGAAGCTCTCTTCTGATGGCTAAAGGAGTTTAGAGCAGTTGGATCTAAATGTTCTTTCTCTTGAAAGAAGAGTTGACAAATGTCTTTATCTTGTATTGTTTATTCTTATTCTACTATATTTATTTTGTTGACTTTTCATTATTCTTTATCAGAAATTCTCCTCCTTTATTATTTCTAATCCTTTTTTCTTTGTCTACCATTTACCTCTGACCAGAAACATTTCTGTATTTCCTGACTATACCTTATATACCTATAATCACATAGTTCCTTCCCTATACAATGAAGGGGTTAAGTGTGGCCTTGAGCTAATTATAGATAAAATAAGGTGAGAATTTTAAGTACATTAGAAGAAGTTTTGAGCAATGTAACATTACAAAACTAAAATGATCTTTCTTAGCTATAAGAAATATCTATATTTCTATAGATTATTTTTATTATTTTTATTTTATTATTTTTATTATTATAGACTTTAATTATTTCTTAATTCATTGTCCTTTAAAGAGATTTTCAAAACCCGTTAACACTTTTTTATTTTTTAATTTTCTCTTCATTCTTTATCTAATTGTTAAGATAACAATGAAATAGAACACATATATAAACACATAGCAGTGATTTCCAAATTTCTGAATTTTACAGATCAGTGAAGCTTAACAAAAATTGAGAGACTATTAAATTGTTATGAAGTTGCTGACTTATGGTTTTGTTATTATTAACTACAATTTCCTACCACTGTATTTCATAAAAGGAAAGGAAACTTCGAGGCAGAAAGAAAGGAGGGGAGGGAGAGAGAAAAAAAAAAGGGGGGAAAGGAATTAATTTCAATAAGTCTTTTGATTACATAAATTTAGCTTCATGAAAAGTGCATCAAATATTATGTCCTTTTTCATTTTCCCACAGATTTATTAAAAATCAGCATTGGTTTGCTGACAAGTATCTTAGTCTGGTCTTTTCCAGAAGCAGATCTGAACAAGACTTGAGTGGTAAATCATTTATTTGGGAGGTGATCACAGGAAATTTCAGAAAGAGAATAGGGAAGGGAAGGAAGCTAATACCAGATGTGTTAATGAGGTTACTGCTGTGAACAACTGGGGCTCAAATTCCACTAGAGAGCCTTGGGAGACAACACTGAAGGCACCTGAGAGTTGTCATACCTGAGGGACAAGAAACTGGCTTTCACTCATCAACTCCCATTTGTCATCAATGGAGGGATACTCTAATATATAGAGTATCTCCTCTCCAATCCTCTACACTGCCCTCTATGCAAGCTGAGTGTCTCCCAGGGCTAGAGAAAGCCCTCAAGTACAGAGTTAACTGGTGTTTGCAGTGAAAGTCTATTGCATGCACAGAAAAGGTGTCAAAGGGGTATGGAGTTGGTAAGGCCAGTAGCCACTGTCTCAGGGTTTGAAAACCTCTGTGATGAAGAACTTATTTCTGTTAAACAAAGGTATTCTGGAATGTTATTTGTTACACTTAAGCCATTTTATTTAATTTATCCTACTCTATGACCTACTAACTTTATTTAGCACAACTGGCTAAGAGGCTTCTTCAGTGTTAATCATGGTATAGCTGGAACAAGAACTCATCATTTCCCAGTAATGTGTATTATCCCTGGAGCACTCCCAGAGGGAGTGGTTTCCTAAGATTCACCATTTATTGCTTGATACCAAACTTATTTCCTGTCTTTTTTCAAACATGTACTTTGATCTAGATTATAGAATAGAAGCAAAGGTGATTATGCATTGGATATAAAATGGTTTATTGACAACAAATGGAAAAAGCTAAAAAAACCTATTATTCATATTAAAATAGCATTTTTGAGGAAATAATGTGATAGTTGATAGTACGTTTTAATTTTTTTTTAAGATTTTATTTATTTATTTGATAGAGCACAAGCAAGTGAAGCTGCAGTCAGAAGGAGAAGAAGAGGGAGAGGGAGAAGCACACTTCTGCTGAGCAGGGAGCCCGATGCGGGGCTAGATTGCAGAACCCTGGGAGGATGACCTGAGCAGAGGCTTAACTGACTGAGCCACCAGGTGCCCCTAATATGCTTTACTTTATTAAAAGTGGTTCAAAATTCAGGCCTTGTATTTGTAGAAAATTTTAAAGTCATCCACGTGCTTTCTCATGCATTGTCCTTTTCACAACTCTGAAAAAGTATGGTAATACTGTTATTCCCAGTTGACAGATCGGTAAGCTTTTAAGTTCCAAAGGTGTGGTTAATTTCACCTCAATGGTGATTTATTATAAGGATGCCTGGGGAAGTATGGTAGGATGAAAAAACTGTCCCACAATAAAATGTCTAGCTTTGGGGAAAAAAAAAAAAAAGAATGTCTAGCCTCATAGGGAGCTGTAATATCTTTATTGTTCAGCACCAACAGCAGCTCTAGGGAACTAACAGGAATGCTTGCGGTAATGCCTGAAGAATGGGGACCATGTTATTATCACCTTCAGTGGCAGCATCTTTCCCATGACTCAAGGGCTCAGTCATGGGCACTGCTGTATTCTGTTTCTCTGTTCAATATAGCCACTGCTTCTACTGATTCTACCTCCCATATCAATCACCTTCCTTCATGCCTCTCTATCTCATAATTCCTGCTTATTTGTGGCTTCCACTACTTCCTTGCTTCCACTTAAAATATTTATTAAGTGCAAGGGAAACAGTGGTGAGCCAAAATAGACGTGGTCTTTGCTTTCACGGAGACTACAGTTAGGAGAGAGGCAGATGTTTCATCAACTAGCCACATAGATAAATGCAGCATCTAATACTAAGATAAATTATGTTAGGGAAAGCAAAACTAAAATGACTTGAAATCTTTATGATTCTTACAGTCATTCAACAGAGTCTTTGTTGAGTGTTCACAGAGTGTTACGGTATAATAATGCAGACAGTATATCAGCCCCAAAACTGGGATGCTGGGACAGATAGACTGGATTTAAATCCCTCCTCTGCCACTGCTATAACCCTGGTCAAGTTACTTAACCTCTCTGAGTCTCAGTTTTTGCATCTGTTATATGTGTGGATATGGCTTAGGTTGGATTCCTCCAGAGGCTGATCCCAATATTAGAATTGGATTGTAAGTTATTTGGAAGGTGATCCCAAGAAACTGGGAGTACTTATTCTCCAGTTCCTTCCATCTAGAGTGAAGGCTGCTCTGAGACTCTTTAACCCCCTCTACTTCTGAGATGTCCCAGGCTCACAGGCGAAGGAGAGCTCCTACTCATCAGATAGTTCTATGACCTTGCACTAGAATGCTGAGGGACAAAGGAACATGGGTGGGGTACAGCTTTTAAACCCACCTTAGGAGGTTTTTATGAGGATTTGAGATACTGAGATAATGGAACAAAATAGGAGCTCAAAAAATTGTATGGACTACAATAGATAAAACTCTTTTTTTTTTTTTTTAGATTTTTTATTTATTTATTTGACAGGCAGAGATCACCAGTAGGCAGAGAGGCAGGCAGAGAGAGAGAGAGGAGGAAGCAGGCTCCCTGTGGAGCAGAGAGCCAAGACTCGGGGCTCGATCCCAGGACCCTGAGATCATGACCTGAGCTAAAGGCAGAGGCTTTAACCCACTGAGCCACCCAGGTGCCCCAATAGATAAAACTCTTGTTGAGAGGATGAGATATGCACTTACGAAACAGTAACATAATAATACATTACAATGTAAAATTCAATATATAATTGTTAACATATATTAACATTACATATATTCAATATAATTGTTAACATGTTACAGTACTGCAGTGGTAGTTCAGAAGAGTCAAATAGTTTGTGCCTTAGAAAAAAGTCAAAGTTTTTTTTTTTTTTTTTGAGCTTCTATTTAACTTTATCAACTCCTTTGGTAATAAAAGAGGGCTGGATTTCAAGGAGATAAGGAAAGGTGGGAAGAGAAGATGAATATTTTTTCTGTGGTAAATTACTAGAGAGGTAAATTCATAACCAGAAAGCAAGATGAAGGTTAAGTTGTAAGTTAGGGCAAAGTTATGGAAGTTTTAAAAAGCTAATCAGAGGCATTTAGATTTCATCTTCAGGCAAATAGGCAGCTGATGAAGATAGCTGAATAAGGAACACCATCAAGGTAACAAAAATCTAAGGATGAATATTAAGTCTTAGATCTTGAAAGGGACATTGGAGTTCATCTAGTATATGTCCTACCCAATACAAAAGGTCTTTCTAAAGAAGTCTGTGACTTGGTAAAATGTGAATATTTTCAGTGATTCGATGTTCATAAGATATGGCATTAGCTGTGTTAGAAAGTGGTTCCCTTTACTGAGCAGAAATATGCTCCTGGTGACATCCTCACAATAGTCCTAGTTCATGTTTCTATATTTATGTTAAACACAGAGCCCTTAAAATACTTGAAGATAACTAATAAGTCCTCCAGGCCATCTTCCTAAACTCTAAATGTTGGGAGTTCCCTTGGCTTTCTTCCCTATCTACTGCTTTTTCTAGATAATTTGATTCAGATTCATGACTTTAAATACCAAAAAATGCAGATGACTCCAAAATTAATATCTCCAACCCTAGTGTCTCCTCTTAGCCCAAACTGTCCCTTGGCATCTCCATCTGAATGTCTTTTTTTTTTTTTTTTTTTTTTTTTTAGGAAAACAGACAAGTGAGAAGGAGGGTCAGAGAGAGAGAGAGGGAGGGAGAAGCAGACTGTCCACTGAGCAGGGAGCCCAATGTAGGGCTTGATCCCAGGACCCTGAGATCATGACCTGGGCCAAAGACAGACGCTTAACCGATTGAGCCACCCGGGAGCCCCTCCATCTGGAGATCTTATCTCCAACAAAAATGTCTTGAATTTGCTACACATAAAACTTCTTCTCCCAGTAGTAAATGGTATCAACCATTCCCTTAGTGGCCCAAAACCTAGATAACATGGATTCCTTTTTCTCTCACATCCCACATTTAATTTATCAGTGCATCCTCTGCCTTCAAAATATGTCCTCTATTTCATTGCATTTCAATATTAATTGTGACCATCCCAGTCTAAGCCACCATCATCTCTTACCTTGACTTCTCTAATGGAATTACATAGTGGTCTTCTGGCTTCCACTTTTCCTCCTCTTCTTTATTGTACACACATTAGCCAGAATGACCTTTTTAAAATGCAAATCAAATCACTTCACATTGCTTTTTAAAATTCTCCCATCTCACATAATAAAATGCAAACTTCTTCCCATAATCTATAAGGCCTCACATGACTTGGCCTCTGCCTCTCTTAAACCTCAGACCCTACCACACACTTCTACCTCTCAACTCTAGTCCTGTTACACTGAATGTCTGTCTGTTTCCTGAATATACCAAGAATCCCACTATCTCAGAGCCTTAAGACTTATTATACCCTCTGTATGAAATACTCTTCAGTGGAGTTTTGCCTGGTTTACGTTTTCCCTTCATCGAAAACTGCTCAAATATCATGTCCTCATAAAGTTCTTCACTAACCACTCCAACCACAAAAACCTTCCACTTACACTGTTTGATTTTTCTTCATAGTGCTTTTCAGTGCCTGAAGTTATGGCATATTTTTATTCGTTTACTTGTTTATTAGCTTCCTCCACAAGTAGATTATAAGCTTCAGGAGGACAGGATTTCTGCCTGTATTAACTCCTGTATTCTACTTGCTTAGGGCAGTATCTTCCACATATTAAGTGCTCAATAAATCTCTGTGGAAGGAAAGAAGAACAGATAAAAAAGGAAGAAGGAAGGAGCTAGAATTTTTGGAAATTCATATCCCACTGTTGAAAAACATTGTATGTACAATAATTATCACTGAAATATTTCCCTATGAATATTTATCAAGTCTCCCCACTGCCATATTTATACAACCCAGTATTTAATCTGGGCATTCTTTATGTTTTGATTTTTTTTTTAATCCACATCATATAATATAATATATTGACTATCTCTTCTACCTTTTTGGTATTTGTGATGGTTAGTTTTATGTATCAGCTTGCCTAGGCTATACTAGCCAGTTATTTAATTAAATTCTACCTAGGTGTGCCTGTGAAGGTATTTTGAAGATGTGGTTAATAGTTAACTCTAAGTAAAGGGGATTACCATCACTAAAGTGCACATACCTCATCCAATCAGTTAAAGGCCATAAGAGCAAAAACTGACATTTCCTGGAGAAGACATTCTGCCTTAAGATTGCAGTGTCAACTCCTACCAAATTTCCAGTTTGCTGGCCTACATTTCAGATTTCAAACTTGCCAGCTCTACAACTGTATAAGCAAATTCCTTAAAATAAAAATCTCTCTCAAGATACGTACCTATATCTGTATCTTTATGTCTATCTCTAGAGAGAGATAGATATCTGTAGATAGATTACAGATAGAAAGGTCTATCTATCTATTTATCTATCTATCATCTCCTATTGGTTCTGTTTCTCTGGAGAACCCTGACTGATTTAATGCCTGATTATGTGAAAAGCAAATCATATATATTATCAGTCAACTCCAAGTCAGTAATACAATGAACAGAACAAGTACAAAACTAGCAATCTCTCTGTGTGGTGGTGAATCCATTATTTAACACTATTTACGTGTATTTGCTCAACAAGCAAAAAATCCCCTTAGCCTACATTTATCTTATTCATATGTGTATAGAAGTGATTTTGAAAAATACCTTGCTAGTTTCAAAAAAGAATGTCTATGGCATTTTTTTCTATCAATCTAACAACTTTATTCAAAAAAAAATAAAGGAGAGCTTAGTATGTCTTGTTATGAAATTCTTCTTGATAATCATAACTAATCATTGTCTCTCATTCCATGGTCAAAACATCTGGTTAATAGTGTTTTCTAAAAATTTGTTAGGCACTAGTATATTTATTAAGCATTTCTGTAAAAAAATTTTTTTAATAGAGGAAAGAGCTGATATTTAAAAACTCTATTCTGTGTTATTTCATCTCATCTCATTTAATCCTGTCAGTGACCTCTTGGAATAAATATTACTATTTCCATTCAGTAAATAAGAAAACCAAAGCTTCTAAAAGTTTAAACTACTTGCCAAAGTCACACTATATATCACAGTACTCTTCCAGTCAGAACATGTATTCAACATTTACCTTCTGGTTTCTCTTATAATTATTACAATAATTCATCTGACATGTCAGGGAATCTGTCATCACATCTGTAAGTTCTTTCAGGGGACTAAGACTAAGACATAATTTTTATGAAGCTTTTTATTGGAGCCCATTTAAAGTAATCATGTTCCCCTTTAGTATAACCTAACTTATCTTAGATTACAGGTCCTTCTCAAATTGATTTCCGATCAAACAATACTCAGAGTCAACTAGGTTAGGAATTGAAAGGGGTTTATAACTGACTGGATATGAGAAGCAAAGAAGACAGAGGTTTTTTTGGTTCTTTGCTTTTTAATGATTCCAATATGTAAGCCTAAAATAGCACTGGTAGATTGTACTTATCAGGAGTTGCTCTCTGCTTATCTGTAAGACTGTATATACCTACATATTAGCATGTGACTTGGAGTGCCTATCTGTCAATGGAGAATACTTTGTAGCCCCATTGTTGGGTTTGGCTACATGATTTGCTTTGGCCAATGATATATAAACAGAAATGACTTACACCACTGGATATTTCTGCCAATAATCTCTTTCCCATTGCCATTAGAATAGAATGTTGTAGGGGTGCCTGGGTGGCTCAGTCAGTTGGGTGTCCAACTCTTGGTTTCAGTTCAGGTCATGATCTCAGGGTCCTGGGGTGGATCCCTGCATTGGGCTCTGCACTCAGTGCAAAGTCTGCTTGTCACAATCCCTCCGCCTCCACTCCTCACCCACACTACCCCCGACCAGGCTCACAGGTGTGCACATACTCTCTCTCTTGAAGGAAGGAGGGAAGGTAGAAAGGAAAGAAAGGGTGAAGGAAGGAAGAAAGGAAAGGGAGAAGGAGGAAGGAAGGAAGGAAAGAATGTTCTATGCAAAGACTATTCCTTCAGTCAAGGTCCCAGAATAGGAAGATACACTGGAGCAAAACCATAGGCAAACTTGTTGATAAACATGTAATGTGAGCAAGGAATAAGTCATTGTTATTTTAAGTAACACACTTCTGGGATCATTTGTTACTGAAGCAAAGTTGACTAATAAAGGCAAAGGGTCTATAACAAAATCAAATACTATGAAAAGTAATGGTAATTTAGGATTATATTAATATATCAAAGAAATCCTACAAGTTTATATAGTCTAGAATCTGAATTATAAATAAGCTTTTGCTACCATTTGGAAATAACCAAAACTATCTTCCATAAGTTTATGAAGATTATTGAAGAACAAAAAAGCCTTTAAAATTTGAATTATCTAAGTAACAGTCTACATAGCCATAGCTAGGTCAAAATGCATTCAGTTATAGACAAAATTTGACGATCACGATAGCATAGATAACTAGGTTTTAGTTTGGGATGGGGATTCTGTTCTCTTGGACTGAATTGATTTTCTATTTTCAGTTTTGCCATTCCTCATTGCCTTATTAACAAATCTTAAAGCTGATGCGGGTTTCTGAATCTGTACTTCGTTATTTAGTATAAACATTTTTTTTACATCTTGGCTAGTAAAAAGGATATCCATTAAATTTCTATGCTTTGGAAATGTTTGACCCAACATCAAGGATTTTTTTTTATTAGAAAAACCAAAACAAATATAGTAGGTTAAAAAAATACAGTGCCATGTTATTTTCCTGGTCAGTTAAAAATTTATGACCAATGCATATAGCTTGATTTATTTAAAATTGTGCTTTACTCAAGTGAAATATACAGTCTTTTAAGACTTGGCATTCACCAAGGCATGAGATGATTTTGGCCTGAAGTTTCTTAAATGCATTATGTATTGATGATCTTATTTCCTGAGCTTTCTGACTGAGATCATGGACAATATGCTACTTATATAATCTTCATTCTTAGATGCTATAGTATGTTCAGCTTTTTAAAATGTTCTACTAAACCAATTATCATAACATTACAGGAATAAATTCACCTAAGTAAATGAGTTTTGGAAGATTATGTGGTTGTATGTATTATTATTTTTCCTATATTCTATAACTATAAAGGCTTTATATCATTCATCTGATGTAAAGAAAAGTTCTGACATTTATTAAGGGCTAAAAATTTGTGATTCATTTTCATCTAAAACAATTTGCTGTCCCTTATAGTAATTAGTTTTATTTTTAAAATTGATTTGAGATATTCTTTTTGTTAAGTTGCTTTAAAAAATTACCCTTTTATTTCATTTAATATAGACTAGATAAATATTTTCTTTAAAACTGTTCTGTTGTTCCATATTATAACAACAGTACTTATTTCTAAAAACTTTATATTAGTCTTATGTTCTGTTACAGAAAATATTTCATAAATTATATAAATGAATTTTTGATATATCAGCATTTATTTTTACCTCTTTAATTAAAAAAAATATATCAGAAGATAAAACCAGGCAATGCTATGACAAGATTTATGATGCTGTAGGAAAAGAACACCATGATTATGGCAGATCTTGTATTTGTTTATCCATGAACCTCCTCCTACCTCCTTTCTTGCTACCTGAATCTTGATTTTCAGGATGGCAATGATTCCATCCTGGCAATGATTCCAGCCTGAGCAATGAATCCCAACTGCTCCAAGCTACTCTTTAGCAATCCTGTTCTCCTTTTTCCCAGACACCCATGCAACTCAACATGACCTATGATCCACTTGGGTTCCTTTATGGTTTCTGGATTTGTGTCAGTTAAAAAGACCTTCTTCGTTATTGCACCAATTTTAGAAACTCTTCCAGTTATCTTCTGGTGTTTTTATGGTTTCCAATTTTAGGTTGTTTAAATCTTTAACTTACTTGGAATTTATTTTGGTATAAGGAGTGAAATAGTCATCCACCTTTTTTTTTCTTTCTCTCTAAATATAACTTCATCCTTTCATACACTTAGTCATTGTTTTTACTCTTTTTCCCATTACACACTTACCCTGGTTTAAAACATTTTTGATTCTCAGGGTGAGGTATTATTAAAAGGAGGAAGTAACATTAGGACTCTCATATTTTAATTATCTTTGGCATTCAGGGAAAGCTTCTATTATACTTAAAAGTTTGAATAATGGGAGATCAAGAACAACCTGCTAGAAATACCTCTTCCTTCCTCCACTTTATGTAAACATCCACTTTAGAGTGAAAATACCAAAGAGGAAAAAAGAACCTTCCATAAATATATGTGAAATATGATGATTTATCTAAAATTTTGTTGAAAATTTTGGGGTGTCAAAGAGACTTCTGGCACTACAACTTTTAAAAGCTACACAGAGGTCTTTTGTAATTAAATCCTGTATGTTTAACAAAGGAAGGAATCACTTCTTGCTTTCTGTAGAGGAGATATGCTTCATATATCCCCTTTCCCTCTGAATGGATTCTCTTTACAGATAGAAATAGAATACAACCATTCATAGTTATGATCTAGGTTAGGAACATAAGTTTACAGGAAGACTCCCTTTAAAATAGTATGAACCCTTATTAATAGATTTGAGAAAAGATAATTTTTTACAAAACTGGCAAACATGAATACTTGATGAAGATGGATGATGATAGTACTTGGAGGTTTATCCTCCAATTCATTCTTCTTTATGTACATTTGAAAAGCTCCATAATGAAAAGAGTGAAATTTTAGGGGCGCCTGGGTGGCTCATTCGTTAAGCGTCTGCCTTCAGCTCAGGTCATGGTCCCAGCATCCTGGGATCCAGCCCCATGTCAAGCTGCTTGCTCTGCGGGAAGCCTGCTTCTCCCTCTCTCACTCCCCCTGCTTGTGTTCCCTCTCTCGCTGTGCCTGTCTCTCTGACATATAAATAAATAAAATCTTAAAAAAAAAAAAGGAGTGAAATTTTAAATATTTATTGGTCATTTATGCCTTACTTTGTACAACGATTCTTAGAACAATGGGAGAGAGGCTTCCAGCAAGAGAGGAGGAGGGCTCACTTCAGAGGGATGCATTCATACCAATTAATACCTGGAAATAAAGTTATCATTTTCTAAGCATTTGGAAATAACCTTTGTCTACCCAAGAGGAATGAAAAGCCTGAAAGGAGAACAGGACAAAATCTTCAAAATGTAATAGAGAATGAATCTAAAGACAACTATCAAACGTTCTTGAAAACAATGTCTTTCCATTAGACTAAAGTTGTGTTACATCACTCCATGAGTGTGGCTGACTAGTTGTTATGAGTCAACATCACACCCCAACTTTTAGGACATTATGTCATAGTTTTGTAGCTATTATTTCTTCTGTGAACAAAGGGTCCTTCTCTTCACTAACGTTTTGAGCTGTTCAGGCAAATTTAGAATCTAAAATATAAACAGTATGACATTTAGATTATTAAGGACCCAAATTAAGTAATTAACAAGTATAAAAGACATTAAATATCATATTATATAAATTATATAAAATATTCAATATCATATATCTATCCTTTGATTTCCATTTCAATTCTGAGATTCAAATATTCTTTGATTTGAAATGAAGTAAGAATGAAACATGAAACAGCTTGATGTTCATTAAAGTTACATTTGTATGGAATTCTCACTTAAAATCTTATAGCTTCATTTTTTTTTAATCAATATTCAGTTCTGCAAAAATGTAATTACAAAACAAGAGAAAAATGTTGGTGAATGTGGTATGGTTTCTTCCCAAACCAGATCCCTCTTGTAGGTAGGTGATTGAAGCCAAATGTTTTATCATGTTTATTCTCTTCATTTCTCTCCCCAGACCCCAAAAAAAGAAAGAAAAGAAAAAAATTTATAAAAATAAGACAATGGCTGAGAGGGACCGGGATACATTAAAAAATCAAAATCATTTTCAAATATGTCCAAAGATGTAAATGAGAAGAACTGGAAAATAAAATGACTCATTTTAAAAAATAAAGGAATAGCAAACAGAAGGAATAGATAAGAGAAAAAAAACAGTAAGAAGGTGGGGAAGGGAATTGTGTTTTGTTTTCATTTGTATTGTTTTGGCTGGCAGGGAGAACAAGGAATTTTGGGGGAAAAGAAGATGTATAAAGAAGGTTTTTATGACGTTTTGAAGAGTGATTGGTACATGCATACTATGCTTTTAGAGTCATATCTATACTTACTTAGGATGTGTTTCTAAGTTGACATAAGTCTCTCTGAAGTTGAAATAAAGTAGACCCAGTTTTATTCAACTTTCAGTTTAATAAAATGAGCTTCACTTATGTTAGCCTGAAGTATGTGTGTTGATGCTACTTCTTAAGATCGCTATTTAAAAAGATGTTGAATTAATTCTATTATCAGTGACTCAAATATTAGCTGATGTTAAATCAAAGACTGGGAGAAGACTCTCTATGTTGGAAACCTTCATTGCTCATTCATCTTTCCACCAAATTCAGACACAGGATTGATAAAAAGATCACAGACGTTGTTTTTACCTAGAACACTTGTGTTCCAGATCTACCACATACAAGGCAGGTGATTTTAGGCAAATCAAACTTAATAGCTTCTATTTCTTCATAGTAAATTCAATGATTACATTTTTTTAGTTCCAGAAGTTCCATTTGTTTTTTTTCCCCCCAAATTGCCTCATACTATTTGAGAATATCATTTGTTTTTCCAATCTTGAATCATTTGAACATGCTTATGCTGAAGCCAATATCTAATAATTCTACTTTCTAAAGTTCTTGGGTTCTAACCAAGCTGTTTGTTGTGTTTGTTGACTAAAACTGATGATGGATGATTTTCCCATGTAATTTGTAATCATGGATTGTCAGTGCATCTAAATCAGAGCTTCATTTGTGGCAATCCTGCATGATGTCCTTCTAGAACGTTTCATGCTTTCACATCTGGGCAAGATGGAGTAATGGGGACTATATTTACCCTCCTTCCTGAAACAACTAAAATTCTGGACAAAATATATGAAACAACAGTTTTTAAAGACAACACACAGTAAGCAATGAGGACAATGTTCCTTCAGAGATGAGAAATAATGAAGTAAGCTCCATGATTAGTGGAGTTTAGTGGAAACCCTAATCATGAGGGTTTCCAGGGAAAGGGCACACAGATAAGGCCCAGCCGTTTTTTTGACGTGAAAAAATGGAATTGGTAATGTGGAAGACCGAGGAAGCGAGAGATTACAAATCAGAATATCAAGGAAGAGATCTGTAGAGAGAGAGAATTCCAGAGATCAGTAGACAGTCTCCTCATATCTAATGTGCTAATTAGAAGGCAAATTGGACAGATTGGACCAAAAAGTAAGACCTAACTATGCATTATCTACCAAAACACCTACTTTAAATTATAAAACATAAAGATAAAGGACAGAAAATTATATACACCATGCCAATGCTAACCATAAGAATGTTGGTGGGGCTATATTAATTGCAGGCAAAATAGACTTTACAGAGAAGAATATTACCAAGGATAAAGAGAATCACTTTATAGACTGATTTGGTGTTTGCTTCTGCATTTCTCCCCATGAGTATTATTGGCTTTGATATTAACGGACAACGGGGAGAAGAGTGTAGGCCTTAGCCAAATAAAAGGCAAGAATTTGGCACCAAAGCTGGGAATTTCTTGGCTTAAAGGTTTCTAGACTTTAGAGAGACATACTAATCTCAAATCTAAATGTTGTCCTAAGGCAAATTCTGAGGAGACTTCGTTTTCTGACCCAGAATGCAGTGTTATGAGAAGCTTTTCTGTCTTTGGTGTTATAGGGTTAGTTTTTTTCTACTTTCCTTTTGCTGGATTGTGGTGAGTGCATCTGTTTACAAAGGGTCTCAGTTCTAACCCCCCATCTTACCTCATCCAAGCTTTGCCTCCCTGTTCGTCTCTGCTTACAACAAATGAGAATACTTCCCATGCCCCAACCTAAGACAACTCTACCATCAGTTCACACTTTTAGCTCTAATTTTTAGTTTTTTCTTCACTTTTTATCTCTGGGGATTTCCTTTACTTTCTGGGAAGCTCAGCTATGCATGTAAAGGATATTTGTTTTATTTTACCAGGATTTGTTGTGTATCTTTTTTGGAGGTTTTTCGGAGATAAGTTGCCATATTGCTGGTAATGAAAGTCAGCCTTCGTCTAAGTGAAATGGAGATATTAGGGGCTATCACAGGATGAGGGTAATATTTGAAGATTAATATTTTTATAAAATGCCCAACACAGGGCTTGGAGAATGGCTAGTGCTTGATACACATAGTTATCATAGGGTGAGGGACCATGGTGTCAAAGCCATGGTGCTCTGAAGATTACAAAACTCTAGAAAGAGTGTGCTCTGGAAAACAAAAATAGGTTGGACAGATGTCATGTTTTTTGTAGTTTCAGTAGGAATTTATCAATACTTTTTTCAAAAACTTTTCACTTTTTTTGTATTCATGATTATAATTTTTTTTACATGAAGTACTCTTCCCTTTTTGAGGAAAAAATAGTATACAAAATGGATTCATTATTTGAGAATAACTACCGTCTAAACAAACTACATGGGTGCCTGGGTGGCTCAGTGGGTTAAAGCCTCTGCCTTCAGCTCAGATCATGATCCCAGGGTCCTGGGATCTAGACCCACATCAGGCTCTCCACTCAGTGGGGAGCCTGCTTCCTCCTCCCTCTCTGCCTGCCTCCCTCTCTGCCTGCCTCTCTGCCTACTTGTGATCTCTGTCAAATAAATAAATAAAATCTTAAAAAAAAAAACTACACTGAATAGGAGATTAATTCTAGAGAAGGAAAAGTTTATCCATATCTTTGTTGAACTAGTATTGAAGATACTGAGATACAAAATAGACAGTTTTGCCCTAAAAAAGCTGGGGATCTGGTGGAAATATGAAACACATACATACCTGCAAAAATGCAGCTGACTGTATTACCAGAAATTATGTGGTTAAAAAAAAACCGCGATGGTTACAGATAAGAAATATTATGGGAAGGTCAGAAGAGGGCAAGCATTTTGGTTTGAATTAGTCAGGAAAGACTTCACAGCAAATGTGAAAATAACTAGGTAGAATCGGGTTGTGGGGGAAGAAGAAAGCCAGAAGAGAAGGAAAAAAGATAGGCATGAGAATGGAAGCAGCAAAATGAAGAACTAAGAAGGCTAGCCTAATAAGAGGGTCCTTCATCAAAAGGAGGAAAAAGCACATTGAGGACGGTTCTGAACGTCAAGGACTTATATTTTAAGCATTAGGAACAAATGAAAATTGAGACAGTGACATGGGGAAAAAGACTTTATAGGGTAATTGCCACTCCAAGATATTATACGAAATGCTCTTTTATATATGTATCTTTCTTCTTGCCCCAGAAAATATGCTTCTGAGGCTAGGGGCTTCAGCTGTCTTATTCACTGCTGTCGTCTTAGCATTTAGATCACGGCTTAAGAGGGGTGCCCATGAAAGAAAGAAAGAATGATTCATCTGGCAGTAGTATGCAGAACAAACTAGGTATAAGGAGAGTTTTGAGGCAGGACAAGTTAAGCTTTTGAGATAAAGCAGGTGCAGTGAGAATGGAAATTACAGGAAACATTGTAAAACCACTGGTGACTTACTCATTGTGGCAGTTTTGGTGTCTGGCATGGTGCCTAAAGACAGCAGGCCCCCTGGTAAATGTTTATTTAATGAACAAGGGTAATGATATTAAACATTGTGACTCTATTTGTTATAGGAATACGGTAGGGAAGGGCATGGAAGATGACTTTGAAGTTTCTATTATTAGTGACTGGAAGGATGGTGATGCCATGAACAAAAATAGACAAAGTAGGAAGGAAGAATTGTTTTAGGGAAGAAAATGCTACATTTTATTTTAGAAATGTTGAATCCAGTTTAAACTCTAAGATACATGTACATGCTTAGAGTTATTAAACAAGTTCCATAACAGCTTGAGTTTCACAGGTATGTTATCTATAATATAACTCTTCATATTTTCTGGCAAATGATTTCTAGAGTTATCCTTTCTGTAAAATACCAGAAAAATTCAGTGACATTCTTGCATGGGTTCTCTTAAAACGAACTATTTTAGTGTAAAAAATAAAAATGTTGGTAATCCAAATGAGTTTCTATTTTTATATTTTAAAGATTTTATTATATTTTATTTTATTAAAATTCAATTAGCCAACATATTGTACATCATTAACTTCAGATGTAGAGTTCAATAATTCATCAGTTGTGTGTAGCACCCAGTGGTCACCACATCTCGTTCCCTTCTTAATGCCTGCCACCCAATTACCCCATCCCCCCCAACTCCCTTCCAGCAACCCTCAGTTTGTTTCCTGTAGTTAAGGGTCTTGCATGGTGTTTCTCCATCTCTAATGAATTCTTTAAGATTTTTATTATTTTTTATTTGGCAAAGAGAGCGCAAGCAGTGGGAATAGAAGAGGGAGAGCTAGAAGCAGGTTCCCCACCGAGCAGGGAGCCTGACTGGGGGCTGATCCCCGGACCCTGGGGGACTGAGCCACCCACGGGACTTTAACATGATAATGTTAAATGTATGTAGTTTTTTTTGTTTACACTGTTTTCTCTCTGTAATTTTTAACAGTGAGCCATCACAATTTTTCTTCCTCTTTCTCCTTTAAATCTCTCTCACATTTTTTTTCTAATTTTCATATTATAGCAGAGTGGATTTTTATAGTGCCAAAATATGTTCCTTATGTTGGGAATTTACATATAACCAATGTGCACATGTGGGGGTTAGTGGGATTCAAAAATGACCACCCAAATCCCCATTCCTTGGTGTACAAGCCCTGTAGAATCCTCTCACCTTGATATGGGTGGGACCTATAATTATGATGGGATAGTCACTCCCTTGATTATGTTATATTGTATAAAACTTCATCAAAGCCAACCCAAGGGACAGATACTTCTGCTGTTCTTGCGGAATTGCCGTATTGTGGAGAGAGCCACATGTCAGGGAATGGTGGCAGCTTCTAGAAAGCTGCAAACAGTCCCCAGTTGACAGCCAGCAAAGAGCAAAGAATTCAGTCTTAAAGGATTAAGAAAATGAATTCTGCCAGTAATCGGTGAGTTTGAAAGACCCCAAATCTTCAGAAGTGATCATAGCTCCAGCTGACACCTTAATTACCAACCTGATGAGAGCCTGAGTTCAAGACTCAGTTAACTTATATCTGGACTCCTGACCCACGGAAACTGTGACATAAGAAATTTGTGCTGTTCTTAAGCTGCTCAATTTATAATTTTTATGCAGCAATGGAAAACTAACACATCACTTATAACTTTATTATAAACCACCATGGTTCTTTATCTTAAATATTAAATGTTTGTATCATATTTTATTTTTTAATTTTTAGACACCGATGACCCTTGTTTATGTATTTCTTTGTCTGTAATTATCCAAAGATTAGACTTTGATGGCCTCTGTCATGGATTAGTAGCTAAATTGCTTCTAGATTATTATCATTTTACTGTTTTAGAACATCTTATTAGATTATCACTGACAAATCATAACCCTTCTCTTCAATATTTGTTAATCATAAACTTTGATTCGTAATATTTTTACTCACAGGGCGCCTGCGTGGCTCAGATGGTTAAGCATCCAACTCTTGGTTTTGGCTCAGGTCGTGATCTCAGGGTCATGAGATCCAGCCCCTTGGTTGGGCTCTGTGGTCAGTGAGGAGTGCTTGAGATTCTCGCTCTCCCTCTCCCTCTTTCCATTCCCCTCTTCATGCTCTCACTCTCTCTCAAATAAAAAATAAGCTTTAAAAAATCTTATCTTTAAAAAATAAGAGTGATATTTAAAAAAAAATAAGAGTAATATTTTTAAAAAATATTTAAAAATCTTTTAAAAATAATAGCAATATTTTTAGTCCTATGTTTAAGATACAAATTGACATCAAATATTAAATAATTATAAATAATCATCTCTGGTACTGCAGAAAAGGAATGATACTCTATGTGTGGGTGTGAGTGAGATATCTGTAAATTATTGGCATATTTTTTATTTCAAATGGATATTTGGTGCTTAGGTAGTTTTATCTGAACTTTTAGCAGTAGCCTTAACCATCTTTTTAAGTGTCAATTTTTAGTCAATTTACATTTTCAGGTACAGAAACAGGTCAGTGAAGTTGCTCTTATTCTGAGGGTTTTTGTTGGTGAGGTTTTTTTTTTTAACAAGGTAATACTGACATATAATAGGTGCACAGAAGTATATAAGTCATAGTTCTACTGCTCAGTCGATTTTTCACTCCTAAGTGATCAGCAACCAGATTGGTAAATAGAATAGTAACAGAATCTCAGAAGCCCCTTTCCAGTTCCTACACTCCTGACCCCAGAAGTAACTACTAACCTGACTTCCAACAGCCCAGATTCATTTCACCAGTTTTCAACCTAAGTCAATGGACTCATGCAGTTTTCTCTTTAACATCTGGATTCTTTTACTCAGCATTGTTTGTGAGATTTATTTACATTGTGGCAATTATAGCTCACTAATTTTTATTGCCATTCAGTATTCTCTGCTACGAATATGGAATAATTTATTCCACTGTCGATGGGCATTTGGCTTGTTTCCAGTTTGCATCTACAGCAAACAGTGCTGCTATGAACATTTTCCCCCATGTCTTTTGTTGAGCAGATGCACATGTTTCTGTTGGGTTTATGCCAAGAGAAGTGGTTGTTCCAATTTACACTCTCAGTGAACTGGAAATGTTCCAGATCTTCCACATCATCACCAGCACTTGATATTGCCCCTTTTTAATCTTTAACAGTGTTAGAGATGAGGAGTGCTGTAGCTTTATGGTTTTAATGTACATCAGCCTGACAATTCGGTTACAACTGTCTTCATAATTTACTGGCCATTTGGATATACTCCTTCTTTCTTTCTTTCTTTTTTTTTTAAGATTTGATTTATTTATTTGACAGAGAGAGACACAGCGAGAGAGGGAACACAAGCAGGGGAAGTAGAAGAGGGAGAAGCAGGCCTCCCGCTGAGCAAGGACCCTGAAGCAGGACTCAATCCCAGGACCGTGGGATCATGACCTGAGCCAAAGGCAGCCGCTTAATGACTGAGCCACCCAGGTGCCCCTGGATATACTCTTTCTTTTGTGAAGGGCTTTTTAAGTCTTCTGTTCATTTATCTATAGGATTATCAGTCTTTTTTTTTTTTACTTGTCTGAGCTCTTTATATATTATGGATCTGAGTTATTCATTAAATATATAAACAAATTAATTTTCTCACCCTATATCTTGCCTATATTTTCTTAATGGTGTTTTCTGATAAATAGGTATTGTAAACTTTAATGTAGGTCAGTATATCTTTTTATTTCCTTTTCATTTATTGCTCTTTGTGTCCCTTTTAAGAAAGCTTTGCCTGCTCCAAAGACATGAATATATTCTTCTATGTTTTATTCCAGAAGCTTTACAATTTACCTTTCACATTTTGCTCTACAATTCATCTGGGATTGTTTTGAGATGTAGGCTTCTGGATATTCTATGTACACGATCATATTATTTGCAACTAGCAGGTTTTTTTTGCAAATTTATTTATTTATTTATTGCTTTATTTTATCGCTTTATTTATTGCTTTATTTCTGATCTTTGAGCCTTTTATTTATTTTTATTGCACAGGCACTTGAAAAGAATTTGTATTCTAATATTAGATGTGGTGTTCTATCTGTGCTTGTTGGTTCAAGTTTGTTCATTGTCTTGTTTAAATTTTCTACACCCATAGTGATATTTTGTCTACTAGTTTTATTGGTTTTTGAGAGAAGATTTTTAAGTATCCTATTATGCTTGTGGTTTTATATATTTCACCTTTGAGATCTATGACTTTTTGCTTTATATATATTTTTGTTTCAAGTAGGCTCCACACCCAGCATGGAGCCCAGTGTGGGACTTGAACTTATGACCCTGAGATCAAGAATGGAACTGAGATCAAGAGTCAGGTGCTTAACTGACTGAGCCACCTAGGTGCCCCACTTTTTGCCTTTATCTATTTTAAAGCTATATGATTAGGTGAATTCAAATCTTGAATTATGATATTCTCCTGGTGGGTTAATCTCTTTATGTTATAAAATTTCCCTCTTTGTCTCTAGCAATACTTCTTGCTTTTATGTTCACTTTGTTCTGATATTATCCAAAGAATGTTTTGGTTTCCTTTCAGGATCTCTTTGATTTAAGCTGCTTTAATGCTAGATTCCCTCAGTGTAAAAGGTAAGCTTTCCAGTACTATGGGATAACAAAATACATTTAAATGCAATATTGATAATACCTATTTTAAATGATATTTCAAAACACCTTCATATTTGCTATATTATTTCCATTACCTGCCTCTGTAGGTTAGGCTTATTTGAAGATACTAATATCTAGGTATAGTCAATATATTTGACTACTAGTGATGCATGGGTAACAACCAATCAAAACAGATATTGTTCAGTAGGGCATAATGGTAGATCTAGACTGAATAACAGCTCAGATTACAGCCAAAACACTCTTTTTCAATTATTAAGCTTATTTTAATAAAATCAAAGCAGTATGAATATTTGCATAATGACAGATAAGATCAAGCTAAGGAATTAACCACAAGCGAATTAACGTATAAATGTACAAAGAGAGAAATTCAGAGAAGACCAGAATAGAAATTATTCTTTAGTTATCCTTAATGATGGGTTTTACTTATGTTTATTCAACTTTACTTTATGAATGACTTACCTTTTCCCCTCAAATCTTTTTTTGAAAAGCAGTGGTATATAAATAAATACAGTTCAGACCAACAGGTATCAACTTTCTATAACTACAGAAGCCAAAAATATTTAAAAAGGTGCTATGTATCATCTGTTAAAATCCATCTGATCCTGTAACTTCATTTTATATGTAACATCAAGCCACCCAACACTGATTTAGTTTCTTTCTGGCAGCTTAAGGTCAAACTTTTGTTGATGGCTCTTTGAAACTTTACTGATTTCTAAGAGCATAGATTGCCTATTTTCTTGAATCTTATCCAATTTGATATGCCATATTTGAAAAGGAGGTAGGGTAAACCTCCAGAATACTGATTGCAAGTTTAACAATTTAATAGTATCGTTATTCTAAATGAAATAAATCTTATTTCACATACTACAAATATATATAAAGTTCTAGTTCAACTATATTCAAAATAAATTTGAGATGGGATTTTAGACTAATTTACTATAAGCTTCCTCCACTTAAAATTAAAATATTAATGGAGATATTATTATACATGTTTTTTCCTTGCATTATCATTAATATTTTAATTTTAGATTTATTTTCTATTTAAAGATGACATATTCATGTCACATAAGTGTATAGGAATAAGACAAGATGTGTGGTTATTAAAAATATCAAGAACTTAGTTCTAAAAGCACAAGAATTTTGTGGTGAGTATGCTGCCTTGACTGGCTACAGCTCTAGCTACAATCTCCTCAGACTCCAGCACAGGTACTGCTTGGAGTGAGCAGCTGCCATCGTACAACGAATTTAAGGGACAAGGGTGACATAGAGAGGTGGCAGTATGGAAGCAGATCAGGGCACTGAAGTTGTTCCATAGTCTTCAGTTGGCTTCATGCTCCACTATTTATCTACATAGTCTTATGCTTTGCCCTTTTTATAAAATTATCTTACTCTTACTATGTAGCATATCAAAATTTTATTCATTTCTTCCACAAATACTAAATTCCATCTGTAAAGCAATATATTAGTTTTCTATGGCTGTATCACAAATTATCACAAATGTAGCAGCTTAAAACAATACAAACTTATTAACTCACAGTTCTGTAGGTCAGGAGTCCAGGCACGACATGATTGAAGTCTCTGCTCAATGTCATTGAGGACAACACCAAGGTGTTGGCTGGGGATACACATCTTACAGGGCTCAGGTTCTCATCTGAGCTCATCCAGTTTGTTGGAAGAATTCAGTTCTTTGTGGCTACAGGCCTGAGGTCCCTGCTTTCTGGCTGGCCCTCAGCTGGGGGCTGCTTTTAGCACCTAGAGGCTGCCCATTATTCCTTGCCACACAGCCTTTATCCACAACCTGAATGTTACATTCTTCTAGACCAGTCAGGATATGTCTCTCTGACTTCTTCTATGATCAGCAGAGAAAACTCTGTTTTTAAAGACTCATATGATCAGGTCAAGCCCACCAGGATGGCCCCCCTATCTTAAGGTCAACAGACTAGGGACATTAATTGCATCTGTAAGATCCCTACATCGTAATACATAGATTAGTATTTGAGTGAATAAGTAGAGAAGATATACCTACATCAGAGGTCAGGAATCTTGGAGGACCATCTTAGAATTCTATTAAAAGTCAACTGTTTATTATGTGTCTCATTACTTGTACACATTAGTGTGTGGGGGGGAGAATATATATATATGTATATATATATATATATAATATATACATATATATATACACCAGTCCATATAGAGCAAACATTCTAGAAAGTTTAGGGAAAAAAATTATATGTAAGATAGTATCCTATTGTTTCAAGAGCTTTAGAAGATATCCAGATATAAAGTTACCACAATAGACTAATATACCTGTTTCACATTTATTATTCTCTTCTAGTATTCAGTACACTATTTTTAACAGATGGCATTTTTTCACATAAACATGTATATAATGAAAATGTATAAGTTATAGTTTTGCCATTTCAGCACTCCTTTTTTATTTTAGATTTGTGGAATTTCAGGGAGGGACCTTAAAGAACATGCCATCCTTTATTAGCATTTAAGGCCAAGGTAGTTGAAAGGAGAGCTTTCCTGTTTATAGCTAATAAAATATCAAGATTCTATTATATGTTTTATGAATACGTGTATTTCTTTTCAAATGATAACAGATGTGACCATCCTAATGAGTGCATTTCTTGAAATAGAGCAGAAACTTAAATAGCTAGAATGGGCAGGATACCAAGGAAACAGACTAATCAGGCAGATGGTGACTGTTTCCTAGGGAAAGTCTGAGTAAACCAGTAACTCTACAGTAGTGATCTGAAAATAAAGGAACATATGTGAGCATGGAAACTTAATGTTTTTCATATATTTTTTCATTACATTTAATCATTAGATTTTTATACATATTGTTATTCATTACCATGGATTACATGTTGAAATTTAGGTTGTTTCCTTCATTATAATGTTTTCTCTTCATATTAACAAAATTTTGCCAAAAAAACACTTTTTAATAACTAAGATGCAGCAATGGATTTCTTTTCTTTTCTTCGTCTTCTTCTTCTTCTTCTTTTTTTGCAAAGGAAAAAGCAACTTTTGAGCATTTCTACAGGTCTTTTAAATTAATCATTTTGAAATGAATTGACTTAAAAATTTAAAATAGATTTATAAATGACCAAAATCTGTTACATAAAAAATAAAAAAATCACAATAAACTGCAATTCATTTGCCAAAGAATGAAATTTTACTAAAAAACAAAAGTAAAAAAAAATATCCTAGCAGGAAACCAGGAATGGAATAAAAACACAGAAAGGTATCTCTGGCACAGTGCCCTGAAGGTCAACAACCATGGCCAACAGCATGAGGTAATGTCAGAAATAAGAAAACACCCTGGGTCAGACCTTGTCACTCTGATCCTAAGACCATTAGTGATCATGTAAAAATGTAATCTATATAAGGATTTATGAAATTGTTATATATTGTATCTCATCTCTACCTTATAACACCCTGGGGGCAAAGCAGTTCTTGTTATCCCCATTTTACAGATATATAGACAGAAATTAGTTTTCCAAAATTCATAGTTACTAAGTGGCAAATCAGGAACAAGACCTAAGTCTTCTAAATCTGAATCCAATACACTTTTGATGAATGGAACAGTCAGGAGAGAGTGGCTCTGAGTTAGGAAAATGCCACTTAGCAGCCTAATATATAGACAGCCCATAGTTTGCCTGCCTTCTTAGGAGCATGCTGTATTTATAATGATAATACTTTTGGATTAGCATTATTAAAAAAATAAAAAAGAAAGAAACACTACCCTGTACTCACTTTCTTTTCAAAAGTTGCGAATGGTTTGCACTATCTCATAGAAATTTCCTTGCATCAGTTTCCTTGTCTCAAATGAAGGAAATCAAAAGGAACAACCACAAAACAAGGGGAATCTGATGGACCTTAAAAGGAGTGTCCTCTTGATTGATTTCATGATGCTTAAGATAGTTCCACAAATGCGCAAATTAGCTAGGGAAGGATAGGAAGGGTAAATTTGAAAAAGGTGGTTTAGAGGAACCAACGTTTTGGGGCTCTGTAATCTGATGCAAGAGCAGATGTATATGTTCACCGTCCTCCAAAAAGGGTAGGGGACACTCTAGTTATAAATAAATTTATACTGATGAAGCTAATCTAATGGTACTTAATGTATAAGATAAAAAATAAAAAGGGTAGTGGTACCTACATGGTCTTCACAATCCTTTTTATCTCTGATAACAGCTGTCTATCTATGTGGAAATAAAATGAGACTATTTACTTACTCATTTCTTTTTAAAATCTTGTATTTTGAAAAAAAATTCAGGATTATAAAAGTTATTAAATATTACAAAGAATTTCTGTATTTACTTCACCTGTCTATTCGTATGTTAACATCTTACCACAAGACAATTATAGAGCAGGAAATTTATGTTGAGAAAATACTATTTACTAACCTATAGATGTTACTCAAAAGTCACCAGTAACTGATCACACATTGCATTTAGTTGTCATGTCTCCTTGGTCTCCTTCAATCTGAGAGTTCCTCAATCTTCCCTTATCTTTCATGACCCTGGCACTTTTGAAGAGTGCTGGTTGGTTATTTTGAAGAATGTGTCTCATTTTGTGTTTCTCACTATTACATTGAGGTTGGGCATTTTTGGCAAGATTACCATAGAAGTGGTGTTGTGCCCTTCTCAGTGAATCATGGCACGATGCATATGAGGTTGATATGCCTCATTATGGACGATACATATGGATGATATGTCGAGACATATTAGCAACATGTGCCTCCATAAAGCACTGAGAAAATACAACATACTCAGACATAGTCCTTTCCTTTTCACAGGCTAGATGTTGATGATCAGGGTGACCCTGAAAGTTATTTGTGGAAGAAGTTATTTCTTCAGCCTGGGCCCATGAATGACTGCATGAGGCAGAATCCTTTCCAGCTCTAGCCACTAACCTGCAGCTCTCTTGGGCTATTTATGTGTGAGAAAAATAAACTTACTGCATTTGAGCCATTGTATACTTTGAGTCCTTTCATTAAAGCTGTATTCTACCTTGTATTAACCAGAGTTAGATTCATGTCCAACTAGAGGAAGGGCTTCATCCAATAATACTCCTGTGATTTCTTCCCTCTTTATTAGTAGTTGCCAAATCTATGTCCACAGCCCATATTTTCCACAAATATTTCTATTCAGCTCCCCACAAATTCAAGTTTGAAATAGTTGAAGCTTGATATACTTTAATTATATTGTGTTTAGGTCCTCCTTGTTTTTAAGCACCCCAAAATTGGTCATTTTTTTACAGTGTTTAATCAGATTTACCAATTTTTTTTTTCCATGCAGACATTGCTTCTTGCATCCCACATACTTTAGCAGTTCTCTTAAGGAAGTTCTGCAAATAGAAAACCCTCTCTCTTTTTCTGAAAAAATGTCTTTATTTCATAATAAATCTTGAATGATAGTTTTATCTTTTGAAGATACTTGTTTCCCAGCATGAAAGTTGTAAAAATGAAAATGGATTAAGTTAATCTGAAAAATACAGAGCTTCTCAGATTGGAGTTTATTGGATTTAGAATATAAGTTTAAGCTATACTTTTTTTAAGAATCACACCTAAAATATAATAATCTCAAAAGATTGAAAGTAATGGAATAAGAGTAATGGGATAAAAACAGTTACACAAAATATCTAACCAAAATAAATCTGGCAGAGTAATACTGATATTAGAAAAAACACGTAATAGCAAGATCATTATTAGGATTAAAAAAGTGATTACTTAATAAAATGATCAGTTCACTATGATGACAAGGACTACTAGAGCTCATCAATATCCATTTTCTCCTTTTCTTTCTTGACACACAACTAAAATACTTTCATAGGCTTCTTAGAATTTTATTGGGATCACAGAGTTGACTTTTAGCCATTGGAATATTTCCAAAAGCTATCTGCCACTTCTAGGTCTGGTATGTTAACTCTTTTGATTTGTGACTTTTCAGACCTTCTCACCATTCTGCAGTGATTTTGGAAACCTGTTGTGAAGATGGTTATGAACTAGCTACTGCTACATGCCTTCCATTTTCCCCCTTACTGATCAGACTTTTTATTATAGTTAATTCAGTTCATGATCCATTATTTTACATTAGATGTGTGTATGCATGTTTGGCAGTGATGGGTGGTAAAGATAAGTTGTGTCTTCAGTTCACAGGGTTTCATTTCAGAGGAAGACAACTATTCACATATTGGAGAAGACTGCACATTCATTGGATATCTTGGACTTTGAGCTGAATGCACTGACTGGAAGGGACTCTCAGTTGTCTTCTCTGGGGAGGAGATGAGTATAGTCTGCATGTAGAAATAACAGTAAAATGCATTTCTCAGAAGTCTTACAGTTGGGTTAAAGTCATGTGGACAGAAGTGATCTAGGCCACTCTAGTCCTGAGACACAGAAATCACTTATTTGCTCCATCCTCTACTTTCTGTTCCCAGCCTGAGGTGATCTTGGAGAAGATTGAGTGCCACTAAGAAGGATGATTGATAATAAAATAGATAATCCTCTGAAAGGCTGATCAGTAATGCAAGGAGAAGACACTGGTAAATAGTATCAGGAGTGAAAATAAAATAATTATAGATATGGTACAAATTAAAATATCAAAAATCATAAGAAAATCATTAAAATTTTATAAAAATAAATTTTAAAATACAAATGGAAAATTCTCTATACAGATTTAAATGACCTAAATTAACTCGAGAAGAGTAAACCTGTATCTGAGGATACAGTCATCACAGAAATTGAATCAGCAGGCAAAAAGCTATCCAAAATAAAGGCACCAAGCATAGACACTCTTAGAAGCAGGTTCTACTAATACTTCAAAGGACAGAAAAATCCCTCTTTTCAACAAAATATGATTTAAAAAATTGAAAAAAAGGAAATTACATAGAACTTTTATAAAGTTAGTATATTCTGTATACTAAACCTAGAAAACCAAGAGAAAGAAAAATTATGGGTTCAACCACCCTTTTGAGTATACATGCAAATGTCTTAAAGTGTTGACAATCTGAATCAAACATTATTTAAAAAAAAATATGTAATGGTCAAGGGTGGTTTATCTGAGGAATAACATTTGAGCATTATAAAATTCTCACTAGAATTAGGCAAATATTGCCCATTATTCCACCAATAACCATCATTACTCTGGAGTTTCTAACCAATGGAATAAAGTAAGAAAGAAATAACAGCTGTATAGATTAGGGAGACTCACATACTTATCAGAAGATTATTTGCATAGGGAATCCAGTAGTGTCTACACCCAGACAACAGGAATTAATATGAGGGTCAGGCTAAGTTTCTGCATGGAAGAGCAAGTACCCATATCAAGAGAATATCGTATGCCACTGCTAATCAGACTGAAACGTGCCTTAACATTATTCGAGCAATACGTAAATCAATGTCACTGATATTTCCCTTCTAGATACTGATACTCCAAAGACATATTAATAAAACTATGCTGTTATTTCAGGAATAAATTAATAGACTAATAAACAAAATGCAGTGACAGGAACAAATACACATATGTGAGAACTTGGAATATGACAGGCATGACATTACAATTCAGTGCAAAAAGACCAGACAACTAAAAAAACTGATGCTGGAACGATTGTTAGGCACATGGGAAAACATAAAATGTCTGCCTCAGACTATTTATAAGGATATATTCCAAATGAATGAAATTTAAATGAAAAGAGCAAAACTTTAAAACTTTTAGAACAATATAGAAGAATTTAGGAATTCAGGGTAGGGGAGGGGTTCATAAACCAGGTCCAAAGGAAAAATATTGTCAACTTGATAACATTAAAATTAAAAATTTATATTCTATAAAAGACATCAAAATAAAATTAAAAGAGAAGTCACAGATGGGGAGAAAATATTTACCAATGCATACAGCTAATAAAATGCTTCATATCTAGATTATATAAAGAGTTCCTCAGACAGATAGAAAACAGCAAAAGAGGACAAAACATGAATACAGTTTACAGAAGAGGAGACCCAGATGGTTATTAAACAGGAAAAAATGCCAATTTTACTATCAGGAAAATGCCAATGTGAACAACTGGGTTTATATATAACATAGAACAGATAGATAAAATTCGAAATGATTGAAAAAAGAAACCTACCAAATCCTTAATATATTAACATGTAACACACACAGAGAGACACACATACACCAATGACAACAACACAAAGCAAAGAAACAGTCTGCTAATAGGATCATAAATGTGTACAACTGCTACAGCAGACACTGTTAGCTGCTTCTCCAACATCCATCCAGCTTTCTTCCTAAAGAACAGAAGTCCAATTCTATCCAGGACAACAAAAGCTGGGTTCATGACTACTCTACTTCAAACATGGCCATCTTGTCCCATCCCTCTCAGCTGTGCTTGCAGAAAGGAGCTCCATATGAAAGTTTTCTGGCCAATGAGACACAAAATACTCCAGGGGTGTTCCTGTGAAAACTTTTGTTGTCTCTCTCCCCATCCACCCTTCTTTCTGATTTACACACTAAAGAATCAGAATATTCAAGAGCTGAGCTGGAGCTGCAGCAACTATCCTGTTACCATGGAGGGAAGACAAAAGAATTGCAAACGTTATCAGCTGTGGTAGTTAGGTCTTTTTACGCTTGCTGCTGAATGCAATCCTCCTTGACAAAACCACATTAGTGAGCAATTTGTCAATATACAGTAAAGCTGGACATGTTCTTATCCTAAAAACTGGGAATTCCATACCGACTTCTCTGTTCTGTAGGAAATCTTGCCCAAGTGCACAGAGAGATATACACATGGTCCTGCTGTCCCATAAATCATGAAACACTGGAAACAATCTAATTGCCCTTAATGGGTGAATGAATAACACATTTATGTATATTTATACAGTAGAATAAAAGAGAGAAACTTGAAAGGAATTGGCTCATGTTAGTAGGGAGGCTTGGCAAGTCCAGATCTGCAGGATAGGCTGGTAAGCTGGAGACCCAGGGAAGATTTGCAGTTCAATTAAATCCAGACAGATAAACAAACAAAAATAATCAAAATAAAACTCAGGAATGGGGAGACTGTGGTTGAATAACTCTAGTGAATGTAATAACTATTTAAACACAGAGAGAAAACTAAACATTGTGGATATTATGTCTGAGGATAGAGCATTGATATTATTTTAGTTGAAGAAGTGAAGTAAACACCAATAGGAATTGGGAGGTGATAAAAGGGAGATAGGAGGAAGCTTCTAAGCATGCTGGTTTCCTCTGTTTATTACTAGGGAGTCAATCAACAATGACTAAAAGTGACACATGAAATTTAAACAACCCACAGTGACCTCAAACTCAATGATTTTAATAATAGTTCCTCAAGCTAGAGTGATTAAAAAAAAAAGCCTTAATTCATAAATCAGGTCTCAACTGGTATCAAAAGATTGGGATCATTCCCTGCATATTTTCAGACCACAATGCTCTGAAGCTAGAACTCAATCACAAGAGGAAAGTTGGAAAGAACCCAAATACATGGAGACTGAAGAGCATCCTTCTAAAGAATGAATGGGTCAACCAGAAAATTAAAGAAGAATTGAAAAAATTCATGGAAAAAAATGATAATGAAAACACAATGGTTCAAAATCTGTGGGACACAACAAAGGCAGTCCTGAGAGGAAAATATATAGCAATACAACCCTTTCTCAAGAAACAAGAAAGGTCTCAAACACACAACCTAACCCTACACCTAAAGGAGCTGGAGAAAGAACAACAAAGAAAACCTAAACCCAGCAAAAGAGAAATAATAAAGATCAGAGCAGAAATCAATGAAATAGAAACAAAAAAAAAAAAAAAATAGAACAAATCAACGAAACTAGGAGCTGGTTCTTTGAAAGAATTAATAAGATTGATAAACCCCTGGCCAGACTTATCAAAAAGAAAAGAGAAAGGACCCAAATAAATAAAATCATGAATGAAAGAGGAGAGATCACAACCAACACCAAAGAAATACAAACAATTATAAGAACATATTATGAGCAACTACACGCTAGCAAATTTGGCAATCTGGAAGAAATGGATGCATTCCAAGAGACATATAAACTACCACAACTGAACCAGGAAGAAATAGAAAACCTGAACAGACCCATAACCAGTAAGGAGACTGAAGCAGTCATCAAAAATCTCCAAACAAGAGCCCAGGGCCGGACAGCTTCCCAGGAGAATGCTACCAAACATTTAAATAAGAACTAATTCCTATTCTCCTGAAACTGTTCCAAAAAATAGAAATGGAAGGAAAACTCCCAAACTCATTTTATGAGGCCAGCATTACCTTGATCCCCAAACCAGACAAGGATCCCGTCAAAAAAGAGAACTACAGGCCAATATCCTTGATGAACACAGATGTGAAAATTCTCACCAAAATACTAGCCAATAGGATCCAACAGTACATTAAAAGAATTATTCACCACAACCAAGTGGGATTTATTTCAGGGCTACCAAGTTTGGTTCAACATCCGCAAATCAATCAATGTGATACAATACATTAATAAAAGAAAGAACAAGAACCATATGATACTCTCAATAGATGCTGAAAAAGCATTTGACAAAGTACACCATCCTTTCTTGATCAAAACTCTTCAAAATGTAGGGATAGAGGGCACATATCTCAATTTCATCAAAGCCATCTATGAAAAACCCACTACAAATATCATTCTCAATGGAGAAAAACTGAAAGCTTTTCCGCTAAGGTCAGGAATACGGCAGGGCTATCCACTATCACTGCTGCTATTCAACATAGTACTAGAAGTCCTAGCCTCAGCAATCAGACAACAAAAAGAAATTAAAGGCATCCAAATCGGCAAAGAAGAAGTCAAACTATCACTCTTTGCAGATGATACAATACTATATGTGGAAAACCCAAAAGACCCCACTCCAAATCTGCTAGAACTTGTACAGGAATTCGGTAAAGTGTCAGGATATAAAATTAATGCACAGAAAACAGTTGTATTTCTTTACACCAATAATAAGACAGAAGAAAGAGAAATCAAGGAGTCGATCCCATTTATAATTGAGCCCAAAACCATAAGATACCTGGGAATAAACCTAACCAAAGAGGCAAAGAATCTGTACTCAGAAAACTATAAAGTACTCATGAAAGCAATTGAGGAAGACACAAAGAAATGGGAAAATTCCATGCTCATGGATTGGAAGAACAAATATTGTGAAAATGTCTATGCTACTTAAAGCAATCTACACATTTAATGCCATCCCTATCAAAATCCCATCCATTTTTTTCAAAGAAATGGAACAATAATCCTCAAATTTATATGGAACCAGAAAAGACCTCGAATAGCCAGAGGAATATTGAAAAAGAAAGCCAAAGTTGGTGGCATCACAATTCTGGACTTCAAGCTCTATTACAAAGCTGTCATCACGACAGTATGGTACTGGCACAAAAACAGACACATAGATCAATGGAACAAAATAGAGAACCCAGAAATAGACCCTCAACTTTATGGTCAACTAATCTTCGACAAAGCAGGAAAGAATGTCCAATGGAATAAAGACAGTCTCTTCAACAAATGGTGTAGGCAAAATTGGATAGCCACAGTAAAATGAAACTGGACCATTTTCTTACATCATACATGAAAATAGACACAAAATGGATGAAAGACCTCAATGTGAGACAGGAGTCCATCAAAATCCTTGAGGAGAACACAGGCAACAACTTCTTCGACCTCATCCACAGCAACTTCTTCCTAGGAACATTGCCACAGGCAAGAGAAGCAAGGGGAAAAATGAACTACTGGGACTTCATCAAGATCAAAAGCTTTTGCACAGGAAAGGAAACAGTTAACAAAACCAAAAGACAACTGACAGAATGGGAGAAGATATTTGCAAACGACATATCAGATAAAGGGCTAGTATCCAAAATCTATAAAGAGCTTATCAAGCTCAACAACAAAAGAACAAATAATCTAATCAAGAGATGGGCATAGGACATGAACAGACATTTCTGCAAAGAAGACATCCAGATGGCCAACAGACACATGAAAAAGTGCTCCACATCACTTGGCATCAGGGAAATACCAAATCAAAACTGCAATGAATACCACCTCATGCCAGTCAGAATGGCTAAAATTAACAAGTCAGGAAATGACAGAAGTTGGCGAATGTGGAGAAAGGGGAACCCTCCTACACTGTTGGTGGGAATGCAAGCGGGTGCAACCACTCTGGAAAACAGCATGGAGGTTCCTCAAAGTGTTGAAAATAGAGCTACCCTATGACCCAGCAATTGCACTACTGGGTATTTACCCTAAAGATACAAATGTAGTGATCCAAAGGGGCACATGCACGCGAATGCTTATAGCAGCAATGTCCACAATAGCCATAGTTTTCCATAGTTTTCCATAGTTTTATGGAAAGAACCTAGATGTCCATCAACAGATGAATGGATCAAGAAGAGGTGGTATATATATACAATGGAATACTATGCAGCCATCAAAAGAAATAAAATCTTGCCATTTGCGATGATGTGGATGGAGCTAGAGGGTATTATGCTCAGCGAAATATGTCAATTGGAGAAAGATAATTATCATATGATCTCCCTGATATGAGGAAGTGGAGATGCAATGTGGGGGGTTTGGGGGGTAGGAAAAGAATAAATGAAACAAGATGGGATCGGGAGGGACACAAACCATAAGATACTCTTAATCTCACAAAATAAACTGAGGGTTGCCGGGGGTAGGGGGGTAGGGAGAGGGTAGTGGGGTTATGGATATTGGGGAGGGTATGTGCTATGGTGAGTGCTGTGAAGTGTGTAAACCTGGCAATTCACAGACCTGTACCCCTGGGGCTAATAATACATATATGTTAATTTAAAAAAACAAAAACCCTTAATATCTTTGGAGATCAAGAAACATTTACGCTTTGATTATTCTTTTTGCCACATTAGGACCTTTCATCTTTGTTAAATGCCACTAAAATTAACTCTATTTGAATTAGCCTGTGCAATCCCATTGTAATATATTTTCTGTATCCAAGTATCTTTTCATCTATATATTTGTGTAAAGAGATGTCTGGGGTGGTATTTACCCCAGTGTAAAATATGATTTATGACCCTCTAAAACATAAGCACTGGGGCAAGAAAATTTATTGGGTTTGTTCACTGCTAGATCTTCAGTTTCTGGAGCAGTGCCTGGCACAAAATAGGTGGTCAATGAAAATCTGTTAAACAGTGGGAATTGGGGTGATGTTTTTATTTCTACTTTCCTTATTACTTAAACTTTTTATATTGAGAATGTGTCATTTTAATAAAAAATAAAAGAATTATTTTAAAAATTAAAGAGACAATGAAGATAAAACAGAATGTGAAACCGTTACATGAATATATGAATAGATCAATGAAACAGGATAAAAAACTCCTGAAGCTATTTTACTCCATACACAGTAAAATTTCAAGACAAACTAGCATTAAGTGAAACCAATGAATTTAAATATATTAGAAGAAAATATATTTTTCATAACCTTATGTAGGGAAATCCTTACTAAGTCAGGCTCACAGAAACCAGATAATGGAAAATATTGGTAATTTTGAGTGTATGAAATTTAAAATTTTTTCAAAATAAAGGAAATCATAAAAAGCTTTAAGCACTGACTACAAATGTAACAAATTTTAATATCTATATCATATAAAAAGTACCCACAAATAAATGACCCAACTTGAAAACGAGCAAAGGATACAAACAAGCAGTTCATAGAAGAAATAGCAATGACTATACGAAAGACTGATAACTATGAAAATAAGAGCACATTTACTAGTAACCAGGAATATGCAAATAAAAAATCTTTTTGCCGATTATATTTGACAGAAATTTAAAGTTTGCTAAAGTCCAATGTGGATTAGATGTATGGACATGGACAGTCTCATACACTGTTAATGGCAGTTAAATTGCCTTCTTTTAGGGTAACTTGTCAGTATCCATACTGAATGTATTATGCATATACCCTCTAACTATCTATCCCATTTAAGAAATATATCTACAGAAATACTTGCACATAAATAATGGCTAACATGAATTGTTTGCTTGCTGCGTGTGGGAATTTTCTGAATCCTCAACACTTATTTTCACAAGAATCTATGAAGGGAATACTATTTTTACTTTACAAATGAAGAAACTGAAGAAAACTGAGAGGTTTTTCTATTTGTCCAAGGTCACACAATAAGGAAGTGGCCCAGCTGGAATTAGAACACAGGAGATTTGTCTCCAGAACCCATACAGTTAAATAATAATATATATAAATACACATGTATAAGAAGTTTATTCAAATTTGTTTGCAATGGTGAGAAAATGAAAACTACTGAAATATTCATTAAAAAGGGACTGAAACTCACATGTATTCATATGATACAATACTTTAAAACTTGAAAAGATTGGCATATTTCCGTATATTCTCACATGGAAATAGATCCAAGACTTAATTAAGTGTGTAATGCAGGTCATAGTACAATACTGTACACGTAATCCTACTCATGTAAAAATAAAAATATATAAATTATATGCTATATATATTTACATTTATACATGCATATATATAAAACTGCACATGTATATACAGAAAATGATCTGGTTGAATTTTACACCAAACTCTTATTCCTGACAAGGATAAGGGTTTGGGTCAGGGTCAGGAAGTCTTGCGATGTAAAGGTTGATTCTTCACCTGTAATTCTATATATTTCTTCTGTTTTTTTTTTTTTTAATTTTACAATGAGACTGTGTGTTTATATACATTAAGTAAATAATTTTAGAAAAGATCAGACATCCATTATGTGAGTAATGAAACAAACTACAATTTTGCAAAAAGAATTCAACAAAATAGAAACAGTAATTTTTGGTTATATTTTCCTTTATAAAATACTCAACTTTTCTATAATAAGTCTGTGTTAATTTTGCAATTAATTTTAGGTGAGGGGAAAAATTATATATGATTGGTGACTATATCAGACAACTCTTAGGTACTTCCTCAGACATTCTTATTTTAACCCAGCCACCACTATTGTAATTAACACTGCATAGGCTATGCTCTACTACCTCTAGGTAACCAATTTCTTTCTTTTTTTTTTCTTAAAGATTTTATTTATTTATTTGTCAGAGAGAGAGGAGTGAGAGCGAGCACAGGCAGAGTGGCAGGCAGAGGCAGAGGGAGAAGCAGGCTCCCTGCCAAGCAAGGAGCCCGATGTGAGACTTGATCCCAGGACGCTGGGATCATGACCTGAGCTGAAGGCAGCTGCCCAACCAACTGAGCCACCCAGGCGTCCCAAGGTAACCAATTTCTTACGGCTATAATGCAACAGCACATTTCCTCACGGCTGTGTCATTTGCTTCTCAACTTCCCCAGGACTTCTTTGTTGCAGCTGAATCATGAGAGGCTATAGAACCCACTCAGAACCCAAGCATGTCCAACTGGGAGTGATAGGAGAGAATTTTTTTCAATGGGAAATAAGAGCTGGCACGTAAATTCTCCCTTCTTCTTGTATGGACTGTCTGGAGAAATGGTAATTTATATAGCCTCTTAGAAAACAGTCCTTTGACAAGTAACAGTTTGGCTTGATAGTAAACAGTGACAACTGGATTATGCTCTCTTCCTGATACACCTCTGCCTCATACCCCTTTTTTCTCATTCTTGTTTTCCTGGAATTCGAATCTATGATGAAATAATGGCATATAAGATGTTGCCAGGCTATGCTTTCTTGGGATCCCACGCCAAGAGAGTGGCCTAATTTAGAACCGTCTTTCCTGAAGAGTTAATATAAATGTTACAGTATATTACTAGTAAAACACAACTACAACTGGCTGCATTAGGGGAGTCATATTAGACTAGAAGGATGTAAAATGAACAAATTTTTTTTTAAAGAACTACACTAATCCTGCTAATTGAAGGTTATGAGTGAAATATCTGTTCATATACAATTATTTTCAAGTTAGACATGAAACCTTTTTTTTTTTTTTTTTTTTGAGAGAGAGAGAGCACACGTTGAGTCAGGAAGAAGCAGAGGGAGAGGAGAATCCCAAGCAGGCTGGGCGCCCAGCACAGAGAGCAGAGAGCAGAGACCTACATGGGGCTCTATCTCCCAACCCTGAGATCACGACCTGAGCAGAAATCAAGAATCACACCCTTAACCAACTGATCCACCCAGGCGTCCCTCAAACTTTTTTATTTTTAAAGATTTTATTTATTTGAGAGAAAGAGTATGAGCAGTGGGAGGGGCAGAGGGAGAAACAAAGTTCTGCTGAGCAGGGAGCCTGATTCAGGGTTGGATCCCAGGACTGGAGGATCCTGACCTGAGCTGAGGACTGAGGCCCAACTGAGCCACCCAGGCACCCCCGTCAAACTTTTTAACGTACTTACTTATAACAGGTATTTAAGTTATAACTTCAAACAACAATATTTACATAATCTGTGATTTTTTTGACCTTTAGCCAATATGCTGCTGTTAGAATTTTGCCTATTTTCTGCGGTAAACTTTCCCCAAATATTTGCAAAACTTATTATGAATTAAATATATATCAATATTAATTTTACTATTTTACAGAAAAATATATTTGTATATATAACTATAAATACTAAAATTTGCAGAATAACATTACTTCTCATAGAATAGAAAAATAGCAGTTTAAATGCTAAAATGTAAAGTTGCAGGTGATAACTCATATCTGATAGACAAAATATAATTTAAGTAAATCCCTAAGAAATACATGTGTAATGGCAAATATTTTAAATTGAGATTTAAATTAATAGCTATACTTAAAATGTGAAATTAGTGATAGATGATACACAAACACTTAATAAAATACTTTTTCTCAAAATGAACAATTAATTTATCTTTAAATGCTGAATAAGAAATACTTTGCGCAAAGGATCCTCTGCCTTAAAGCATTGCCTTCTATCTTTTCAGGAAGCAAATAAAATTTTCATGATTTATGATTATTTTCCCATCTACTGAGCTGTAACTGTCCCCTTCTTTGTGGAGCAGAGATGTCTGAAAACTTCACCACTACCCTGGAGGGAATTCTTGCAATATAGGTAGGCATCAACTGTAGCTTCTAGAACACTTGTCTCCGTAGTTAGGTGTATGTCTCCAAGAAGGGGTGCGTACAATCAATTCAATTCAACAGATAAATGAGGATATTAAACTTTACTTATGTTTAAAATATGGATTGACAATAAATAAATAAATAAATACGGATTGACTAGTGATCTACACATATGGATCTGATGAAAATCAGATCTTTTGTCAGATATTCATACTTCATACACAGTATATGATGTATGACTGGAGAAAGTGCCCCAGAGTTGGAAGATTTTATACTGGCACTCACATTTGTGTAAAATCGTATTACCACACAATGCAGTTCACACGTTCTTGAATAAGTCGTACGATTACATCTCCTATATTATCTTAAATGTTATGTAATTAGAGGAGGGATTACTATGAACAGATTTTATACAGTAAGAGGGTTTATACTTCATATCAGGAAAAAATATCCTGATACATCTTCTCTCAGCTTGGGTTTAGAGCCTGCAGGGAAGGCTTGTGTGCTACCTCAGCATCTGGCAATGCAAACTTCTGGGCCTGCAAGTGATAGAACAGGGGACGGTGGCAGAGAATGGGAGAGAGCAAATACCAAGTTGCATTATCAAGTTTGCCACCACAAGGATCAAATGCCTCAACTCAGTCTCATGGGCTCATCTCCCATGAGAATGTATAAAGAACTTTAACTTGTTTTGATTGTCTGTTGGGAAGAGAAATGGAGAAGTAATAATCTTCTGGCCCCCAGCTATTAATCAAAGATTGTGTTGGCCAATTTTATCTGTCAACTCAAGTGAGCCACCAGATGCTCAGGTATCTAGTTAAACATTATTCTGGGTGTGGGTGTTTCTGGAAGAAATTAGCATTTGAATGGGTAGAATGATTAAAGCGACTAATCCCATCTTGGATGCGCATTGAACAATCTGCAGGGCCTGAAGGTGAGGAAAAGGCAGAGAGTTCCCTGACTGCTTGAGCAGAGGCCTGGATCTACCGCTGTTGGCATTCCTGGTTCTTAGGCCTTCAGACTTGGCCTGCCGTCTACACCCTTGTCTCTCCAGCTTTGAGGATTTCAAACGACACCATTGGCTTTCCTGGGTGTTCATCTTGCAAACACCAGATTATGGAACCTCCTAGCCTCCACATCACGTAAGCCACTATCTTACAGTAAATCTTATTTTATACACACACACTGACACACATATTTTATATATATATATGTATACATATATATGTGTACACACACACACACACACACACACACAATTTTTCTGTTTTTCTGAAGAACCTGTTCTAAAATAAAGGTTCACCCTATGGGGCTTTTCTCTTGAGCTCCGGCTTGTGCATGTGTGTCCTGTGGCATTTTATGCTTCAGCATCCAAAGTGAATTCCCAGGGCTGGAGGAGAGGTGCTGTTAAATTGTACCCATAGGAATTTGTTTGAAGTCCACAGGGTATGTTGCTGCTAGAAAAAATGCATAGAGACCCCAGAGGCTGGTAAAGCCTAGCTAAGTAAATCATTTTCCATTACAAAAGAACAGTTGCTTTCAATGTGTATTTTACCTAGCAGCATTTTTTTTTTTTTTTTTTTTGGAGTTCGGGGGAAGGTTTATATTTAATCAACTCCTTAAAGAAAAAGCATGGTACTTGAGTAGTAAGAAAGTAACATTTTGGGGGGCGCCTGGGTGACTCAGTCTCTTGGTTTGGCTCAGAGCACGATCTCAGCATTGGAAAATCAAGTCCCACATGGGGCTCTGTGCTCAGCTTGGAGTCTGCTCTCTCCTCTCCATCTGTCCCTCTACTGGCTAGCACGCTTGTACGCGCTCTAAATAAATAAATAAATAAGTAAATAAGTAAGTAAAATCTAAAAAAAAAAAAAAGTAACAATTTATGTTATGGGGGAAACATTTTGAATATAAACATTTACAAATTTTTCAGCTTTTTGCAGTATTGTCGCTGTAAGTGATTAGGTACCGCACGTATGAATACTCCCCTATCTGCGCACTTAAAAAGATAATTTTCCAACTTATTCAAACTTATCCAAATAAAGAATTTCAGTGAGTTTTAAATTATCTTGTTACAGACATAAAAATATTACACCTTTCAACTGGTTTAGGAAAGCTGATTGACAGGAGGGTAAATTAAATTTTACCATCTATAAGTTACTGAAAACCTTTGTATACTTGGTAGATGGGATTAGAAATCAGAATTTGGTAAATATAGTCAACAATATACTTCTTTCATTTAGATATAATTGTTTTTGTGAGGTCTCTTACTCAGTTAGGAACGTCATTAAAATTATGTACTGAAATATACTAAACTTAGTACCAGACCTTCAGATCACTCAGTTACAAAATTTAAATCAGGATTTTGAAAAATAAAGTGTTTTCCATTGTAAAGTGTTTAATAATAATTTTCTAGTGAGAGAAAAAGTATTTTATAATATTAACAAGAAAATGAAATAGTATTTTAAACATAGTTTATTTCATTTGAATTTTCACCCTTTAAAATTTCTTTTGTAACAATATTTTTAGAGTAGCATATATGTAATTTATAAATAAATATGGATATGCTCAAAATTCTTGATTGATAGGAATGTGTGATAAAAAATGAAGACAGTTATTATTGAAAATATCATTGATTAAATAATAATATATATATTCTTTATAGAGCTATGCTGCCCTGTCTTTATGACAATATTCTCATATGGGTTCCCATCTAGTTTTACTATCTGTGACCCCTTCTTCGTGGTAATTCCTAGCTATCTTCCTGATCATTTTTCCCTGTTCACTTAAGACTTAACTACTGACTCACTGCCTTCCTGTACATCTTAATTCCTGTCATTGTTCTTAGTGATTGCAAGAACCACGTGAATGAAATACACTAAACTTAATCTTCTCTGTTCCTCGACCTCTCCTTCTTCACTCTCTTCTTCAGCTTCATCTTTGCCACCCACTCACAACAGCACTGGAATGTGTTATCACTGGGAAAGCAGCCGGCCTTTATTTAAAGTATCCTACTTTACGACCATCACCTCCTATTCTATTTTACTCATCCTGGTCTTTCACTGCTACAGATCTTTAGTCACCTCCAATCTGCATACATATCCCTCTCCTTGTCTGCACTTTAGTAGCTGAACATGGGTGGAAAAAACTAGGCAGACTGATAATACTTGAAATTCATGACAAAACTTCAGACGCTCATTCAATGCTGCCTAGAACTCATACATGTCTTCTAGTAAATTTGCTTTCCACTTTCTTAGATGACTGTTTCAAATATTCTCTTCATCCTTAACAGCCCTTCCCTGGGCTTAACTGAGAAACAGAAGGCATCAAAAGTGAATGCCTAACCCGTGCCCTGGGGCTACAGGGAAGGCCCTACCCTGTTCTTATCAAATGCAAATCCTTCTACTTTTCTCTGGATTTACTCCCGTCTTGCCTTTTCACAGACCTGGGTGTACAGCTCCTGCACCTCTCACCCTTTCTGTTGGACCACACCGATCACCATATCCGACAGGTCCCTTGTTAACAAAAGCAACCACAGGGCTGTGGATCCCACATTCTCTTGCAGATAATTGCCCAATTTCTCCACATCTTTCTCTTAAACATGTTGAACACAGTGTCAGTGCTCTTAATTACTTCCAATTAATTCTTCACCAGATTCTAATCTAGCGTCCCTTTCTACTCCTGTACTGAAACTCCTTTTGCCAAGTCTACCTCAGTTTCTTCATTACCAAAACTATCTACTCTGTCCTTCTCTCACTTGTTGCCTGATCGCGTTTGAGGCCACCAAACACACGCTCTTTGAAACCTTCTCTTTTTCTCTTGGCTCTGGGACATCACACTCTCCTGGTTTTCCTCTTACCTCACTGCTGTTCACCAAGGCTCAGAGCTAGTCCTCTTTTTAATTCTACCAGAACTTTCTCCTTAAGAGATCTCATTCAGTGGCATAGATTTAAAAGCCTTCTATATGCTAATGGTTCTCAAAATTAAATTTCTAGCCCACTGTCCAAAACGGAGCTTTTGACATTCTTCACAAATCTGGTTTTCCGCTACTCTTCCGCACCTCGGTATTTGGCACCAGCATTCATCCATTTTCTTAAACAAAACTTCTTTTTCTGCAGTTCCCCACTTCCAACCCATCATCCACTTCTCCTGTTTCTATCACCAAAAAATATCTGATTTTGTCACTTCCCTCCATCTATACACGGCTGTCCTAAATTAAACCACCATCATCTCTTTTCTGTACTATTTAAAATAGCTCCCCAACCGGTCTTTGTGCCTTGTTCCTTGTTTGTATTCAAAAATATTTTTTTCACATAGCAATCAGAGTTATTTAAAAACATGAATCAGGCCGTGTCATGTGTTTTTCAGACTCATTCAACAGTTTCTCACTGTCTTAGAAATAGATTCCTACTTCTTAGGCTGTACAAGACTGCACAATGTGGCTTCTTCCTACCTTTATAAAGTTGCTACATCATGTTCGCCCTTGCCGTCCCAGCAGCCTCACTGCCATTTCTCAAATTCCCTATGTGTTTTCTGAAACCACTGCTTTCGAACTTCCTGTTCTCTTTGCCCACAAAACTCTTACCTCAACATTTTGCACAGCTAGCTCATTCTCATTCTGTAGGTCTCGGCTTAAATGTCATCTCCCTAGAGAGTTCTTCTACATTGTACATGGTTACTCTTTACTACCTCCCCTCTCACAGTACTTAACATGATTTCTGTATGGCTTACTTGTCTGTCTTATTATTTCTTGTTTGCAAGTGTACATTCTATTTAGATGGAGTGTGTCTTATTTATTATGTATCTTTGGGATCTAATACAATGTCTGACACAAGATAAGTTCTCAATCGATATTTATGAAAACATAAATGAAGACTTCTTTTTCCTTGGCTTCCTGGGTGCTACATTTCCTTGGTTTTCATCTTATTACTCTCCCATTCCCATTTCCTCATTTACCCTCTTAGGACCATCCACATTAGTCTGCTCAGGCTGCCATAACAGAATATCTACAGGCTTGAACAACAAGTCTATTTTCTTACAGTTCCAGAGGCTCAAAGTCTAAGATCAAGTTTTCAGGTGATTTGATTTCTGGTGAGAGCTCTGTTCCCTGCTTGCAGATGGCTCTTTTCTCATTATGACCTTCCCTGGCTTTCCTCAGTGCATGGTCAGAGAAGGGGAGGAAGAAAAGTTCTCTGGTGTTTCTCTTAAGGACACTGATCCATTGGATCAGGTTTCCACTCTTATGACTTCACTTAACTCCAGGTACTTCCTTAGTGGCCCCAAATACAGCCACACTGGAGATTAGGGCCACAGCACATGAATTTTAGGGGGTCACAAACAATTCAGTTTACAACACTTTCCTCGACAATCTCATTTATACTGACAAAATGCATGCTCAGGTCGCTATACTGAACTCCTACACTTGATGTTTTTGCTAAATGTTTTTTGACACTGTGCATTTGTTTTCTGTTGTTTTCACTATGTAGACATAAACCTTGACTCTCCAGTGATTTCCATTTTGGTATATATTCCCTTCCCCTTCTCCATCCATGACCTTATCAACACTTACTCCACGTATATTTGCGGCTTAGCTGATTAAATATAAACCTACATTCCCATTCATGAACTTTCACTCAAAACCAAATTTTTTTTTTTAATCTCTAGCTACTGATTATACTTATACTTGAATTATCCACTTTGGTCTCAAATTTGTTGTGTCCCAAACTGACCATTTGCTCAACTATTCAGCAAGCTTCCTATTTGCACTTTTCCTCTTCTCATCTTTGACACCAGCATTACATTGCCCTGACCACTCAAGCCTAAAACTCTGGCAACACTCTATGACTCATTCATTATGTTTTCATCTACTTTATCCCATTAGCCACCAAACCAGTTATATCTCCTTTAACATCTTGCATAAAGCATTTCTCCTTCTGAAATCTTCCTGTCATTTAAAAAAGAAAACCTTTTTATTTTAGGATAGCCTTAGATTTACAGAAGAGTCACAAAAATAGTAGAGAATTCCATTGAACTCTATACCCACTTTGCATCTTACATTGGTATGTACATATGGCATAAGAAATGAAACAAAACTGAAGCATTATTATTAACTGGAGTCCATACTTGATTCAGACTTCTAAATGTTTTGCCTAATGTCTTTTCTGTGTCAGAATCCCATTCAGGATACCATATTACATTTAATCATATCTCATTAGGCTCCTTTTGGCTTTGACAGTTTCTCAGAATTTACATATTGTTGATGACCTTGACAGTTTTAAGAAGTATTATTCAGGTATCCTGTAGAATTCCCCTCAGCTGGGGTTTGTCTGAAGTTTTTCTCATAATTAGATTAAGATACTGAATTTTGAAGAGGAAGAGTTCAGAAGGAAGGTACCATTCTCATCACATCATACCAAGAGTAGATGCTGTCAGAATGACTTATCACTGTTATTGTTAACCTTGATCATCTGGCGGAGGTTGTGTTTGTCAAATTTCTCCACTGTGAAGTTACTCTCTTTTCCCCCTTTCCATGCTATATTCTTTGAAAGAAAGTCACTATATGCAGCCCATGTTTAAGCATTGGGAGTCCTATTCCTTCTCCTTGGGTAGAATATCTATAGAATTATTTGGAATTTTGCATGGAGACTTGTATATATGTATGTATTTATTTAAGTCAACACAGACCCATGGATATTTATTTTACAATTAGGATTATACCAATACTGTGCTAGTTATTTGGTTGCTCAAATAGTTCCAGCTTTAGCCATTGAGAATTCTTTTACTTAGGTCCCACGTCCCTTTGGCATACCTCTTTCGTGTGTGTGTGTCTTTTATTTTTATTTTTTAATTTTTTATTATTTATTTGACAGAGATCAGAAGAAGGCAGAGAGGCAGGCAGAGAGAGAGAGAGAGAGAGAGAGGGGTAGGCAGGCTCCCTACTGAGCAGAGAGCGTGATGCAGTGCTCGATCCCAGGACCCCAATCACAACCTGAGCCAAAGGCAGAGACCCAACCCACTGAGCCACCCAGGCACCCCTGTGTATGTCTTTTAAACACTTTCTTAATTTCTGGCACTTTAGGATGCCCTAGGGTCATCTTGTATATTTCCTGTCTGTATTAGTTTCCTATTACTACTGTAAAAACTTAATACAAACTGAGTGGCTTTAAACAACACAAATTTGTTACCTTATAGTTCCTTATAATTCTGGAGATCAGAATTCCAAGAGTTTAACACAACCTTGGTAGCTTTAAACAACACAAATTTATTACCTTATAACACCTTATAAGTTTGGAGGTCAAAATTCCAAGAGCTAATATTGGGACATGGGCAGCCCTGCATTCCTTCTAGAGAATCTAGGGGAGATTTTTTAATTTTCCTCTTTCCATCTTCTGGAGTCTGCTGGGCATCCTTGACTCACAGCTCCATTCCTTCATCCTGAAAGCCAGCAATGGCAACTTGGTTCCTTTTCATGCTGTATTTCTCTGCTTCTCCTCTTCTGCCTCCCCCTTCACATTTAAGAATCCTTCTGATTACATTGATTTGGCCTACATGGAGAATCTGTGATACTCTTCCTATACTAGAGTCAATTGATTAGCAACCTTAAACCCATCTCCTACATTAATTCCTTTTTGCCATTTTAAATAACATATTCAGGGGCGCCTGGGTCCCTCAAAATGCACCACCTCAGTCTTTACCATTACATCTTTGCATTTCTAAATACTCTCATCCCTAACACTTCATATATGCTCAGTCCCACTTATTGAAAATCCTTTTAATCCTTCACATGTATTCCAACTAACATCAATAACTCTCTTCTTTAAATCCTAGAGCACTTGATGAGAGAATCCATAATGTCTCATCTTTTTAAAAATTATTTAATAATCCTGGTAAGAAGTGTTCAGTATCGTTCATGAAGCACACTGATTAGCTTATTATTTCTTAACTTCTCCAAGTTTGTAGACCAAAAAAATCTGATCTGCGTGGCACAGCTGGTTAAGCCGCTGCCTTCAGCTCAGGTCATGATCCCAGGGTCGTGGGATCAAGTCCTGCTTAGGGTTCCTTGCTTCGCAAGGAACCTGCTTCTCTCTCTGCCTCTGCCTGTCGCTCTGCCTGCTTGTGCACTCGTGTGCTAGCTCTCTCTCTCTCTCTCTCTCTCAATCTTTGACAAATAAATAAAAAAATAAAATCTTTTTAAAAAGAAAGATTAAGGAAGCAAATGAACCCTTTAAAAAAATCTTTAATTTAAAAGAAAAAGAAGTCAAAGCTAGTGTTAGGTTTTTGAATGTTGGAGTACAAAGGGAGACTGATTTAAAATAAAAAAAAAGAAGAAGAAGCAAATTCCTGGACCTCACTTCCAGAGATTTTGATTGGGCACGTATATTATTTCCCTATTACTTTTTATAACAAATTACCACAAACTTAGTGGCTTGAACAACATAAACTTATCTTACAGTTCTGTAGGTTAGAAGTCTTAACACCAGTCTCACTGGATTAAAATCGAGGTGTCAGCAAGGCTATATTTCCTCTGGCTGCTCCAAAGGAAAATCTATTCCATACCCTCTCTAGGATCTAGAGGCTGTCCACATTCTTTGGCTCATGGCTCCATCATCCATTTTCAAAGCCAGTAACACTGCATCATCTCTCTGCTTTTCTCCCATAGTTACATATTCCTCTGCTGATTCTTCTCTTCTGCCTCCTCCTCTACTTTGAAGGGCCCTTGTGATTATAGTTGGGCCTCCTGGATAATCCAGGATAATCTTCCTATTTTAAGGTCAGTTGACAAGCAAATTTAGTTCCACCCAAAACTTTCATTCTCTCTTGCCACGTTAACATAATATAGTCCCTGGTTCTGGGGATTAGCATGTGAACATCTTCAGGGGGCCATTATTCTGCCTAACACAACAGGTTGGGGTGGGAAAGCCCCAGATTGGGGGTGAGGCTGGCCTTTTAACAATCAGTCCAGCTGATTCTAATAAAAACAGTCAACACACACTCTGAGAAATACTCCTTTAGATATTTAAGCACAACATGTATATTTGTCCAGTTTTGAAACGCAAACAAACGCAGTAGAGTTGGTTTAAACAAGAGATTAGATGCAAAGAGAAAATTTAAATCAGACTGAATAAGCATATAGTTATCTAGTAAGAACTGTTCACAAAGGGGACAGAGGTATTGGTAGATTACTTGGTTTTTGTAGGGGTTATATTCTAAGGTTCTGCAGGGTAGGATTAATTTTAAAAATTATTTTACAGCCTGGGTATCAAATACCAGGAAAACAACTAGAATGTAATTTAAGATGTGAAAAGAAAATCTTTACTGAGGTGTAATACTATACTTGACTAAATGTTATTTATGCTTTGATTGGTCAAATTTATTTCCACATACACATTATTTACACTCCCACATCCCCCATATATATGACGTATATGAGACCTCCTGAAGTATTTCTTCCTATCTCCTAAAACCTGTAACTATGCTAGGAAGCGTCTCTAATCCCTTAATGTATATTATTGAGAAGAGCAGATTTGTTGAGAGTTATATTATTTATAAGGATGAATTCAGCTTCTTTGTTGTGTAATTTATTCTACTTTAATAGTATTTTGAAACATCGTCTACTTTTTGCATAGACTGTTTATTGATCTGCTGCTCACAAGTCATATTTTATCAAAGCTCAAGAAAAATTACTTTAAAAATTTTTGAAGTGGCCATGATACTTAGTAAGAGATGGATGTTGACAATAAGCATAAGATTTTTTTTTTAAGATTTTATTTATTTATTTGACAGACAGAGATCACAAGTAGGTAGAGAGGCAGGCAGAGAAAGAGGAGGAAGCAGGCTTCCTGCTGAGCAGAGAGCCCATGAGGGACTCAATCCCAGGATCCTGGGATCATGACCTGAGCCGAAGGCAGAGGCCTTAACCCACTGAGCCACCCAGGCGCCCCTAAGTATAAGATTTTTGAAGAGTAGTTTCATCAGTTTAGTTCCCCTATTTAAAATACAAAATATTTAAATCTGCTTATGTGCTTAATTTTTCTAATTGCGAAGTACTTTTTAGAGCTCAAGTATGGAAAACTATCCACACTACTATGTGGGAGAATAGAGAACTTTAGCGAACTCTGAAGTTTTAATAAATGAGCATGTGAATTAATTAAACCAATATTTAGTCAATTCCTACTCACCTAAAGTGTTAATTCTCAACAATCTATGAGTAAAGTACAATTATCTGTCATTTTTTAATGAGGAAACATTCTATGTTGAGTGATTTCTCCCAGCTCTTATAGCTATTTAGTAGAACTAAGTAACTATTCAGACTTGGATCTCTGATTTCCAAGGTAAATGCCCTTATTAATATAATCAGGTTTCTATATGCTTCATTCACTATGCCAGTTATCATCATCATCATCATCCTCATCATCATTATTTGGTGGGGAGACAAAGTTTCACTTTATTTGTAACCGAGTGTGTACTGATTCTACAAGGGTAGAAGGCTGACTCTCAGGGAAGAAAGGCTGGCCAGTGTTTGGCCCTGAAGTTGGGGATGATGTCTTCTAGGGCTAGCTCTTACTGCTGAACCAAATAACTGATTTCCAGAACTTAATAATTAGTCAAGAGTTGGTATTAGGATATGTACTCCATAATTTCAAGTAGTTCAGTATCCCATAAGTCACTGGAGTCAAACGTCCTTCAGATTTAGTAACTACTTTCCATATGAAATCTTTCTGGGTATTTAGGTGTTTCAGTTGTCAAAATATGTTTTTACTCCATTTCATCCATCTACCAGCTTGCTCTTCTCCTAGCTATAGAAAATGGAGGCCTTAAAGTGTGGGTGTGAACATGTTTCTGTATTAGTCCACAGCCTGGTCAGTAGCCAAGACCCCATGCTAGGATGAGGTCCCTGGAACAGGTCCCCCCATGCTAGGTACTTTGAGGGCCACAAATCAATTCCAAAAGATGGTGATCGTCCACCCAAGCCAGACTGCTCTGATTTCCTAAGTCTTTCTCTGGTGGTATTTAAGTCATCACTTGACTTAAAAGTTAGCACCAAATCGGGTAATTAATCTATTTTTTGAAACTGAAATTTAGTCAGCATTATCCAATGGAATGTAAGTATTATATAACTCAGTTTATCAATCCAAAATACTACTAAGGGGTATTTTCTGGAAGTATGCAACATCTAACAATGATAATATCCAAGGTGATATTAAGAAGCTCTAGACATGACATGAGGTTCATGGATAGGGCACAAATTAACACTGAATCACAAAAAGGGATTATTTTATTATTTTTGCAAACATCTTTCAATCCTTGTGATTTTATCAAGGAAGAAGTTGTAGTTCAGTGTTAGTCTATGTCTAGACTTCTTAGATCCTCCATCTTGACAAGGCAAAGCACATTTCTGAGAGTTTTCATCAAGTAAGAAACTGCCTACATAATTTACCACATATTGTTATTTTTACTATATTATTCACTGTTCCTTTCTATTTATGGCAAATGATTCTGGTTTTCTATTTGTAGAAATGATATAAAGTTTCATTTTCATGTAAATGTATTAAATAAAAACAGCAAATACATTTCAGGAAAAAAGTACAATAATGCTGGTGATACTACAATGAAGCAAAAGGTGAAGAGGAAATGGAAAGGACTGAAGACTGGCAAACACTGGTATAGAACAAAAGAAAGCTGACCTGGCTGTTTGGAGGGTATTCTGCCACTAACTTGTTAGTAACATTGGGCACATCACTTAACATGACTGGGTCTTAGTTTCCAAATCCTCTCTTTGAACAGTGTGAGCTAGATAATATCTGAGGCCTTTTTTAGCAATAAAAATTTGCAACATAATTATAATTTTAGTAAAGCTAAGGGTAAAGTTCAGAAAAGTATTTTGGTTGGTAATATATTTTCAGGCCTATTTGATTTTGTGCATATGTATTTTTGTCTCTGATTTTGGAGTCTCTCCAGTCAATAAAATCACCGAAGTCCATCTTCTGTCTTCCTTACTTTTCTTTCTAAAAGTTCATCTGTACCTTATGACCAATTGGATTTCCTCTCAGAAAGCTGTGGCTCTGGGAAGCAATCTGGAGTATACATTATCAATGAAAGGCTATGCTACATAATAGTGTAATGAATTATCCCCTCTGGAATATTAGTTGTCTTAATTTGTGCACCCTTAGGAATAACAGTCCAATGAACCATGGGATTCCAGGCCCATGTGAGAAATTTTGAGAGGCTTTTATTTTTTCTTTTCCTTTCCCTTTCCCTTTCCCTTTCCCTTTTCCTTTTTTTTTCCTTTTCCTTTTCCTTTTCCTTTTCTTTCCTTTCCTTTCTGTAAGAGTAGGAGAACTCCTGTGCATAAGCTTTGGGGGAGGGGTAGAGGGTAAGAGAGAATCTTAAGCAGGTTCAACGCCCAGCTGAGAGCCAGGCAATGCTGGAGCAGATCTCACTACCCTGAGATCATAACCTGAGTGGAAATCAAGAGTTGGGTGCTCAACCGACTGATCCACCCAGGCTCCCTGAGGGGCTTTTCTAATGCTTCTTAAATAAAAATTTAGACAACAGTCTGTCATTTACATATAACAAATCCAAATTAATTTTATTGCAAGACAAGGAGAAAATCAATAATAGAGTCTAAAAGATCTCGGGTTCTAAAGAGAAGAAAGATTTTGGGTTCTGAATAGTAGAACATATACCCTCTTTTCCTTCAGACAATGCCTTTCTTTTTCAAGGTGAAGGCAGAGAATCTTTCTTTTGTTAACTGCTTTATTCTCATGGTTTTAGAGTTTATATAAAGTTATATTTTCCAGAGGCTCATGGAAGCTTATGGCAAGATTCCATTTAAGTGTATTATAAAGGTCCATAATTGAGTATTTATTAGAAAGTGGAAATGAGAGTATAATTTTTCTTCTTGCCTTACTTTTAGCCTAAAATTTCTAGTACTGGCATTATCTCTGTCTCAGCTTTTTTTTTTTTTCTTCTTTTTAAAGGAATTCTTTCTTCCTCAAGGTCACCCCAACACGATCCCATCACACAGATATACCAGCCTTCAGGTACAGGGTGGCAAAATATTTGTCAGAAATTCTCCCTGTTGCTTTTGGCATTCAGCCAGGCCACACCTCTAAAGGACTTACTAAACAACTTAAAGAAAGATCAATTTTTTTCTTTCCAGGTACATATTTCACTGTCCTCTTCTCTGTAGCCTTAGTCAAAGGTTGCTTTTAGACTTAGTATTCCTACAAATTCAGCCTCCTTGCAAGTAAGATCCCCATGTCTCCCTTACCTCTACTTTCTCTTGGCTCTGCTATGTGTGATTTTGCTTCTCTTACACTAGACACTTGCTATTTCTTCTTGGTTGGCTGGCTTCCCACTAGATCCTGAGACTGAAAAACAGGTTAGATTCGTTTAGTCCATGTCTGTCAAGGTCAGGTTCCTTGGGTGGAGGAAATAATTTAAATGAATCTCACTGATTTTGAAACAGCTCCATCAAAGGCTGCTTACAAAATAAGGCAAATGGATTTTGAAATTGCTGTCTTGAATATATACCATGGCAAAGTCTACTGCCAAATTTTTTATTAACTTAAGTGTCTATTTGTAAGTCTAAATTCCACCTGTTCACCATTTACTAAAATCACACTCCATTATTTGTGTGAGCATTTTCATTCATAATTAAGAAAAAAAGTATAAGTATAAACCACCCAAAACACACATTTTTTATTAGGATCACCCCTAAAAGCACTGGCAATGGAAAAAGTGTCTCTTTCCCTTTTATGTATCCCGAAGAGCAAATTTTCACTTCTGGGGTAAATTATTCTTCATATACAGCTGGACTAGGGGAGCAAGTGTGATACTACAGGGGGAGGAGAGTGGAATTTGTGGAACTAGTTACTCTTACTCAGTTGTTGTTTAAGATACTGTTAAGTCTGGCTTATGGTTATTATTATTCTTATTATTATTCTTTATTTCAGCCCATTGGTCATAGTAAAGGATTGTCTGAGAATCCTAACTCAGAGAATTCAAGAGAAGGTTTTCTTCCAGTATATATATATAAAATAAAATAACAATGACTTAGAGTTGTTATTATCTGTGCTTTTGATCTCATTCCTTCTTTGGATGAATGTGAAGAAAAGTTAAATTAAGTAGAAAGCCAAGGAAATAACTAATCTCTAAATATCTCAGACCCTAATATACTTGAATTTTCCCCCCAAATTACTTACGCTTCTTTAATCAGCTGAATTATATACTGTACTACAAACGTTACACTTTGCTCTCTAGGCCTGAGGCTGGTAGACTAAATAGTGACCAGTGAGTTGGGTACTCCTGGGGACAAATGATGCAGTGATTCAAGATGCTCATCCTGAGTGCTGTCTTTGCTCACGGTTTTGAACAGGGTCACTTTCACCTCCCTTGGCCTCAGTTGCCACAAGTAAAATGGAAGAATAATGGCCACATTATAGAGAATCTTGCTGTGAAGATTAAAGATGATGTCTTTGAAATAGTGCATGGCAACGTTGGTGTTTAAAAATGTTATTCGTGGGGGGCCTGGGTGGCTCAGTGGGTTAAAGCCCCTGTCTTCGGCTCAGGTCATGATCCCAGGTTCCTGGGATTGAGGCCCACATCAGGCTCTCTGCTCTGCAGGGAGCCTGCTTCCTCCTCTCTCTCTGCCTGCCTCTCTACCTACTTGTGATCTCTCTCTGTCAAATAAATAAATGAAGTCTTTAAAAAAATGTTATTCATTATAATGATTCCTCTTAAGCAAGAGAAAGTTACGAGTATGGTCTGTATTATTTCGAGATGTTAGTAGCATAATTGCCATTGTGTAAATATACCAAACCCAATTCCCAGTTCCTAGCCCTATGGCTGGACATTTTTTTCTGCAACTGTAATAGTGTTGGAGGCATAAACCTTTCTCTTAATTATATGTTATGCAAGTAGAACAATTAGTAATGGTTATTTATAAAGATTACAAATCTATTTCTAAAATAAATCAGCCACATAGGAACACCTTGAAAACCTATTTTCTTACACTGGTCACATTCTTTTACTCTTAAGGTCCATAATGTAATTTTATTTCTATAAAGATCAACTAACAACTTCTAATAATGCATCTGACTCACAGTTGTCCGTCTGCATTACCATCTATGGTTAAGCAAAAGCAGAATAGCAGGCTTTCTCTATTTAGGAAATGTTAGTCCCTTGACTGATATTTATTAACAGCTGATAAAGTGTGGGATGTGGTCTGACTGCAGAATGTGATAATCAAATTCTAAGAGCTTATGACAAAAACAGTAAGGAAAACTGCAAATGGATTCCTGTGCATTGCCTAACAATGTCATCTAAGCTCCATGAAGGCAGGGATCTCCGTTCTGTTAAAACTGTATTCTCAGGCCTTAAAACAATTCCTGGAACAGAATAAGCACCGAATAAATACTTGTTGAATAACTGAGCTTTGATTTACTATGCTATTAATAAGCAGTTCTTTTGTTTTGCATTTAAATTTTTGTGTCTTAAAACAACACCAACAGGGGCGCCTGGGTGGCTCAGTGGGTTAAGCCTCTGCCTTCGGCTCGGGTCATGATCTCAGGGTCCTGGGATGGAGTCCCGCATTGGGCTCTCTGCTCGGCAGGGAGCCTGCTTCCTCCTCTCTCTCTCTCTCTGCTTGCCTCTCTGCCTACTTGGGATCTCTCTCTGTCAAATGAATAAATAAAATCTTAAAAAAAAAAAAACAGAAACCTTGAAAGCCTAGCTAGAACAAGTGAAGGTATTCAGGATGTTCTTAATTTATCTAGTTTGATTGAAGTAAATGACAACATTAATCACTTTTTTTTTATTGTTTGCTTTTTTTCCCTCTGCAACTCTAAACCTTAAATACCTTAGATGTAAATCAAAATATTAACTTTGGATGTTCTGGGTAACTAGGTGTAGGAAATTATTCCCTAAATATGGCATTGCGGAATACCAGTTGTTGAAGTAAGAGAACTGCATAGTCTCTGTAAATTCATGCTAATAGTAAAATGTTATGGAAAAGAGGGGAAGTTGTTATAACCAGTTCTCTCTCTTTGTCTGCCTCTCATGATATTAAAAAAAGTTAGCTGCTCTTCTTGAGTAGCAAAAAATTATTTTTCCATTGTGACAATGTATGTGTACATGTTTGTGTGGGTACTGTGAATTTACATATATATGTAGGAAATTAGTGAGTATGATTCCTCATACCACTGAAACCCATAGACACTAACTTCCATAGGCCTTGGACAGTATATCTTAGAGTTTACATTAGAAAATGGTAGGACTATTCTAATCTATAAACTACTTCCTTGGAATTTGGATTTTTTTGGTAGACTGTAATAATAAACTCAGGACAGGGTATCAGTTTCCTAAACAATGAAGCAATGTCATCTGATGACTCCTCATTATCCTGAGTGAAAAAATTTGGCGAAATTAATGTAGTTCGTTCTCAATTTAGCCATAGGTTACTATCCAAAAATTTGTTTGTGAGTTTCCTGTCTGAACATGGAGCAAACATATATTCTCAGAGAAACAACTTTCTAATGTTAAGACCAATAGAATATGTGGTGTGAAATTGGAGATCTTTAATGACAGAAAGCTAAAGCATTCAAGATAATAACATTACCTACAGGACTTTCTGCCTTAAAAGACAATTGTGCGGTTATAAACCCTGAGCAAAGACTTCAGTGCTGAATTCACAGAGCCCCACCAAGGTGAAGTTTTATAGAGACTTTCCTCCTAGAAAGAACAGAAAGTAGTTAACTGTGGGAGCAATTTCATTGCTCCTTAAAGGGTCATGTTCATAATCTAGTCATGGTCTCTCTGTTCCACTTCACTATTTGGCTTTGCCTTTAGTAGTATCATAGAAGATGTGTTTCACTAGGATCCAAGTTTATTTCATTAAAAAAAATTCTTCTTTAATATTCTTTTCTTACAGTAACAGGGGCATTTCTTGATTTGTAAGTTCTTGGTTCTTCAGAGAATGCAACAGAAAACCTACTGAAAACTACCAGTAATGCAACTTTTTAATGGATTGCATGCTTGGCTTCAAATGGTTCCCAAACAGTTTTTCATCCCTTTTTGGTGATTACTAGATGATGAAGGGACTAAATGTCTTCTTTTGTATTTGCAACTTCATTTACCAACACTATATTCTCTGCAGGGGCACCTGGGTGGCTCAGTGCTTTGAGCTTCTGCTCAGGTCCTGATCTCAGGATCCTACCTGGCACTCCCTGCTCAGAAGGGACCCTGCTTCTCCCAATCCCTTTGTCACCACCTGCCCCCCCGCCCCCCCACCTCGTGCTCTCCCTTGCTCTTTCTCTATCTCAAATAAATAAATAAAATCTTTTTAAAAATACCATATTATCTGTAAAACTTAAAGGCACATGGCAGTGTCAGGAAGAAGAGAGGTGGCCTCATGAGAAACACTGAGGAATGCGTTGTGAATGTACAATTCCATTTTGAACAGTATGCTTTGTCAGAGTGATCCTTCTGACAGATTGTGTTCTCTGTGTCCTTTATAGTTTGCACTAGGATCAGAGGAAAGGTTTTTTACACATACCCTCTGTACGGACGTTTCCTCTTTTCCACCGTCCTCCTGGCAAAATCTCTCTGAACATGCTTTAGGTGACGTTTGGAGAAGTTGATTCCTTCAAGTTTGTAATGAACAGGAGAACAGAGTCTACCTATGACTTCTGGGCATTACAGCTGGCCAAACTAGTGTACTTGTAGGACACAACTGATGTGTTTAATTAATACCTGTATATACACAATGGCATGAAACACGGTCACCTAAGAAATCCTCATGATTTCAGTGTGAAGAAGGGAACACAGGCACATCCTTCAAAAAGCTGAGACTACATAACCTTTTTGAGAATCTATAGGATATTCACAAAAATTGTCATGTACTAGGCCAGGGATGAAGCTTCCACAGTTTCCAAATATTAATATCTGGTAGACTACATTTTCTTACCAAAGTGTGGGATAATTAAAAATCAATAACAAATGAATACCTTTGAAGATTGTGCAAGTCCATAATATAAGCAGCGGGATTCTCTCCAGGTTACTGATTCTGCTTAAGGAATTTAAGTCTTTAAAAAATGGCAGGTAATAAGTGTATCCTTTCATAATATAACAAGTTTATCAGTAATCTAACATAGGTGAGGCAATGTTTAGTAGATAATCTCATTAACGGAAAAGCTCGGGCACTGTAGTCATGATGGTTCCATGTTGTTTTTCTGTGTGAGTATTTGATGGAAACAATGAATGATTTTCTTTTTCTTTTACTCTTGTATATTTTATAATGTTTCTATAATTAGCTGTATTACTCTTAAAAATGAGAAAGATGTCAAGGAAAATAAAGAGTATACTTCTGACAAGAAGCAGCTTCCTAACCTACTCTCAGAGAGTAGCCTCTATCAGGAACAATCTAATTCTAATTTATTCTAATAAAGTTAAGTTTTTTTTTTCTTTTTTGTAACTCAGTAATTCACAGGAATTCAAATCTAATACACATTTTGGTTTGGTAAGGAAATCATACTTAAAAAACACCCTCAGCTTCCTTAGAAAAGAGTAAAGTCAGTCCTTTCTCAGTATTTACATTTTGTTAAGGATAGCAACTAGACTTATTTAAACTCAAGGGTTTAAGTAAACCCAGCAGTAACCGTTTATGACCCTGTAGCTGAAAGGGTTGCTGCTCTGCCTATGTCCTCCTGGCCCTCCTGAAGGTCACCTCCAACCATGGTGGACACTTGTTGGACCAACAGCTTCCTTCCCCAAGTACTTCTATCTCTGCATTAGGGCCTTTTCTGGCTACTTGGAGAAGAGAACTGGCTGGCAGTGACTTTGAGTTAACCTTTCATTAGCCACCCTGAAACAAGGAGAGTGGAATTGAGGGATTTATACCCAAGTGGCCTCAGCTCAGCATAATCAGTACCTTCTACATATTTCTCAGAGGGTCTTCGGCAAGAGTGGGCCCCACAGTAGAAACCTTTCATTTTTTTCCTCTCCAGTTTTACTGAGGCTAATTGACATATAAAACTGTATATATCTGAAGTGTACAATGTGATGATTTTATATATGTATACATTGTGAAATGATTACCACAGTCAAGTTAATTAACACATTCAGAACCTCATATAGTTACATTTTTATTGTTGCTATGATGAGAATGCTTATGATCAACTCTCTTAGCACATTTCAAGTGTACAAACATTATTATTAACTGTAGCTACCATATTGTCCATTTGCTCCCCCATAACTTACGCATCTTATCACAGGAAAGTTTGTACCTTTTGACTTGCATCTCCAGTTTCCCCCACACCTCAGGCCCTGGCAACCACCACTCTACTTTTTTTTTTTTTAATTTCTGTGGAAACCTTCTCATTATTAATATGCTTCTTTTTTTGGCATTCTTCCCTCTACGATCTCATTTCCTCACTCTCACTACTTAGACATATTACTTGCATTCAAATCCTTATGTCAAGATCTGCTTTCCGACAGGGGAATATAACCTCAATTATATTTGCATGCTAGATTTTAGATAGTTTCTTGAAGCCAAGGGCTTTTTCATGTTTACTCTGGACTACCTGGTACTTAACCATGTCCCCAGCACATATAAAGATAAATTTTTCCCTAGGTCTCAAGTAGATCTAAATCCAGCAGGGAAGACAGCCAAATGGTCTTTAGAACAAGGTAGACTGGATTCATTTCTCTAAGAAGTACAACAAAAGTTCTACGGGAAGTAGTCACTAATAATGCATTTGCAGATAGGCAAAGGCTTCACGGAGGAGGTGGTATTAAATCAGGTGTCGAAGGATGCCTAAGATTTTGACAGGTGGAGAAAAAGGAGGGAAAAGTAAAAGAAAAATAGCAAAGTCACAGACGTGTTCGAGTACATGGACTACTGGAAGAAAATAATAATGTTCTTGGCCTGTATGTTGGGGTACATGAAACAGAAGTTGAGAAAGCAAAATAAACATAAATTAGTTTACGGCAGCCTGGACATTCAAGGAAGCCCTGAAGAGTGGAGGAAGAATGTTTCAGAACTGTACACATAGAACTATTTTTTCATGTGACTTCTAAAAAAAAAATCTCACCCACGCATTGACAGTCACTTCCTTTGCTAACATTATTTTGAGAGTCTGACTCACTAATAGAGCATTTTCCCTGAAACTCAAGACATTTAGAATTTTTTCTTTTCTTTTTCTTTTCTTTCTTAAAAAGAACAACAAAAAGAGACAGGAGCTCCTTTTCTTGCCTGAAATTGTTTATACGTTGTGCTGTCTACTACATAAACATATGTTTATACCTTGTGCTATTTGATTAGAATTCATTTCTTTAAGCCTTCCACTTTGAAGCTATCGTGCAGCTCCACTTTTTCCTGAAGGGGACTATGATGTGAGTAGTTCTCCTTATCGTGTGAATACATTTGTGGACAGGAAGAGGCAGGGAGGCCAATGTAAGGATCGTGGAGTATAATTGGGTGGGACAAGCACTGGTCTGGAATCAGAGGACTTGGGCCCTAGCTGTGGATCTCCCTCACCCTAGCTTTTTGGCCTTGGGCAAGTCATTAAAATGTTTGCTGTCTTTAAAATGATGTGTTGGATTAGAAGATCTCTAAGATCTCTTCTATCCCTAAAACTCTTACAATGAAGCAGAGGTCAGAGGATAAAACCAAGTCTCTTATGCATGTCCCACACATACACAGTTAAGTTGATGATGTTATAACTTTTTGGAGAAAAAAAAGTACAAACAGTATTGCCACTAGTTCCTTTAAAAGATCTGTTTTCTGATGATTTAATCTGAGCACCATCAATTAAAATAAGCATTAACAGTGCTCATAGAAAATAGTAATTTTCTAAAATGCATCTGATGGCACCAGGCCCTGAGGTATATTCCATTAGTTGCTGTAAGATAACAGAATTTCATTAAGAAATGAATCACAGGCAAAGAACTAGATTCTGGATGTATCCTATTTCCCAGGGAAATGTAGACATTATTAATGGATGGTAGTCTGTTTTGAGATCTAGTGCTAAGATATTGCTATAGCACGAAAAAAGAGGTTAAAAAAAAAAATCAGTTGTTCCTATACCCACATATACTGTATAAAATAGTAGTTAGGGAAGTAGTCATCAGCATTTTATTATTACCTTCTTTTACCAGGCACTTTCTAAATCAAGTTTGTTTGTTTGTTTGTTTGTTTTTTTAATTGGAAAATAGTTGAGATTGTTCTGTGAGTGTTTTTCTCCCAGGTGACATGATGGAAAAGGTTTATGTTTTCCAGAAAAGCAGAAAAATAACTGTGGAAGCAATGAGCTCAGGGATGGAGAGAGTGTGAGAGAGGAAGTCCTTCTGCCAAGGCTAGCTCTTGTGTGAGAGCACAGAACACAGCAGCATTCTAATCTTCACATTTTTTTATCTAGAAATATGAAGTAGAGTACCAATATTGTCAAGGGAATCTGGAGAAAAAAACTGCTACACTCAATAAATATTTTTTTAATCATATTGGATTTTAGAAACCTTTAGCCTGATTGTTTACTTTTCAGACATCAAACAGTTCAGGGGAATACAAAACAAACTATACTTTGAACCTACAAGTACAATGACAAAATAACAGTTTTCTTTCTAAAGCACTTGAAAATATGCCCAGGGTGTCCTTAAGAAAATTCTAGATCCACAGACATTAAAGTTAAAAAAAGTGATTTGGTGAGAAGTGGTGAAGAGACCAGGCAGAAAACAAGAAGGGAGAAAGAGAACTGTATCATAGCCGGCTCCCTGTGTCAGGTAGCTGATTTATGCTTGATATGTGTTGATTTATGTAATCCTCACAGACAAGCCTGTGAGGTAGGTATTATCTTTATTTGATAGTTACTAGAACTGGGATTCATGAAAGTTAATTAACGTGCCCAAGATACTGTAGCTGACAAATGTCAGAGATCCCATCTGATTTTAAGAGTTGTGCTCTTTGGAACACCATGCTATTTTTTTTCTTAAAAGATTTTATTTATTTGACAGAGAGAGAGATTGAGATCACAAGTAGGCAGAGAGGCAGACAGGGGAAGGCGGGGGAAGCAGGCCCCCCTGCTGAGCAGAGAGCCCGATGTGGGGCTCCATCCCAGGACCCTGGGATCATGACCCGAGCTGAAGGCAGAGGCTTAACCCACTGAGCCACCCAGGTGCCCCATACTACGCTATTTTTGGCATCAGATTATACACCTTTGCTGGAGTATAGGTGTACACAAAAATACTTATTTTCCAAGAGTCAAATCATCATTATATGATTTTAACCCAGGTATGGTAAAGGTCCTAGTACCTAAGTCAAATACTGTTCACCTACTGCATACATGAGTATCACAGGGCACACTTGGCAGGCTGGAGGCTCCTCAGTCCAGTCTGCTGGAGGGTTTGACACACTTGAGGAGAGACTGAGTACTGCACTAGGGGCTGGGACTGCCCACCAGGAACCCGAGTTCATGCCTACTGACAAGACTGGACTAGGGTAAAGCCAATGAAGCATCAGCCTTGGGAGTTAAATGTAAAGGGCACCCCAAAAGCAGTAATTAAGATAAATAATACTTTAATGTGATTTTGTAAGAAATAAAATTAGCAAATTATAGCCATAGGCCAGTCACCCGGTTTTGTAATGAACACAAAGTCTCTGAATTCCAAACGGTTCCAAACAGTGGCCTTTCTTTATCTCCCAGGAGTCTGAGGAAGAACAAAGTTCTGACTCTGACTGAAATCAGAATTAAAGGTTACCAGCTGGGGCCAGGCACTCTGTTTTGGGGGCAAGGGGAGAATACTTTCTCTGGTCTGGGGAGTCTCCTATGTTCTTAGAGTAGGAGTTACACTTAGGGTAACCAAACATACTGGTTTACTCAAACTGACTAGGCTTCAGCCCTGAAAAGACTGCATTCCTGAAAACCCCTCAGTCCTGGGTGAACCATGATGGTTGGTCATTCCAGTAGAGGGGATGATGGAGTTGTACCATTGAAAAATGAAAGTGCATGGATACTGTGCGTGGGGATGACTCTTAGAGTTTAATGTAAGAGGAAGAAGAGTATTGTAGTCTAAATTTGACCCTTAAAATTAGAGTCATGATAAACTGGGTGGGGTCACAAGATAATGTAGTTTGTGTGTCTCAGGCTACACCAGCCTACACCACTGTATAGGGAATCACAGTTTTAGTGGTTTCTCTCATAGATATCCCCACATGCTACATAATGTCCTCCCTCCCCCAACCCTCCCTGCTCACTTCAGAACTGGTTCTACTTACTTCTGGAGTCCCTAGGAGGTATTGCACCTGTGATATTGGGCAAGTGCTCGTGGGCTCTATTGTTGGGCATGGACATCGGTGATTGTTGTGATTGAGGGTCTGGGATTTCCGAAGCAGCCAGGGTCAACACTGCCTGCAGGGATGGCCTCCAGCCTTATTGTCATGCTCACTGAACTAAGATTTGCTTCCTAACTCTCATCATTTCCATGTATTTCCTGAGCCATTCTCTGAACACTCCCAAGTTAGAGCTGAATAGAAGTCTGATGACTTCCTAATCAGAGGTGAGAAGCTGGAGAAGTATTATTTCAAGGGCCTTTGAGAAGGTCTGGACTAATTCTGTGTTATCTTTCTTAAAGAAGACACCTGGGTCCATGCTATGGCCTGAATTGTTTTCCCCCCAAATTCATACGTTGAAGCCTTAGCCCCCAGTGTGACTGTATTTGGAGATAGGGTCTCTAGGAGGTAATTAAACAAATCCGTAAGGGTGGGGTCCTAGTTCAATAGAATTGGTGGCCTTATAAGAAGAGCAAGAGCGAGAACTAACTCTTTCTCTCTCTCTCCCCCTACCCTTGTTCATCTCTCCCTCTCTTTCAGTGTGCAAACATCAAGGCAAGGCCCCAGGAGGATTTGGTTAGAAGACATGGGGCACCTGGGTGGCTCAGTGGGTTAAAGCCTCTGCCTTTGGCTCGGGTCATGATCCCAGGGTCCTGGGATCGAGCCCCGCATCGGGCTTTCTGCTCAGCAGGGAGCCTGTTTCCTCCTCTCTCTCTGCCTGCCTCTCTGCCTACTTGTGATCTCTCTGTGTCAAATAAATAAATAAAATCTTAAAAAAAAAAAAAAAGACAGCCATCTCTAGGTCAGAAAGAGAACTCTCCCCAGCACTCAACCATACTGGCATCCTGAACTTCCAGCCTCCAAAATGGTAAAACAATAAATTTCTGTTAGTGAAGCTATCCAGTCTTCGGTACCTTGTTATGGCAGTCTGAGCACTCTAAGAAAATCCATTTGTCCATAAACCTGCATTGGACCATTAGGAATGCAAATTGAAATCTTCTTCTCTGTGTCCCTCAACCTCAAATTACAACAATAAATTATGACTCCATGAGGTGATATCAACATAGAGACAAAGATATTTTTCAGTGTGGAGAATTGATAGCAACTTAGTTATGAGGAAACTATTGTTTTGAGCACTGGAAGTGAGCACTGAAGGAGAATGAAAACCACAAGGTGAGCTGGGAAGGAAAAAGAGGCCCTTTTGTTTGAACTAAGGAAAACACATCTTGAACCGGGCGGAAGCATGGTAGAGTGGTGAAAAACATAGCTCTGGACTCAATACCTAGATCCACGACTTGTAAGGATGTGTAAATGAACATGTTGCTTAATCTTTCTCTGCCTCAGTTCTTCATCTATAAGATGGAGAAAACAGGAGTACTACCTAGATCATAGAGTTGTTTAAAAAAAGAATTAAAGTGTGCAAGACACTTAGAACAATGATTGTAACATTGCAATGCTCAATAAACATTATCCATTTCACTTATAATAAGTTTCCGCTGTTGCCCAAATGAATGGGATTCTCATCTGTCCAGGCGTACAAACCCTCAACTAGCTCTTGTGTCTTGCAACCATATGCAGTCCATTACTATGTCTTGCCAGTTTTACCTTCTAAATGTTCAATTAATTGACTTCCTTCTACCTCCACTAGAGAGGGAAGGTTTTCTTTGGGAAATAAAGTATTTTTCCTAGGCTCCCAGGGAGGAAAGTGGCCAAAAGGTTTCATGACAGACTTAGATTTGCACCATTTACTGCAGTAGCCTCTTAATTCATCTGCTTTTGTCCTTCCCTCCCAACAATGGATTCTCCACACCTTACACACAGTGGAGTTTTCAAAAGGCACATCTGATCCTATTACTCTTTTCTCTCCACACCACTCCTCCAGCTAAAAATTCTTCGAGGGTTTCTCTGCATTCTAGACAACAGTCAAGCCTGACCTTTACCAACCTCCCTTTTCCCCTTCAACTATTCTCTGCACCCCAACCATTTAGATTTTCTTTCATTCCCAGATGTGATAGGTTCCCTCTGACAATGGGATCATTGAAAATGGTCTTCCATCTGTCCTTAATGTTCCTCCTCACCTTTTGTGCCCCCTCCCCTTACCTGGTTAACTCCAGGTAACCAGCCCAAGCATTCCTTCCTAAGGGACACCCATCTTAACTGTAGCCGCCCCCTTTCCCAAGTCTAGGTAAGACTTCCTTGTTATTTACTCAATGCCTTTCCCAGATTTTAAGGTACACAAAAGACCATGTCTACTTTTGTTCGCCCTCATACCCCCAGTGCCTGGCAGAGTGCTTGGTTCATATGTGATACTCAATAAATATTTGTTGAGTGAAATGAAAGAATGACCAGTGGGGTGGGATTCCATCTATTCTGCTGTTCGATGTTATCTCTACTCTTATTCTGACACAATGCTTTGCTCTTTTAGGCCACTGTGGCCTGGGAACACGGATTATAAGTGTTATCATTTTTCCTGTCATATTAAATTATCATCTTCATTGAAATATTCAAACCTACAGTTATCTAACAAACTTTATTTGAATACCTGAATTCAAGGAACTATATCCAAACAGCTTTTTAGGGTATAAAGTACAATTATACTCTCTCTACATTGAGTCTTGGGCCCAGAGACCTTAATTAAAACTCAGCTTCACTTACAGGATTCTCGGAGCCACCAACATCCTTACCAAAGCACCAACACCAATCTTTGAAGAGTTCAGAAAATAATGTTTGCAACTAGATGTAGTTTTGATTGGTATGTACACCCCCACCCCACCGCTGTAGATCTGAGAAAAAGGAAAGGTGTTATTTACTGAACAGCACTTAGGAAAACATGTATTGAGGAGAAAATACATGATTTTACCTTATATTATAGTACAAAGTTTTTTTTTCACATGTAGATGTAGGAATTTAAAGAAATTATTTCGATCAGATTGTCTTAGCTGGTATTGGTAAAACTAAGTTTTAAAACTCTGGGGCTTTGAGTTTAAAGAATATCCTTTTGGTGTGCCATATTGTCTCTTCCTCAGGGTGGCCAAGACCTCGTCTGCTGCCCACCTGGCCAGGAGGCAGTCAACACCCTATAAAAGGGTAGTTTAGGTACTATACAAGCTCTAAATTATTTCCTTCCCTCCTACCTCCCTCTCTCCCTTCCCTCTCCTTTCCAGAGGAATTGCTTGAGTTGTTTAAGGTGAGTTTTCTCTCTGTTGTCCAACATTTAGCTGTTTATTTTTTCATGTATGATTTTTTAAATGTTATCCAGAGTTACATGACATTAACAGATACTCAGAAATTAAGTGGATTTAATTCTTCATGCTTTTTTAAAGTTCCACTAGTTTTCTAATTTGTTATTGCTGAAATCATTTTCTACCTCCTCCCACCCTCAAACCCAGAATAAAAGTTGTATGTGTGAGCACTTCAGTCTTCTACACATGAACCCTTCCATTTATTGATTTATTTAATTCTACTCCTGGAGTAAGATAGGAATGAATTACAATTCAGGTAAATAATGATTTCATTGTCCCCTTCTCACATAATTTACTGAGGATTGGCACATCTTAAAGTAAATTGCAAAGACCAGAATTGGACTGAAGTGCAGCTATTACACTTCTATGTACAGACAACTTCCCAATAACAGTCTAAAATAGTTTTCCCACAGTGTTTTGTGAACTCACTCGCAATTTTTCTCATCGTGCTGGGATGTAATTGAGCTGAGTCAGGAGGCTTGCACTCAATAGACTGCCTCTTAAAGCAGCTTAAAATTACTTTTAAGATACAGAAAATGGCCTCAATCTTCATATATACATATATGACATTGATTTTCCAAACTCTGTAATTTTTATTCCACATTGTATCAGCCTCACGTATCCTCTGGGATCCATCTGACATTGAATCGTTTGGTTTTCCCAAGCATCAAAAATTTCATGTAAAGTCTTAAAAGTGACTTGAAATATTATCTCTTACCTTACTGCTTATCTTTATATTAATACCTGTCATGGTAATATACTGATTTATAATTCAGTTTGTTTATGACCATGCCAATAGCTCTATCTGTATGTACAAACAGATAAAGCTAAATTCAGTTTGTTTTAAACAGTCTAATTTGCTAAACTGCAAAAACGGAATTAATTAGTCTCATGTTTATGGGAGTGTAGGCAGTGAGAGTTGGGGGAAAATAATAATATTAGTGGTCATTATGGATTGCATGACAAATAAAGTGAAATTTTACTAATTTACAAGTATTAACTGAGAGCCTACGGGACCCCAGTTATTATAGTAGGCTCTGGGATCACAGAGATGAAAATTCTTTGTCTCACTCTGAGAACTCAGTTACTCAAGAAGGTATCCATGCAAATGCAGTGAACCCACTATGCTGGCTATTTGAATAAAATATATGTACAAAATATTGGGAAACAGAAAAATAATTACCTAATCCTACGCAATTTGGGGCTTTTAAGTTTTCCTTCATTTTCACTTCTGTAAAAAATACTTCAGTAACATATTTTGCAAATGCAAAACAAAACCACCCCCCCAAACCCCAAAACCCTCTTCTACATTTCAGCTTATATCCTTAGAATAAATTCCTCAAAATGGAATTACTCAGGTTAAAGGCATGAAAAATTTTACTGGTCCTTGATCAATATTGCAAATTGCTTTCTTGACAGAATGCTTCATGTAGACATTCACCAGCAATCTGTGAGAGTGCCCATCTCACTATGCTACTGTCAGGATACAGACTTGTTCTCTTCAAAATTAATCTCTCCATTCCCATCAGCGGAGACAACCAATGAGGCACTTCTTGTATTTCTTTCCAGGTCATACTACCTGTATTTATAATAGTTTTGTGATATATGGAAATGTACTTAATTTCATCAAGACAAATTCATTATACAGTCAAGTATGTTAATACTTGTTAATAATATCTCATGATTTTCTTTCGATGATTTTCAAGATACCCCACTTTTTACTTTCTTCTTTGTTACTGGTTGATGGGTTAATATGATCATTTTGATCAAAGAAGAACTATAACAACTAAAACAATCTTGAAAACTGGCAGAAGAAAACTTTCCAGTGTTTGTGTTTGTCCGTTTCATTTAACTCTTCTCAAGGGAGTCCGAGGGATGGCTCATACACAGCGTAAGCCTTGGATTTTCCAAACAATAAGAGTGATCTCCTCTGAGGAAAAGGCATCAGAAAAAAAATGTCGTTCTGCTGCGCAGAAGTGTGGGAAGTGATGATGGTTCTATCAACTGCCATCAGAGAATATAGCATTTCCAGTAAAGTGAGTGTGTCTACATAGGCCAGTAAGAGCAGGAGTGTGTAAAGATAAATGAAGGAAATTGGTGGTAGAGAAGTACATAGAAAAATACAATATGTTTCAGGGTTCTTCCTTTGAACTGTATGAATTAAAGGCCCCTACTTAGCGAAGAATGCAAGCTCTCTAAAAAGCCCTCTTTGTCCTAGATTCCATAGTGACATGATCTTCTATTATACACAGAAGTGCATCCATAGAAACCTGCCAAACTAAAGGAGAGTTGTCTTCTCTTTGTTCATTCTCCTTAAAACAACCTTTTAAGTTGTTTTGACATTCAGCTACTTACTAGTAGAAACCTAAACAAAATAATTTAATGCCAGATCTATAGGATGTCAGAATTTAGATAAAATGAATAAAAAATTTATTACCCAAATGTGCTGTAAAACAGCAGAATGATGTATTACAGAAGGTGTTAGAAAATAATTACAACTGTTGAAAAAAATCCTGTCCTAAAGATCAGATAGTCTGAAAAAAAAAAAAAAATCTGGGTGGAACGAGTTTATGTTTTATTAAAATTTCTCAGAAAAAAAAATCTAAATCCTTCCTAGTGCAAACCTGGCAAAATACTAAATAGCTTTATCTGATAAATATAAATTTAATTCAGTGAAGCAAAGTCTGAGCTGAGGAAGAAAATTTGATGGAGGAAAGCATAATTTCTCTTCTGTCGTAGAGGGTGATATTGTAAGATTTCCCTTCCTGCCTGGGATAAACAGTAACATAATACAACACCTCATGATAATTTGTGAGGAAGGAAAAGCAGTGAATGTCCTTGTACCTCCATTTTTTTAAAATAATTTTTTTATTTTTTATAAACATATAATGTATTATTAGCCACAGGGGTACAGGTCTGTGAATTGCCAGGTTTACACACATCACAGCACTTACCATAGCACATACCCTCCCCAATGTCCATAACCCTACCTTCCCCTTCCCCCCCGGCAACCCTCAGTTTGTTTTGTGACATTAAGAGTCTCTTATGGTTTGTCTCCCTCCCAATCCCATCTTGTTTCATTTATTCTTTTCCTACCCCTCAAGCCCCCAACGTTGCATCTCCACTTCCTCATATCAGAGAGATCATATGATAATTATCTTTCTCCGATTGACTTATTTCGCTAAGCATAATACCCTCCAGTTCCATCCACATAGTCGCAAATGGCAAGATTTCATTTCTTTTGATGGCTGCATAGTATTCCATTGTAAATATATACCACTTCTTCTTTATCCATTCATCTGTTGATGGACATCTAGGTTCTTTCCATAGTTTGGCTATTGTGGACATTGCTACTATAAACATTCGGGTGCACGTGCCCCTTCGGATCACTACATTTGTATCTTTAGGGTAAATATCCAGTAGTGCAATTGCTGTTTTTTTTTTGTTTTTTTTTCCCCCAGAGAACTTAACCGTTTTATTTATTTATTTATTTATTTTTAATTTTATTTTTTATAAACATATATTTTTATCCCCGGGGTACAGGTCTGTGAATCGCCAGGTTTACACACTTCACAGCACTCACCATAGGCAATTGCTGTTTTATAGGGTAGCTCTATTTTCAACTTTTTGAGGAAACCCCATGCTGTTTTCCAGAGTGCACCTCCATTTTTTTTACTTCAAAATGGGAAACATGAACTTGATTTCTAAATTATGTCATCCATGACTTGGGTTTACCCTGTTTTCCCCTTCCTTGTAATGAAATAGAAATGGGGACGCATTAGCTTTTCACTCCTGTTAGCAGTTGTTTTCTTTGGGCAGCTGGGTGGATGGCATAAAGACAATGAGACAGTTTTCCCTGTGGGATAACAATTTAGAGGAACTTTGTTGGGGAGCAGGGTTAAAACCTGGACAGCAAGCTCCAACCTACTGGGAGCAGCTCTTAAAGCAAATGTAGGGTAAGTGTGAGGGGGCCTCATGCTTTTCAAAGCTGATTATAGTCATAAATGATGGGAAAGGTTGAAAGATAATAGGAAAAAATGAATACTAAGTGTATCTTTCTACCAATAAAGTGTAACATATAAGAAATAATCAAATATTCATTGAAACAATCATAGGCATCAGAACAAAAACTGAGGTCTTCTTGCTTTTAAAATTTATAGAAAGAAGTTTGTTTTTGTTTTTGTTTTTGTTTTTTTTGAAAGTTTTAGTAAGACTCCCAAGTTTTAAGTAAGGTATTTTTAGATAAGATGTTATCGTCTAGCTTCCTTTCCTGGTACTCTCCCCAGACTCACTCCTCGCCAGACACAGGACCTGGTTGCTCTCTCACACACGACAAGAAAGCGCCACCATAGGTCTTTGGCAGTGGATAGTCCCTTTAATGGAATGTTCTTTTCTAGATGTTCTCTTGAGTAATTTCCTCACCCTTCAAGTCTTTTCTCAAAAGCAGCTTCCTCACGGAGACCTACCCAATTAGACACTGTACCTAGTAGCCCCTCCTTCCACCCAGCTGACAAGCTCTTCCTGAAAACTCTTCCTATTCCTTTTCCCTGCTCCACCCCTTTTTTCCCATAGAATTTATCATCTTCTAACATGCTGTGAATACTAGGTTTTTTTCAATATTTATTATATTTATTGTCTGTTCCTTCTTCCACCCACACTCACTCCTTCCCAGAGAGAATGCGAAACTCCAAGAGGGTAAGGATTTTGGGGGGAGATATATATCTATAGATATAGATATACATATACATATAATTTTTTTTTTTAAAGATTTTATTTATTTATTTGAGAGAGAGACAGTGAGAGAGAGCATGAGCTAGGAGAAGGTCAGAGAGAGAAGCAGACTCCCCGCGGAGCTGGGAGCCCGACGTGGGACTCGATCCCGGGACTCCAGGATCATGACCCGAGCCGAAGGCAGTCGTCCAACCAACTGAGCCACCCAGGCGTCCCTACATATAATTTTTTAAAGAGTCTATTTATTTGAGGCGGGGGAAGAGAGAGAAAGAACATGGACAGGGGGAGGGGCAGAGGGAGAAGCAGACTCCCTGCTACCGAGCAGGGAGCCCGATGTGGGACTTGATTTCCAAGCTCCAGGATCATGACCTGACCCAAAGGCAGACACTTAACTGACTGAGCCATCTAGGCGCCCATATCTTTGGTGTTTTTTCTTTTTTTTCTTCATGGGATGTGTCCAAACCACCTAGTACAGCACCCACAGGTAAAAGGTAAAAAGGTACTCAATTAGGATTTGTTAAATAAATAAACAAAAGTTATGTAATCCACATGAACTGCAAAGTACGTTGGGCTAAGGAAGACAACAGAGAAATTTTCATATGTATCTGCTTTTGCTGTTGTTGGGAGATACCGAAACAGGAAGCCAAATAGATTAAGGGTTTGTTTTGTTTCCTGGGAGAAGAACCACCTAGAAGCTGGTCCCTTTTACTACCCAGTTTACAGTATTTCCTGAGATTAATCATATCTTGCATTCGAATGATGCTTCTAGATTTTTTCTTAAAGGCCTGTCTTGTATGTTAGCTTGCTTTAGTCCCTATTTTGTAATAAAACTAAAGCTCAGAGAGGCAAAATCTTGTCCAATGTGTTACATTCAGCAAACGTGACTTCACATTGGGGTATCTAGGCTTTCTAATTTCATTAACTACCTTCACAGAGAGAGAAGACCAAGGATTACCCCACTGAGAAGCAGAAAGACAAGCACCGGGGTGTGTGTTGTTGTGTGGTGGTACTCAAAGTGTGATGTCTGTCGGCAGATGAGGAGGAGAACAGAGACGAATCGTTAGAATTACAGGAGAACATCGTCATTGACAACGACACATTTGTTGTTCAGTATTCAAAACATGTTTTAAAAGGCCAAAATGATATCTAAAGTATATTTCACAGTGCTTGTTTATGCCTTAACTGCTGTAAAATTTAGACTTTGTGAGGGGATTTATCTTTATTTTCCTTGCTTCTTGTCATGTAACTCTAACTCATTTAGAAACTTAAGGTCAACACTGAAATTTTGTCATTGTTTTTCCGTAGTTCTCAGCTCTCCAGCTATGAGTTCTCAATATTAGTAGCAATTTTTGCTTTTTGTTATCATGTATTTGTCAGATATTTCTGGAATACACAGCTGTTAACTGCAAAACTATTCTTTTAAGTGTCAACCTTCAATCATTCAGCTCTTTCATTTCTATTTTTTTCCCCTAGCAGCTGTTCTGTTGATTGTCTAGAAAATTGTCCCTTCTATGTTTAAAATTAAAACAGGAAGTACAAAATAAAAAGGTCATATGTGAAAAAGGATGGTAAAATCCTAAGAACCCAAGGGCTGAGCACCAAGAAATTGAAATGCATATGCCCCGTAAACACCCCCACATGCACACATTTGGAATGCAAAAACACACACTTAATGTCGGCCTTATTGAAACAACTCAGGAGAAGTATCAAATATGTTAAGTGCACACTAGGTGTTTATTACTTTGCTAAATGCTAAAACAAACTTTCAGGAAGTAGATAAGTTGTTACTGCCCTCATTTTAAAGTTGAGGAAACTGAAGCTCAGGGAAGTTAAATGACCTAATCAAGAGCCTACAGCCAGGAAATTGCATAGATGAGGTTGGAACTGAGTTTTGTCTTGATTTCAAAAAGCTTGTGTTCTCTTCTCTTTTTATCGCCTTTTCTCCTGATCTATTTCAGACATACAAAAAACTGTACAGAGAAAAATGAAAATCTAGGTACCCATCTGTCAATTTAAGGAAGAGAAAATTATAAATAAGTTGGACCCCGAATTATATTTGCCAGTCTCATTTTGCCTCTTTTCCTCCTGAATTTGTATTTTTCATTCCCATTTATATCTTTACATGTTTACTACATATATATGTCTCTAAGCAATATTTAGTGTTATTTGACACTAATGCTAATTTTTTACTCATCTTTATAGACAGATATGTGTAGGTGTATATATATATGCATATATATATACACCTACACATATGTGTCTATTTAAATACATATGTGTATGTTTATATACTGATATATGTGTATAAATATATGTATACTGTATATATATGATGAGATACATGTATATGCATATACTCTATTTATACTTGATGATGTTCAGAAGAATTCATCTGAATGATCTGAGCAAGGATTGGTGTGACTTTATCAAAAGCCTTTTTGATATCAGTGAAGATGATCATATGATACTTCTTAAATTTTATAATGTTATGGGTTTTATTCACTGCTTTTCTAATATTCAACCATCTTTGATTTTGTGAAATCTCTCTATTATGGTGCTGATATATTATTTTAAAATCTGCTTTTGGATTTTAATTTCTAAATTTGAGTGATTTGTTTTTAATTCAATTTATTTAAACTAAGAAAATATTCACCCATTTCTCCCATTTCCCACCCTCCATCTCTGGCAAATATAAATCTGTTCTCTAGATCTATGAGCTTGGTGTTTGTTTGTTTGTTTAAACTTCCATGTATAAGAGAGACTATATGGTATTTGTCTTTCTCTGATTTATTTCACTTAGCATAATGACTTTCGGGTCTACCCATGTTGTCACAAATGGCAAGATTTCGTTCTTTTTGATGGCTGAATAATATTGTATATATATACTACAACTTCTTTATCCATCCATGGATGAACACTTAGGTTGTTTCCACATTTTGGCCATCATAAGTAATGCTGCAATGGACACAGAGGTGTAATACCCCAAAACCATACTGTTTTGATCTTTTCTTCCCCCTCACTGCCTTTGGTCAGATTTTTATTCAGAATTAGGTGTCCAAGATGATTAGACATTTATGGAATAAACATTTAAGTTTAGGCAGCAGTCTTCTTTTCTTCTGTGGTGGGTTTCTTTTCTGCAGGCTTCTCTTCTCGGTAGCTGCATTTTTTTTTTCCCCACCAGAGGCTTCTTCTGCTCCTTCATGCCAACAGCCTCCTTTCCTGTCTTCCCTATCACAGGCTTCTTGCCTGGAACCCTTCTCATCTGAGTTGGCTTCCAGTGCTGCTGCTGCCTTATCCATCTGGAGTTTGTAATTCTTGCTCCAGGAAAGAATGGTTATTCCGGCTCCTGGTCTTGGCATATGGGTTTAGCTTCCATATGATTCTTGGGGTTTTGTGTGGATTCCACTTTAGGACTCTACCATGAACCCTCTTGTGTGGTGCTCAGAGGGCTCTTTGGATCTCTGAGCTTTTCCACAGATCATCTCACCTGCAGGTAGCACTTTTGGTCCGAAGGCAGAAACGTTCCACATGCTCTCCAGGGGGCAAGTTTCCAAATGTTCGGTTTGCTTACATTAAGGAGAGTCATTCCAAGGATGTTTCTGAAGGCCTTCACAGTACTGTTGTCCTCATTATACAGGACGCAGGGTCTCCTGTGCTGTATAGGACACATTTGGCCCTTGCCAGCTCTCATTTGTTGAGAGGCATAGACCTTCTTGATATCATTCCAGGCGTTAAGTTTCCGAAGAAGCAAATCAGGCTCCTTGGCCTTCTTGTAGCTTTGAGTTTTATCTCTGACCACCAAAACAAGTTCAGGCATTTTCTCAATTTGCTGACCTTTAGACATGCCCAGCGCTGGTAAGGCCGAAGGCGGCCCCAGGCGGAGCACGCGGCCTATCGCTTCTGTGTTGTGTTCACTATTGCAGTGCCTATGGTGTCAGGTCTTGGTCAGTGCAAACACGCAGCCCCTTGACACATATTTTCAAAACCACCCTGGCAAGAACTGTGAGTCTCACTGCCTCGAACTCTAAAAATCTGAGCCCCAAGACTCAGGATTGGTTTGCTGACATGCTAATTCACTGATAGCAGCACAGTGAATTCACTGTTAGTCTATTGTCATGCTAATTCACTGATAGTCTATTGTTTTTGCACAAGTTGGTGTGAACAAAGTTCGCAATACCTGGTCAACTGGGAGTCTTGAACACAGCAGGCAAAGTGACATTTTTGCCAGAAGATTCCCTCTTTTTGAAGTACACTGATACCAGTGGGCAGGCACTTGCCATGGCAGGGAGAGAAAGCCATGCTCCTCTCAAGCTCACTGGCTCCCAGAGGAAAAACTATTTTGATCTCTTGATTTTTTTTTTTTTTCAGACTAATGTTCTTGTTTTATTTAGATAAATATCCAGAAGTGGAATTGCTGATCACATGGTATTTCTATGCTGATCACATGTTTTGAGGAACCTCCATACTGTTTTCCACAGTGGCTTAACCAGTTTGCATTCCCACCAACAGTGCATTAAGGCTTCCCTTTTCTCCATATCTTCACCAACAATTATTACGTCTAGTCCTTTGGATAAAGGCCATTCAAACAGGTGTCTGGTGATACTTCACTGTGGTTTCGATCTGCATTTCTCTGTTTAAGGACGTAGAGCATCTTTTCATGTACCTGTTCATCGATATGGCTTCTTTAGAAAAATGTCTGTTCAGTTCTTCTGCTCATTTTTAATTGGACTTTTTTTGCTATTGAATTGTATGTGTTCTCTATATATTTTGGATAAAGATTTTATTTATTTATTTGACAGAGAGAGATCACAAGCAGGCAGAGAGGCAGGCAGAGAGAGAGGAAGGGAAGCAGGCTCCCTGCTGAGCAGCGAGCCCGACGCGGGACTCGATCCCAGGATATAAGCCTCTTCACAGATATATGATTTGCAAATATTTTCTCCCATTCAGTAGGTTGCCTCTTCATTTTGTTGATGGTTTCCTTTGTTGTACAGAATCTTTATAGTTTGATGTAGTCTCTCTTGTTTATTTTTGCTTCTGTTGCTTTGTTTTTGGTGTCAGATTAAAAAAATCATCCCCAAGATCTATGTCAGTTTCTTACCACCTGTGTTTTCTTCAAGGAGTTTTATGGTCTTAGGTCTTACATTCAAGTTTTCAATCCATTTTGAGTTCACTTTTGTGTATGTTGTCGACAGTGGCCCAATTTCATTCTTTTGCATGTGGATGTCCAATATTCCCAACACCATTTATTGAAGAGACTGTCCTTCCCCATTGCATATCCTTGGCTCCTCTATCGTAAATTAATGAACTATATATGCGTGGATTTATTTCTGGGCTCTGTATTCTGTTCTGTTGATCTATGTGTCTATTATTATGCCAGTACCCTACTGTTTTGATTACTACGGCTTTTTAATATAGTTTGAAACCAGGAAGCATGATGCCTTCAGCTGGGCCCTTCTTTCTCAAGATTGCTTTGGCTGTTTGGAGTTTTTTGTGGTTCCATACAAATTTTTAGGATTGTTTTTTCTTTTTCTGTGAAAAATTCCTTTGGAATTTTGGTAGTAATTGCACTGAATTCTAGACCTCTTTGGGTAGTATGAATGTTTTTAACAATATTAATTCTTCCAATCCATGAGAATGGAATACCTTTCTATTCGTTTTTATCATTTGCAATTTCCTTCATCAATGTCTTATAGTTTTCAGTGTACAGGCCTTTCATCTCCTTGGTTAAATTTATTCCTAGGTATTTTATTCTTGCTGATGAGATTGTAAATGGGTTTTTTAAATGTGTTTTTCTGATAAGTTGTTAGTTTGTAGAAAAAACCCAACTTTTCATGTGTTGGTTTTGTATCCTCCAATTTTACTAAATTTTTTAGTTTTAACAAGTTTTTGATGGAATGTTTAGGTTTTCTATATATAATATCATGTTGTCTGCAAATAGTGACAATTTTACTTTTTCTTTTCCAATTTTGATGTCTTTTCTTTCTTTTCTTTTCTTTTTTTTTTTTTTTTGCCTAATTGCTGTGGCTAGGACTCTCACCACGATGTAGAATAAAATGTTAAGAGTGGGCATCCTTGTTTTATGCCTGATCCAATGTTGAATGTGATGTAAACTATAGGCCTGTCATATATGGCCTTTATTTTATTTTATTTTTTTTTAAGATTTTATTTATTTATTTATTTGACAGAGAGAGATCACAGTACACAGAGGCAGGCAGAGAGAGAGAGAGGGAAGCAGGCTCCCCGCCGAGCAGAGAGCCCGACGCGGGACTCTATCCCAGGATCCCGAGATCATGACCTGAGCCGAAGGCAGCAGCTTAACCCACTGAGCCACCCAGGTGCCCCATATATGGCCTTTAATATGTTGAGACATGTTTCCTCTATACCAGCTTTGTTGAGAGTTTTTATCATAAACAGACGTTGAATTTTGTTGAATGCTTTTTCTGCATTTATTGAGATGGTCATATAATTTTTATTGTCCATTTTGTTAATGTGGTATATCACATTGACTCATTTGCAAATGTTGAACCATTCTTATGTCCCTGGAATAAATCCCACTTGATCACGGTGTATAATGCTTTTAATGTATTATTGAATTTGATTTGCTGACATTTTGTTGGGTGCTTTTGAATCTATGTCACCAGGGTTATTGACTTTTAATTTTCTTTTCTCATGACAACTTTGTTGGTTTTTGTAACAGTATAATGCTGGATTTGTAGATGAGTTTGGTAGAGTTTCCTCCTCTTCTATTTTTTCTGTTATATCTAAACTTTATTTAAGATTTACACACTAATATTTATTTATTTATTTATATTTTATTTATTTATTTGACAGAGAGAGAGAGAGAGCAAGAGAGAGACACACAGAGAGAGAAAACACAAGTAGGGGGAGTGGGAGTGAGAGAATCAGGCTTCCCACTGAGCAGGGAGCCTGATGCGGGTCTCGATCCCAGGACCCTGGAATCATGACAAGAGCCGAAGGCAGACACTTAACAACCAAGTCACCCAGGTGCTCCTATGCACAGATATTTAGAAGTAATATTGATCAGAGCCAATAATCCAGGACAACTAACTTCCTTCCTTCTTTCCTCTCTCCCTCCTTCCTCCTTCCTTCCTTCCTTTCTTTCTTTCTTTTTCTCTCTCTCTCTTTCTTTTTTTCTTCCTCTACTTATTTTTTTCTTTGGGTTTTCCTGGACTTTGCAGTTAATTTGAATGCAAACTCTAAACCAGGATAAAGGCACATTTGGTGAATAAATTGTTTGTGTCCCTTCTTTTACAAGGACCTTCAAATATCAGTTTTATGTACTGGTATCATTTAATTTCCTACATTATGCAGGGCAAGACCTTGTCTTGTATCCTCATATATTTTTTAAGATCCAAGGTTCATGGTTACTTAACTAAGTTCAGTCTGTAAACATGTTTTTTATAAACAACATGGATCTGGCATCCCCCAGACCAAGTGATCTGAGAGGCACCAACCAAGATGGTAGCTGCAGTGTTTTTTATTTTTATTTTTTTAAAGATTTTATTTATTTATTTGACAGACAGAGATCACAAGTAGGCAGAGAGGCAGGCAGAGAGAGAGGTCTCTGCTAAGCAGAGAGCCCAATGTGGGGCTCGATCCCAGGACCCTGGGATCATGACCTGAGCTGAAGGCAGAGGCTTTAACTCACTCAGCCACCCAGGTGCCCCTAGCTGCAGTGTTTTCTATAACTGAACATACTAATTCTTCTGACATATTCTATTGGTCACACCAATAGACCAACTCTAGTATAATATGGGAGGGGATCACACAAGGGTGTTAATACTGTGAGGTGGGAATCATTAGGTGCCACTGTAGAAGCTGGCTGCCAGGTACATATCCACATTTAAATTCTATTAAATCTAGTCTGTACTGATGGTTCATGACAGCAGTGTATTCACAGAACCCTAGATAATATCTGACAAATAGTAGGCTACTAATAATTTTTAATAATTGGCTAATTTTATATTATCATAGATACGGGTTTTAGGTTTTTCTAGGGAGATCTATAGAAGAAGGGTATTTCAGCTACCATAATTTAGTAAAGAGAAGTTAAAGGCATGCATAATTACTGTGTATATGTGAATCTTGGGCATTACTTCAAAATTTTATTCCTCAAAGAGGAAAGTTCAAGAGAATGGGCATTTAAAATTGTGATCCAGTTTTTACTGTTAGATATATTGTTATTTTGAAGTTATTTAGGGTACATTATAGGATAAAATATTAAGTAAATAAGTTAATGGTTTAGGAATAAAAGTTTCCATAGAGAGGAAAACAAGTATAAGATATTAAAACACTTTGTGGTTTTAAATGAGCTAGAAATATCAGTGAGCACTTGTGAGTCTACCCATTCATCTATCCAAATAAAAGATTCTATTAATTTCCCTAATCTTATAAAAGAAACAATGACAATCTAACAGAAATGAGTACCCCAACATACTATTTTTCACTAAAAGGAACAAAGGCTCCTTGGAGATACGGCTGATTCTAAATCTGAAACAGAAAAAAAATTTTTATTATAAAAATTTTATTTTATTTATTTATTTGGCAGAGAGAGATCACAAGTAGACAGAGAAGCAGGCAGAGAGAGAGGGAAGCAGGCTCCCCGCTGAGTGGAGAGCCTGATGAGGGACTCGATCCCAGGACCGTGAGATCATGACCTGAGCCGAAGGCAGCAGCTCAACCCACTGAGCCACCCAGGCACCCCTGAAACAGAAAAATTTTAAGATTAGCCTGGGACATCTTGCCCGAGAAAGCAAGAAAGCTATCAAATTCTAATGTGGTCATATTAAAAGGATATATGATACAGCTTGCAGGAGGTCCCACTGACCTCAGATAAGGCAACTCAAACATCAAGAAGATTTAATATGTTGGTTAACTGAACATACAAAAATAATAATAATATGCAAAAGAAAGGAAAAGAGAAAAAAGGAAACAAGAAAGGAAAAAAACTAATGAGGTACTATATGTTGGCTAACTGAACATAATAAATAAATAACCTCTTAAAAAAAGATTTAAACAGGGTATATAAAAAATTATGAGTCCATGGTGAGACAAAAAATAAAAATAGAAAAACAATACCAAACAAAACACACTAGCCCCAACATACTGATTCCCAATGGAGTTTTCTAAGACACCAACTCATTACTCTGACAACTAATAAAAAATCAGGTATTTATTCTGCCCGAATAATAGTTGACCATAGAATGATATCCTTTTTTTTTTTTTCATTGAATTCCAACTGACATAAATATCCTTTTAGTTTCAGGTGTAAATCACAGTGATTTGATATTTTATAAATATTTTATAAATGAATGCGAGAAAAAAATCACCCAACTGAGCAATGGGCCAAAGACCCTAAGAGACACCTCACCAAAGAAGAGATCAGATGGCAAATAAGCATATGAGAAGAGGCTCCACATTATGTCATCAGGGAAATGTAAATTAAAACAACTAGATACCACTAACCATCTATGAGAATGGCCAAAATCCGGAACACTGACACCACCAAATGCTGGTGAGGATGGGGAGCTACAAGAAATCTCATTCACTATTGGTAGAATATAAAATGATATGGCCACTTGAAAGACAGGTTGGTGGCTTCTTACAAAACTAAACATACTTTTGTCATATGACCCAGCAATCGTGCTTCTTGGTATTTTCCCAAATGAACTGAAACCTTATGTCCATTCAAAAATCCGCACATAGATGGTTATAGCAGCTTTATTCATAATTTCCAAAGTTTGGGAAAAAAAACTCTGGAGCATCCAGACAGTGGAATACTATTCAGCACTAAAAAGAAATAAACTCTCAAGCCATGAAAAGATGTGGAGGAAAGGTAAATGTTTATTACTAAGTGAAAAAAGCCAATCCGAAAAAGCTGGATTCTGTATGACTCTAACTATACGACCTTCTGGAAAAGTTTAAACTATGAATCCAGTAAAAATTTCACTGGTGTCCAGGGGTGGGGGTGGTAGTAGGGATGAACAGGTAGAATAAAGAGGATTTTTAGGACAGTGAAACTACTCTGCATGATACTGTAACGATGAATACATGTTTGGGATTTTTTGTTGTTTTTGATACACATTATTATATATTTGTTCAAACCCATACAATATAAAACATCAGGAGTGACTCCTAATGTAAACTATGGACTCTGGGTGATTAACATGTTTCAAAATGTAGGTTTACCAATGGTAACAAATGTATCACTCTTTGGGGGTTGCTGATAATGGGAGATAGGCTATGCGTGTGTGGGGGCAGGGGTATACATATATGTCTATACATTGTGCTGTGAACCTAAAAGTACCCTAAAGAAATAAAGTCTTAATAAATTAAAAAAATGTTAAGAGGTCTGTGATTTGGGTCAACATAATAGCACACTTGGCAATTATGAGTAAAAATGAACCGGCACCTAGAGATATGGTCTTAGGTATTACACAGACGGAAGGAAAATTAATGATATTCTTGCCTTCTTGGTCATGAGCTAGTTCAGAAAATGTGGTAAGGCTTGTGGATTCAGCCTTGGTGTAGACATGATCATCAAAAAGGTAACTCCGTTTTCCCTGGAATGATCTGAGAGAGCCCAAGTACCACATGGGTCCTAGCACAGTGCATTTGTTTTTCCTCCATTTATTTGATCCAGGTTCAAGATAGATTATTTGCCTGATTTGGTTTACACCTTTGTTTTCCCTATGAAATGTTTTTTTTTTTTTAAAGATTTTATTTATTTATTTAACACAGAGAGAGAGAAAGAGAGAGAGAGAGAGAGAGATTGGAAGTAGGCAGAGAGGCAGGCGGGGGCAGGGGGAAGCAGGCTCCCCACTGAGCAGAGAGCCCCATGTGGGGCTCGATCCCAGGACCCTGAGATCATGACCTGAGCCAAAGGCAGAGGCTTAACCCACTGAGCCACCCAGGCACCCCTCCCCATGAAATTTTTTAAGCATACAAGGTGAGGGACCATGTCTTATTCGGGCTTGTCAATCACTATTTCCTGAAGCAAAGAATTTTTCAGAGCAAAGACAAGAAAAAGTCACTTAGACTCACATATTCCAGGCCTAAAAGAAGCCAGGTCACCTGCCTATTTATTATAAAAGTGGAATTAATGCCACTTTGCAAGCTTACAGATATGAAGACAGCCGCAAAGTCCCAATGTGAATAGCGTTTGTGGAATTACATAGTTACAGAAAAAATCAATCTCCTGAAACATTCTCTCAGCAATAACAATGATAACCCTATTCTGTTTCTTTTGCTAATCTGAGTTATTGACTGGGTGGAGGTGGGAGGTGAGAAGCCGCTAGCTGTTCACATGGGTGGTATACAAGATAATCTTAAAGATTCTCTGCCCCAAATTATGTTCACTCTTTTCTGTTTCTTATACTTGCAAATCCTATATTTTTAATACTAAGAAAGGCCTTGATAGAATATGGAATAAAACAAAAAGTGATCTGTTTCCAAACTGATAATAATTTGGCCTCTATGCTCTTGCTACCTCCCTGCTGTTTATGTTTTCTTGTCAGCTGTACACCCAGGCAGAAAAGACCGACTTCCTAGATAACAGAGGGTTCTCTCGAAATGGGAGGATCTGGGTTTCCTGGCTGAAAACTCCAAACAAACTCTTAAGATCCATGTAACATAATTAAATTCTTGGCGGTGCAGAATTGATCAACAGGGCCAATCCAGGAGCAGTGACAGGTCTGGCGACAGCATAAAGAATCATAAAGAAGCTGTATGTCTTTGGAAGGAGGAAAGTAGATAGACGCGTTTTCTTCCAGTTTGGAAACTGCAGATATTCTATTTTTCTTCCTTTAAATAATTCTGGGATTAGGGGACAGATGATTTTATCTAAATTTCAATTCATAAAATTTCTCGTATGTCTAAGCATTTTCTGCATTTGACTTAAGAGGTACATGTCATAAAAATCAACAGAATATTTTCTTTAGAATGTTAGGAACATACAGAAATCTCAGCAGAGATATTGCTGTATCAAATATGTTTTGATAAATAACAAATCTCAAAGGTTTTGTATTTTATTCATCCAAGATTTTAACAAAAAATAATCTGAAGAGGCTAGTGACATGAAGGGATCCTCTAGGAGGAAAGAATATCCATCCCTAGTTTTCAATTACAGATTAAACATTTATGCAAAGATCAACCATGAAAGGATATGAACAAAGGTTTGGGCAATTAAAATGTTACCAGTTACAGCACAGAAGGGATAAGAAATCTGCTTTTCTCTTTTCAGTCAATTGCATTTTAACTATTAGAAAACAAAATATTCCAATGAACATCTGTCAGGACTATGTTGAATAGTCCTTTAGAATGTTTTTATGTTTAATTAAAGGTTTGTTTTCATATTACCCTGAGCACTATTCATTGGGGGTACAGACAGAAGAAAGGGACTAAACATATTAATATAATTAATATCTAATCAATAGATACTAATTGATATGTAGGGAAATTGAACATATCAGTTGAGCCTATTTATGGCATGAACTAATTTAAAAACCAACAAGCTTTGGAATGTCATAAAGAAAACCAAAGCAAAATGTAGTCTCCCTTTTCACCACACTTTTGGCAAATGTAGTAAATGAGCATAGAGATATAAAAAATATATATAATCCAGGGATTATTAGTCACTTTACAAAAAAGAGGCTTTTATTTTAAGAAAGTATTTTTACAGGAATTATTTCTATAAGTATTAATATATAACTCATTTTATAATTGAGTAATTATATATTACTACATTTAAAGGATGCTAGTAGTGCTCACCATGAGACATTTTTGTGTTGAACCAGGAGACAATTTATTAAAAATTCTTGAGTGATACTTAGTTTAATCCTCATGTGTCTGTTTCTTTCAGTGGGAGTGATACCAAAACAACAACATCGACTGTCAAAAGTACCATTTTCCCAAATATGTCACATAAATCATTAATATGAGTTGATTTTATGATGAAAGACTGCAGGTCAATTTTAAGTATAAGAAAATAAGTATGGCCAAGTATTATAAAACAGACATGAAACGTCTCACTAACATTCTTTATTATTTTAAATTCCTTTTCTGTACTTTTTGCTACCCTTATGCCTACTTTTTCCTGTCTCCACTATACCTGTCTACCCTCCACCTTGTTTCCTCTACTCTCATTCCTTGCTGTCTACAGTGGTGCCCAGTGTCTGCAGTGTATGTCTTTGGAAGGGGGAAAGTAGATAGGTGCGTTTGCTTCCAGTTTGGAAACTGCAGATACTCTGTCTATAAATGTCACACAGTGACATTTCCAGCACTGCTTCGTTCTCTGTTAGCATATATTATTGTATTTAGATATTAGTAAATTAGTATATTTAAGTATATTAGATTATAGCAATATGGACTATGGAACTGCCAGGCTATCCAATTCACTGGGCACATCAAAAGGCTTATTTATCTATGACACAAGCAGCTCTAGGCACATTTTAACTTACTTGTCTTTATTTGCTCTAAAGAAAATTTCTCAGAGTTTGACTTTATTTTCAGAGGATCACTCTGAACACTGATTTCAAACTCTGAAAAATAAGCCCTTCCAATATTTCTTAGCTAGACAGATGAATAATTACTAATCAGTAGATAAGGTGGGTAAAGCGGTTCTCATGACTTCTAGTCAGCATCGATCTACGACACACCTGAGAGTTCGATTTGGTAAATACACAAAGAAAAGCATGGGGAATAGTGTTTAAAGTAGAAAGGACTCAAAATAAAAGAAAAAGGAAATGTTCTAGAGGAAACAGGCCTTAAAATAGTGCCTTTTCCTGTCCACAAAACCAGCTCTGTCACAATCTAGCAGGTGTAGTCATGGCTGATTTTTCCCTGTCTGCTGTGTTACAGTCTCTGGTGATTGGAGGCTAAAGCCTAGGGCATGTACGAACACAACTGATGGGTGAGAATGGTCAAATAACGCAACTGTCACAGATTTTGCAGATGTAGGTTTCCAGATTCCAAAGGTGCGGGCCACTTGTGATGCCCCCGTAAAAACAGCCTTTCATGTTTATATTGAGGCCATTTACCTAAAAGACTTTGGAAGCATACTAATGCCATCATCCCTCAGGTAGCACATGAATCAGGTGTTTGGAGAGTTATTTACTTAAGAACTTTCGGACTGATTTGAATTAGATTGTTTAAAAAGTAGGTACAGAATGTTAATAATGAAAGTTATATCACTTATTTATAGATGGAACCAAATATGGAGGTAAAACAATAAATGAGGTTAATTTTTTTCAATCTCTGAGTGAGGACATACAGAAAATATTATGTAGACATATTTTCTTTTACTTTAACCAATTAAACAAATCGATGTTTATGACTCTGCCCACAGCTCTGAGTGTTGATTGCCTCACATCCCAAGGGGTCAGTTTCTTGCTCACCCTGTTATCTCTTCTTCTTGGTCAAGTTTACACGGCCTCAACTGAGTTACAAATGTCTATTTATATAAAAAGACGGTGGATAACCTCCCACTGTTCATTTTCTGCTCTACGGTTGCTGTAGTTTTCCTTTGTGTTTTCTACTCATTTACCAGTTCAGAACATCAGAAAGGTAGAAGAGGTATCTGTAGATGTACTTGTGTTTTGAGAAAACGTTATTTGGTCAGGTGATTTCCAAGTCTAACCACAACATCCCTTTGTGTGTCAGCAAAGGAACCACATCCACAATTCTAGAACTCTACAGTTCTTTGCCTTAAAAGACTACAAGAGATGAGAATGCAGTCCACGTCTATTTATTTATGAGTAATCTGACCAGTTTAAGTGATCAAAATCATACAACTTGTTAGCAACACTAGTAAACCAAAGCGCAGGCTTCTAGTTCCAGTTTGGGGCCGTTCCCCTTGTCCACTGTAACCTGTTTGTTCAAATATATGTGACATTCACTGCACTTAGAGTATAGATATGGATGCTACTGGAGGAGTTTTCAAACAAAATCAAATTCATGACCAATTGATTTTTGTGTCATGAACAGCAATAGCAATTGAGCTTATAGATAAAGGTACACTTCACAGTATTTTCTTACAACTATTTTTTTAAGAAAGGAAAGATTTTATTAGATGATCTCTGTTGTTCCTTCTAGTTTTAATAGCCTTGGAATTCATGAATCATCCTAGAACGCATAGGTATGCAGCAAATGGCAAGAGGCATGCCTTTGTAAATTCAAAATGTTGTGATAGTGCACATTTACGGCTGAAAACACGGAATAAGAATAACCATCGCAGTTGAAATGAGTATTCTCCCTTTAATGTTGCTATATCTCATACTCTCCTGCCCCCACTATTTTCCCATTTCATTCCCCATCAATCCACATACTGTGCTCTGTCTATAAATGCAGTGTGGTGGAATCAAAAGAGAATGAGCTTTGGCATATGATAGAAATAATATTTGAATCCAGGCTATGTGACCTTGAACTACACACTTAGTCATTTTCTGAGTCTCAGTGTCTTCCACTGTATAATATAATTAGATTACACAAACGTAAGTCTGTGGATGTGGTTACGAGGATCAGTGATCTTAAGTGGAATATGGTTAGCACAGTGTTGTGATCTGATACTGATAACCAGATTCTTCTTATTTTTATAAACAAGTATTCTGCAGATTTAAAGGGTGGGGGAAGGAGGAGGAGACCAAACACCCAGCTATGTCCCTTCAAACATTTTATTGTAAAACTCACTTTTCTCTTTGCTCTCATAATACTCAGCTCTGCTAAATGCAAGGGACAAAAATAGTTCATTGCTATTTTAAAAATTCACTTCAAGCACAGTTTTACTTTGGTTGACTCTAACATTAGTGATTACAGTCTCAGTTACAATGGTGTCTGCCTGCCTAGCTAAATATCTTAAGGCATATTTCTTATCTCTATGTTGCTTACAACTTATATGATCAATGAGTTCTCATTGGTTTCAGATGAAAGCATGATGGGACAAAATGTTGGCTTTAGTTAATAACATGTAATTGTGGTTAGTTAAAATGAAAGTTAATATCAAGATACACCAAGTAGAGAACAGAAAAGAAATTAGGAAGAAAGTAAAATATGAAAGAAAATTTAATCTAAGCCAAAGAGCAGAGTATGCTTGATATTCCTGAATTGAAAGCAGGTGGAGAGAAGGAAAGGACTATAAAAATTGTGAAAGATGTGGTTCCCTAGGAAAAAATATATTACTTTGTCTTTTACGGCTCCCATTTTCTAAGATTAAAGTGACTGCACTGAATGCATTTTTAAAAATTGTTTCTGAATTCATTTCTTAAAAAAATTATTTTACTAGCAGTCGTAGTAATTTATGTTCATTGTAAAAATTTCAGGCTATGTGGAGAAACAAAGGGGAGAAAACTAAAGTTTTCCCCCAAGATAACCACTGTTAACTTCTGGTATCTTTTCATCTGTTCTTTTTTAAATGTATAATCCATATATAATCTTATTTCTTACAAAATATGGATGTTAGTATGCAAACAGTTTAAAACACTTCTGGTATGGTTTTTTTTTATATATGCAAAAAGGAGAAAGACTGTATAATGAATAGCCATGTGCCATTGACAATTATCAAGATATGGCCATCTTGCTTTATCTTTACCTTCTGTTATTTGCAGTCTTGAATTATTTTAAAGCAAATCCAGATGATCTGTCATTTCATCCATAAACACTTCAATATTTAACTTTAGAAGATAAGAACTCTTGCACAAAACAAAACAATATCAATCACTAACAAAGTAACCACAGTTTCTTCATGATCTTCAAAGAGCCACATTATAATTGTTTTTTAATCTGGCTTCTCTTTGACAATATCATGGTTCTCCTTTATTCACAATAAAAGAGTCTATTGCATAGAAATGGTGAACTAATTTGTATTGACAAAATTAAGTATGTGAGTACCCATTTTCCAATATTTCACCTGAAATTGGAGCTTATCATTCTTTTCTTTTTTAAGATTTTTTAAATTAATTAATTAATTAATTTTAGAAAGAGAGAGAGAGTGTGTGTGTGCGCCAGCTGGGAGAGGGGCAAAGGGGGAGAACCAGAGGGGGGAGGAGCAAAGGGGGAGGGAAAGGGAGAAAGAATATCAAGCAGACTCCACCCTGGGTGCAGAGCCTAAGGCAGGGTTGGATCTCACCACCCTGAGATCATGACCCGAGTGGAAACCAAGAGTCAGATGCTTAACTGACTGTGCCACTCAGGTGCCCCGGATCTTACCATTCTTGTAATCATTGTCAATTTGTTAGATTAAAAATGTAAGCATGTTGTCCATATGTTTATTATCCACTTATGCTTTTATGAATTGCTTATTTATGCTTTTGCTTTGTTCCTATTGAAGTTTTGTTTTTTCTTACTGGTTTGTAAGAATTCTTCACAAGGGGGCTCCTGGGTGGCTCAGTGGGTTAAAGCCTCTGACTTTGGCTCAGGTCATGATCCCAGGGTCCTGGGATAGAGCCCCACATCGGGCTCTCTGCTCAGCGGGGAGCCGGCTTCCCTTCCTCATCTCTCTCTCTGCCTACCTCTCTGCCTACTTGTGATCTCTATCTGTCAAATAAATAAATAAAATCTTTAAAAAAAAAAAGAATTCTTCACAAGCCTGTGTATGTCCTCAGATTGTTCACACTGCCATAATTTTACCTTGCTTTTTATTTATTTACTAAATTGGAGCACCAGAGAGAAACAATATGGACATGTGGATTATTTGTATTACGGGAAAACATTTATTTTTCCAGGTACCATCCAAGCCTAGTTACAATGCCCCCTTTCCTGTTTCACATTTTGTCATATATTGCAAATGTTGCAAATATCTTCTCATTGTCATTTATTTTTCACCTTTGTTTACAGTAATTCTTTTCTGTAGTAAAATTTCCTTACCTCAAGAGAAACATAAATAGTACTAATTTTCTTCCTATATTTTTATTATTTCATTTTTCTATTTTAAAATCTTAACTCAACCTCAAATTATTGTAATATGAGGCATGAATTTATTACAAATTTACCTTCATCTCAAATTGCTAATTGGTCCACTGCATTTGAGAAGACCATTTTTTGCCCAATGATTCTATATGCCTTCTTTGTCATCTAAGTTACACATTGAGTAATTTTAAAATATACATTATACGTTTAAAAATATATGTGGATGAGATGTGTGTGTGTGTGTGTGTGTGTGTGTGTGTGTGTGTGTGTGAGGGAGGGAGAGAGAGAGAGAGAGAGAGATAAAAGCAGGGACCTAAAAAATAGCTAAGTTTTAAATGAGAATAGAAAAAAGGCAGTCTACATAGGGTGTAGTTCTTCACTGGCATCCAGGAAATAAGAGGAAACTCTAAATATTTTTTAGAGACTAAACAATAAAAAATTGTGTAAATGAAATAAAATGATACCCGTGATTTGCAAAGTTTTCCCATTTTAGGTTTGCTGAGGACTTACGAGAGAATAAAACTAGCTTTTCCCAAGGTTACCTCCGTGTATAATCCCTATACTCTACCTTTTACTTATTTAACATTTTTTTAGTCCCACTATGTGCCAGGCATTTTGCTAGGAGGTGGTTATACAAAAAAAAATATGATTTAGTTCCTGCCCTTAAGGAAATCATAGTTTCATTGACTGCACTTTTTTATATTTTGTTGTAATTACCTGTTAATGGGCCTAAATCTCTTCCCAGACTATGACCTTCTGCAGAACAGCGTTCATGGCTTATTCATATCCTAATCCCTGGTGTTTAGAATAATTCCTGACACACAGTAGCTGCTGATCAATGAATATTTGTGTTGAATTCCCTGACGCAGAATCCCATTATCTCCAGGGTCATTTACACCCATACTCATCTGCCAAGGGGAGATAAGCATTTATTGTTGCAAATGAGTGACTTTTTCTTCCATGCTTAGGCCATCCCACACAACTTTGTCTCCTAAAATCCAACTCTCTGTCCTTCTTCACCCATCCCCTCTCTCTCCCACACCAGGGCTGCCCTGTTTTCATTACATCAATGGTTTCCAACTCCCCAGCCTTTTTCCTCTGAGGCTTTCTCAGGCTGGGCGTGTTCCTCCATGGAAAGTCTGTAGTCTTCTCATAGTGGCCTGCTCTGTGGTACACTCTTCTCTTCTTTTGTCTTCCAGTGACTTCCTTCCTTCATCCTTTTAAGTCTATGGTGGTGGCTAACTGGCCGCTAATAGCCCTGGGGTTCCTGATAATCTTTTGTCGTTTCAATAAATGCCCCATCCACGCCTTCTGGAATAATCTTTTTGTAAATAAAACTTCTCCACATTACACTCTTTTAAGTGTATCATCTATTTCTTTTCAATATTTTATTTTTATTATCATTACTACTACTTTTCCTGGAGAGTATGTGCATGTTGGGGTAGGTGGGGAAAGACAGGTAGGTTGTGCACACACAAGAAAGCAGTTTTCTGTGTGAAGATAGCTGATAGTTTGAAAAGTAGTTCCAGAGGTTGAAGTACACTTGGACTGAAGGAATCAGCGAAAAGAAGAGAGGTAAAACTTGAATACCTCTAAAAATAAATGGGCTCAGAATGTGCAGGGTTCAGTTGGTGAGTCACACTGAGTTGTGTGTAAATAAATAATTATTTATTTTTGTATTTATCTTATCCCAACATTAACTATGGCTATCCCAGGACACTCAGTGGTGTTTTTTTGTTTGTTTGTTTGTTTCTTGATAAGTTACCAAGAAAACCTACATGACATTACTTATCTGAAGGTGATACTGCCCATCCCGAACAAAGAATTCTATTCTACATATATTAGTTGAGTTACAAAAGCCCTGTCAAGCTTCATAGGATCACAGTCCAAAACTTTCAGGAATAATTATTAAAAGTCTCCAAGAGGATATAATGCACTGATGTTTTATTTTCTCTGATTCTTATGGTCCATTGAGTAGTGTTCATTTTCTTCAAAAGCACAGACTCCAAGGGGATAAGTTATACTGTTGCTTTTGGTCACTTGACTCACAATTCTGGTGGATCATTCTGTGAAGGCTTGCTACTGTGTTTATCATACATTATAGATAAGGGGATATGGAGATAAAAATATCCTAGACATTTATACTTACTTCATTTATTCTTCTACTCAACAAGCTTTTATGAGAACTAATTACATAATAGATGTCATGATAGTTAGGCACTGAGGAATTCTAAATGAATAAGACACATCTCATTTTTCTCAAGGTCCTTAAGCAAAGATTGATGGGCTCTGAAAATGAATTTCATTAAAGGTAAAGGCACTTTCCCTTTCTGTTACAAAGATATAGAAGAACTACTTTACCTTCCTTGTGAGCTTTTCTGAGTGACTGTCATGGGAGTAGTTCCAAGGACCTGGTGGAAATTTTATCCAAATCTGTGTGTGGTTCCTGGTGTTTTTGGTGGTGATGGATTTGTATGAATTAACCTCCTCTACATTCTGAGACTTTCCTTTCTGCAGTAATATTTTTATAACGTATAACAGTTGCAAAACTCATCTTTAGTGTTGCAAGTTCAGACAAGATAAACTGCAGGTTTGATTTTTGTTTTGGTCGAAGGAAGATCTATATCATAGAAAGCCCATAAACGGGCAGAGCCGAGAAAGGCATGAGACTTTTTTGGTGTCAAAGCTGTTCAAGTAACTGCAATAGGTCCTTGTTGTCACTCACCCCAACATCTTGATATTGAAGTGATTTTTCCATACAGTAGATGTATTTATTTGAAGCCTTAGTACTATTTCATCATTCCCTACTGAATAAACTTTTGTAGGAAGATGTCATGTGCTGGGAAACTAGTAACTCTCACTTTTAAGTTACTATTTAATTCATGACTTTGCTATTACTCTTGTCTCCTTGCATTTCCTCATGGCACTCCATTTCATTAATAATAGAAAAGTCTCTAGTTTTAACACACTTCATTTTTATGCACTAAAGTCCTTTCTGCTGGCATTTGCTGATATTCTTCCCGAGCTGCTTCTATTTATAATGATACCATTGTGCTTTGAAACAACATATTTTTTAAGAAACGATAAAGGAACATTTTAATAAATTCTGTATTAGGAGGAATATTTAGTCTTTATGCAGCTTCTGAAAACCAAATAATAGATTTTCAGTAAATTTCATTTTGTAGTACATGTAGGCTGCTCTCGATAGAAGAGCACTGGCCCTCTCAGGGAGTTATGTCCTCTGTGTTCTGCCACTTAGAGCTCAGAGCAGGCCCTACAACTGTGCAGTGCTAACCCGGCACGGGTTCCTATGCTCTGCAAATAAAAAGCAAGTAAATATGAATAAGAAGGAGCCTCGGGCTATAATTCTGAATGAAAGCAAGAAAGTAATACTGACTCTCAGGAGAAAATATAGTAAGAGCTTTAAGATTTAAAATTCAAATGAACAGTTGTTTGTCCATTTTATGAGAGCAGAAGTATCTCCCTTTGCCCTCTTACCCAAGACAGTCCTATTTCTGACATGTTGAGAGCTCAGAGTACTTACAGAATGATCTAAAGCACATTTAAAAATTAATTGACTTTTTTTTAAGGTCTGTATTATCTTTCCTGTGAAGCTCAGGTATGTGTATCAGAAAATTAGATTAATTACAGAATTTTTAAAAAAGATTATTTATTTATTTATTTGACAGAGATCACAAGTAGGCAGAGAGGCAGGCAGGGGTGGAGGGGGGGGGTGGCGGAGCAGGCTCCCTGCCAAGCAGAGAGCCCGATGCGGGGCTAGATCCCAGGACCCCGGGATCATGACCTGAGCCGAAGGCAGAGGTTTAACCCACTGAGCCACCCAAATTTTCTTATTTTATTTTATATACTACAGAATCATTCTCTTATTGAAAATATTGAAGATAGTCCTGAATATAGAATATCCACCCAAGAGAGCAACATTAAAGTACACTGGCCTGAGTATCAGATCAATGCCTTTCATCCTAAAGACTTCATAGAAGGGGATACCTTCTCCTTGCCATGCGTTATGCTGGAACTGCTACTTAACTCACAATAGGATTCAAGCAATGTAACAGGATTATGCACATACAAAAAAAATCAGCCTTGTTAGGTTTTCTATTTTATAAATGTTAGGAGTAAGTAAAATGTCAAGCATTTGTTAAAAAGCTATCCTTAAATTTAAGTATTTTCAATAATATTAAATATTATCAATTAAAGCCTAAATGTCACTCAAAAGCAGCAGGCAAATCTTGTTTTTAAGGAGAGGGAGACAAAGCTTTTCTTTCTTTCTTTCTTTTTTTTTTTCAATCTGGTTCTTAAATTAACTTGGCTCCAGAAATCAAACTGTTTTAAGCCATTATAATTAATTAACCAAAAACAATGTTCTGCATTTTTGAAGGTACACATTTTTTTTTCTGCCCAAAGCACTAGCTTTAATTTCAGGAGAGTAATCTTTAAAGACAGAAGCTAAATGCATCTTTAAAAAGCTAAAGATATGATTTCCTCTCTCTCATTAATATGTTCTTGGCATTGAAAAACACATCTTATTTAAAGAACTTCTTATTAATGGCCTCCACAGAACTCCCATCTATCTACATTCTTTCCGTATGTCTCTGTCAATTCAATGGTTATTTACTATACGAGTCGGCTTTTATTTACAAAGCCAGAAATTTTTTTAATGCAAGAAATATGTTTATCTTTGAGAATTTAGAATTTGGATTGCACTTTTCATTTTTCTTACAGGATTGCCTTACTTTTCCATTTTAAGGAAAAAGTCTTTTAGAAATTGGAAAAATATTATTTTGTGATAAAATGAATGATTGCTGTAATCTAATGGTCCAGATTTTACTAGCTAGTGACTATAAGATAAGATCATGCTTTCTTTTAATTCCCCAGTGCTTGTAGCTTGAGCACCTACCAAACTGATCACTGGAATTAAGAGTTCTTTACTTGCGAGATTTTCCCAGGTCCTGCCTCACATCTGCTCAGAAGCAGGTGGCCTCCTCATTACGCTGCTGCCTTTGCTGTTTGCCCTGCTCGAGAGACCACTAAACATATGGCTCAGCTCTCCAGTTCTCCAACACTGACAGCTACCACCCCTACCTTTCTGGTCCCACACAAGCCTGATGCCTGTTCTCCCTCTGGAATAGGAGATAGATGTCTCCCTAATTCCCCATGGTACAGTTGAGACCAGGTTAAAATGATAACTAGGCTTTATGAAAGGTTGCAGCATCATGGAAGGAAAGTGCAATGAAAAGGGTAACTCACGGGCACCTGGGTGGCTCAGTTGGTTGAGCGGCTGCCTTCAGCTCAGGTCATGATCCTGGAGTCCCAGGATCAAGTCCCACATTGGGCTCCCAGCTCCACAGGGAGTCTGCTTCTCCCTCTGAACTTCTCCCCTCTCATGCTCTCTCTCACTGTCTCTCTCTCAAATAAATTAATAAAATATTTAAAAAAATGGTAACTCACTTTTGCTCCATAAGTGGCTTACTCTGAGAGCAGACAGGACCTCAGATCTCTTACTGGTCCAGCTTCAGGCAGGCTGACAGCTCACCAGGAATGTCCCAGCATATGCATGACTCAGCCCTGTCCACATTCCGAGGCCTAAAGTGAAGGTGTCATTCACCCCAATCTAAGGCCCCAATCCTCATTTCTGGCATCATATTGGAACTCACCAAGGATGACTGACACTGGGAAGATACACGCTCTTCAAGGAAACCTTACACACCCAGCCACAAAGCTGGGATCTCGCCTCAAAAACTTGTAACATCATAGCTCAGTGGCGGTTTTCTGCCTTTAGTGATGCCTTATTTGAACGCAATCATCCAAGTGGGCATGGGTTGGCCTTAACCAGTCCAGCTTTTTAGTAGCATGAAGTAGAATAGGAATTGGGCCACTAAGAACCCTTCACCTCCTCTCTATCCTTGCTTCACATTTCAGATCTTCAGATGGGATAGACAACTCTGCATATATGCATACTTACAGTATGGCTCAAATCTACTTTGTCAAAAGAAACATTTTCTAGAAAACACCCATCAAAACTCTTTTTAAAAAAAATTCCCCAGTTTATACCATTAAACATTAAATTCCCATTCTGAAACACTGACTTTGGAGTTTTTTCATTGAGTTCAGGGTTTTCTTCCAGACAAGGAGTGGGTACTCCTCAGTGTTTCCCTAGGAACAAAGCAACAGGCTTCCTCAAGTACTCCACCCAAGAATGTAGGACTTGTCTGTCACTTTGAAAGTAGCACCTTAGGGGTCTTATAGGGATTGTCAACAGCAGAGACAGCAGTGTGAGGAGAAGGCCACCAAATTTTTAAAAAAATCTCAAGTTTTAGAATCCAGAGTACCCTATAAAATAACTACTCTAAAATTCAACAGCTGCCTCAGAACAATAATTTTTTATTTTCAGAAGTCTCTGTTGGGGAAGGCTGGAATCAAGTTTGGCCCTGAGCTACAGGCTACATGTTGGGTACAGGCAGGCCTGCTATAGCTCTCTCGTTCGGGAGCCTAGGCTAGAGAGGCTGCTGAGGTATGTTCTTCTCATGGAGGATCCCCAGAGTTCAGAGGGCCACTTGAGTGCATGAACACCTTCAAGCTGATGCTTGAGTCATCGGTCAAAGGAAGATAGATGGACAAACCCAGTGTTAAGGGATGGGGACGTTCACTTAGCTCTCCTCTCCACAAAGTTGTGGTAAGGGTGTGGATG
>NW_019154103.1:12147705-12254882 GCF_002288905.1 Enhydra lutris kenyoni | reverse complement strand
TATAATTCTACAAATGAGAAACAGTGATTTTGTCCAATAACTCAATCTTCTTTCCTGGACCACCACAGACTACCTAGCTACTCTTGCTTTTGTGTCTAGCCTTGCTCCACAGCCTCAGTATTTAGACCTGATATTTGGTCATCCCACTGCTCAATCAAGTCAACAGTTCCATTTCAGGAAAAAGTTAAAAGTTTTAGTAAAAACAATGACTACGTCCTGGTTAGATGTATAACATGTTTCATTTCCATTATTTGCACTGTCTATAATTCTACAAATGAGAAACAGTGATTTTGTCCAATAACTCAATCTTCTTTCCTGGACCACCACAGACTACCTAGCTACTCTTGCTTTTGTGTCTAGCCTTGCTCCACAGCCTCAGTATTTAGACCTGATATTTGGTCATCCCACTGCTCAATCAAGTCAACAGTTCCATTTCAGGAAAAAGTTAAAAGTTTTAGTAAAAACAATGACTACGTCCTGGTTAGATGTATAACATGTTTCATTTCCATTATTTGCACTGTCTCCCTCCCTTTCTCTCTCTATGCCCACTGCTGACCTTCTAAAGCTAGTGTTCTCTATACCCATTACTCCTCTGAACATCTCAACTTCTTCAAGGCTCCTGGTTTTGTGCATGCTATTTTTTCTTACAGAAATTTATTTTATTTGTTCTACAAAAATGTATGAAATGCCTGTGCTGTGTCAGGTGCCCAGAAAGATAAGAGACACACTGGAGAACAAAATAAAATTTGTCCATCCCTCAGAGAGCTTACAGGAGGGGGAGGGAATGTACCTTCTCCACCCTTCTTTGCCACAGGGAACATGCAGTATTTTTAGGGGGGAGTTTTGATCCCTTATGCTTTCCTCTGCTTTTCCCAGGGGGAGTTGAATTCTTCCTTTTTAGTGCTCTCATACTACTTTGCATTAGTGAAGTTAAGTAATATTTTGAGATCCAATTAATGCTTTTCTTCTTTCTGTAGTCCCGTCTCTTTTCCTCCTCTCTATTCTTTGCCCAGGATAGTTTTTGGACAAGAAACCCCCCTTCTGCCCGCCAAAACAACAACAACAACAAACCCAACCAAAAAAACACAGACATAAAAGTACTGAGGACATTTTAATAGGTGACCATAGGAAAAATAACAAGATAAAATGGTATGCCACTATGAGTGGAGAATCCAGCAAAAAGCAGGGAGAACACAGGCCTTCTCTCCCAGATGAGGAGGATTTCACCAGCCTGGGGAAGGGAGGGAGAGAAAGAGATCTGTGGGTCTGGAGCAGAGAGGACAACGTCTGTCCTCGTTCTGACAGTGCCCGGAGCATGGTGGTGTCAGTACTAAGAATAACAACAATCATAGCACTGGTCATAATAGCAGCTAACTGTTGCTGAACACTCACCATGAGCCAGGCATTGTCACTTTACTCTGATTACCTCAGTTTGCCCTCACAGCTCTGTGAGGTATGTAACATGCACACCCTTACTTTACAGGTGGGAATCTGAAGGTTAGGAAATTGAAAAAAATTGTCTGAGGTCATGAGATACGGCAAGCCCAGGATATGAATCTATGTGATGCCAAAGTTGGCCTTCTTAAATAATTCGTGATTCTGCCTCCCTGCTGTGACACCACCAAACCAGTTGCTTGAGGAACTTAGGCAGAGGAAGCCATCGGAAGCCCTGTAAAAATGTCTTGTTTCTCTTGCAGGATACAGAGGTTGGCAAGCACCCCTGAGCCCAGGGAGTCCTACTGACAGGGAAAACAATGAACAATAACCAGAGGCAGGCGCTCTACCCTCCTTCCTCCCCTATTCCAATGACACAGGTAAGAGGACTGGATAGAAGGAACTAAGATTTACCAAGGTCAAATTCTCCAGTATCTTGGAAGATGGGGGCCTGGTGTAAAAAATAATTAAGCATAATTATAGAAAATAATAAATATATTTCTTGTACACATTATTTTATAAGATGAGATTTATACCCATTACATAGATTATCTCTATTTTCTCCCTTATCACTTTGCAGTATGAGCTGAGCATTTCCTGTAGATGATGAACGATTAGAAGTTAGGAAATTTCTTTGACTTTGTTACAGATATTTAGTAGAGTGCCAGGCTACCATTGGTCAAGGAATCACTGAAATATTCTTAGTAAGAATTCTCTATTACTCTATGCTGTGAATTGTGTAAGTCCGATGAATCACAGACCTGTACCCCTGAAACAAATAATACGTTATATATTAATTTAAAAAAAGAATTCTTTATTACTCTATTTTTACTCCCACTAAGTTCTGCTCACTTAAAATGTTGAAGTCTTGATTTTTATTTTTATTTATTTATTTTTTAAAAATATTTTTATTTTTATTTATTTGACAGACGGAGATCACAAGTAGGCAGACAGGCAGGCAGAGAGAGGGGAGGGGGAGAAGCAGGCTCCCTGCTGAGCAGAGGAGTGGCGGGTCTGGATCCCAGGACCCTGGGATCATGACCTGAGTCAAAGGCAGAGGCTTTAACCCACTGAGCCACCCAGGCACCCTTAAAATGTTGAAGTCTTGATTTTTAATATGAAGTCCGTTAACACAAATAGCTTAATGGCTTAGATCTCAAACAACTGTGCTCTTATAAGTGTATTTCCTTTTTTTTTTTAAACCCCTTTCTTCCTTTTTTTTCCCTAAAGATTTTATTTATTTGTTTGACAGAGAGAGAAAGAGAGAGCATGTACACAAGCAAGGGGAGTGGCAGGCAGAGGGAAAGAGAGAAGCAAGCTCCCTGCTCAGCAGGGAGCCCCACAGCGGGGCTTGATCCCAGGACGCTGGGATGGAGACCTGAGCCGAAGGCTGACCCTCAGCTGACTGAGCCACCCAGGGGCTCCACCCCTTTCTTTATTCTTAAGATAATTTTTTGAGGTTATATCAGAGAATATAACGTGAAAATACTTTAGACAAAATGTTTATCACCACAGTATGTACTTTCTAAGGGCAAAGGGAACTTACAAACTGTCAGGACAGTAGCTGCGGAATTCATCAAGAAAACAATGTTGATGAAGAGGAAGAGGAAGTGCGCTCTCCGTGGAGGAATGATGCCAGAGAGAAGTGTGACAGATGACTCAGCAGAAGGTCTCACTACTCCTGTCAAGGGCCAGAGAGTTGAGTGCTGCCACTTAAGAGGAAGCCGGCCAAGGAATCAAGGCTGCTCCTACGACTGAGGCGACTTCATGTAAATCAGAGCTAACGCTGGTATGTGTGGTGATACCAGCTAACCAGTTAGTCGCTGCCCTTCTTAGTCACTTCCTTCCTATTCTTCCACCTCTTTGTGGTGCTGTGAGCTCACCGGCTCTCCAGTCCCACTGACCTCAAGGAGAGGTTTTTTTTTTTTTTTTTTTCCTCTTGAGTAAGTATCAATGTTTACAGCTTTTATTTAAATTCATGCAGATGGATTAGGTCAGCAACCCCAGAGTACGTGCATACACTTTCAAGTCGGAACTAAAACTGTAAGGCACTTGAGGAAAAGCCTTGGTTTTTAATGGTCGTTCCTTCATTCACTCACAGACTGTCCAGTCACGACCAGAGGTTTACTACGTGTTGGGCTCTGCTTGCTGGGACTCACACATTCTCTGGGAGATGCAGATGGAACTTCTGTGTGTGGTACCACAGGCACTAGGACACAGGCATTCTCCAGATCCAGGAGAGCCCAGAGGGGGAAGGCAGTATGGAAAACAGAGAAGGATTTCTAGACTTCGAGCTGAATCTTGAAAGATGGTGAGCAATTTGCCAACTGGCTCTGAGAGGAGAAGGCACCCGGGAAGAAAGAACAGCACTTTCGGAGGCCCAGCCTCATGAAAGTGGACAATGTAATTTCATTTGTCAGGATGGGGTGAGAAAAGAGAAGTGGGAAGTTAGGGTAGGGAAGAAAGCAAGGCTGTGATTGGCTGTGTGTGTTGTACTTTATGATTTAGAGACTATTAGAAATGTTAATAATAGAGTTAATTTTTAGCAACTAGTTACTCTGTTGGCCAGTTGCGGACGGATGGGAATGTTCTATTTCTCTCCACTGATGGCAAATGACACTAGTGATAGGGCAGGAACAGCTGAATCCAACAGGGACAAAACCAAGTAGGGTGCAGAGCCGGCCAGTGTCTGCTGCGAATGGTCTCGACTTAACCAGGGATTGGTATGCGCGCATACAATGATATTCGGTTCTATAATTGGTATAAAGAAAAGTGGGCTGGGGTGGAGTATAAATCTTGGAGCTCACTCGGGTACTAGAAATTCTTAATTACGCCTCTTCTGACAATTACACACACAGAGTTGCCCTTCAGGTTCCTGCGAGACATGAGTAATAGCTATAATATGTGAACGCATCTCTGACCCAACCCTTCCTCAGTAAATGGGGGAGTACTTTAGTTCGAAAGAAAAAGAGAAGCATTAGAAGAACTGGCGTGAGAGAGAAAATCCTTGAGGAAAAGTCCTTGTCGGTTTTTTCTCAAAGGCTTAATCATTTTTTCCCCCTTCAAAATGAGTCAGCGTGGCAGAGCGGTTAAGAGCAAGCTTTGGAGGTAGATCACTCTAGGCTTTTATTCTGACTCTATCAATTAAGAGCTTTGGGACCTGTGGCAAGTCAGGTGACATCTCTTAACCTAATTTCTCGGCTGTAAACTGGGCATAATAGGACCTACGTCAAGACTAGTAAGAATCAAATGAGGTAATCTGGAAAGACTTAGCACAATGCCTGTTGCAGTAATCACAAACTAAATTGGTCTTTGTCAGGGTTTTCCTATAAAGGATCTCTTTGGATCTGAAACACAGAGGTCACAGCCTTCTCTTTTAAAATAAACTTTTCTTGGGACGCCTGGGTGGCTCAGTTGGTTAAGCAGCTGCCTTCGGCTCAGGTCATGATCCCAGCGTCTTGGGATCGAGTCCCACATCGGGCTCCTTGCTCATCAGGGAGCCTGCTTCTCCCTCTGCCTCTGCCTGCCATTCTGTCTGCCTGTGCTTGCTCTCTCTCCCTCTCTCTCTCTCTGACAAATAAATAAATAAAATCTTTAAAAAAATAAAATAAACTTTTCTTGCCTATTCCCAAATGTAATACGTCCTGTCCATGTCATATGTTACGTCATAAACCTCCGTCTCTCCTCTCTCTTCTAATGGTTGCTGTTAGGAGCCACAGGGTCGTATTTCTGCCCTCCCCCACTCTTTTTTTGAAGTAAAAAACTACACCCAACCTGGGGCTTGAACTCACAGCTTCAAGATCAAGACTTGCATGCTCTACTGACTGAGCCAGCTGGGCCCACTCCCTATTCTCTTTCCTACACAACATCTCCTGTTCCCCTTTTTGTTTCCATTTCGACACCTTCATGCCTGTCTGCAGACAGCTTTGGTTCTTCAGTAACCATGTCAAGCAGTATTTTTTGAGCTGTGGAATAACACACTAACCATGAATATGACTATTTTTTGTCTGCTCGTAATAACTTGCTCAGGGTTTAAGAAAATCTGAGATCTTCTCTAAGTTGACTCCTTAGTCATGAGAACTGGAAAACGAAAAACTGAAAGTTACTAGGTACAGGATAGCAACTCATTTAAATAATCTTTGAATTGCCAAATATTATGTCTTACACTAAGAAACGTGATAGTAGAGTGACAATGTTGGAAACACTAGACTAGTTATATCTCAGTGAAGATTATTGGCTTTCAAACTTGAAATTGGGAAAGCTTTTCCAAATAACCAAGAAAAAAACCAAATAATCAAATACCACCTGCACGAGCTAAGTTTTGCATAATGATAATTTAGCCACAGAAGATGGGATTTTGAATTAAAAATCTAGGTTAGAAGACCATGCGTGCTCTGGCATCATTTGGTTTCCTATTAACTTACTGTGTTTTGGTTCTCTCATCTAAAATAGAATCAACAAATCCTTGCTTCCTTTGTTTGTAGATTTATTTACCTATCTATATCTCAGATAGGTGAGAACCTTCTGTGTTCCTTGGAGGAAAGCTACTGTTTAAATTCAAGGTGTTATTCTTGGAAATGGCAAGAGCATGGAAGCAGGGATATGCACACTGACCTTCTGTGAGCTGCACTTGGCAACCCTGAGGATTCCTTTATCCTCTTTCTCAAGTCATAAAGCTGACAGGTGGCCTCAGGTGCACGGGGGAAGGTGGAAAGGCTTATGTTATTATTTGGGGACGGCATGGACCATGCCATACGTAACATGCTATAGAGGAAGCCCGAGAAAAGCCTCTTAGGTTCTCTTTGCCGTCCTTGAGGGTCTCGATGTTATTCATAGCAGAACTACTAGAGTGTAGAATCTGAGGCATTTTCTGCAGCAATTAAAAATAGAAAAGAGCACACGATGTGTATGTGGGCAGAATGAATAGTAAGAACTGGCAGGGCCTGTTCCACCCCTCCTTCCTTTGAAATCTGATCCATAGTATCTTTCCTATTGTTTTCTGGCACAAATCTAAATTCTTTGTTTCAAATAGTGTCTTAGTATTCGGGACTTTGGGTGCCTTATAAGCACTTATTTGGTTGTCATTTTCTCATGACTCAGTTCAGCAAATCTCCCAACCTGTGTAAATATCTTTAGCTTTGTGCTGAAATCTTTGTTTTGCTTTGCAAGCCCAATATTATCCTGTAGCAGGTGCAAATTCTGTGTTTTCTGAGTTCTTAACGAACATAAATCCCCAGTGGGGATATTTGACATTCCTTGCATGCCATTGTTCTGATAATGATGCTTATAAAACACAGAGAGATCTTTTTCTAGATTCCATGGCTAAGCATATGTTTCAAGAAAGGCCAGTGTTCATCAGGAAATGTGGAACTGTCTCTGAGTTTTTGTAGATATGTATGTGTGTCTTTGAGTGAGTTTGCTAGAAACAAAAGCCATTTTATTTATTGCAACCCTTTGCCTTCAGTGCAGTTCACACAAAGTGTCACACTGTGAAATTGTTATATATGACCTTTTCTTTGCTCCTGGAGTCATTTAGTCGTTAAAACATAATTTAAAATGGTAATTGTTAGAAATGGGCATGATCAGAGAAGTGTTTCAGGGCAACTTTGCAAATAAATACAGAACATTTATAAGCACACTGTTTAAAACCAGTTTCCTAGACGCTATTTAAGAGATATCCAGGTGAGGGAAAATGAAACTGGTATTACCTACCATTCATCTAGCCTGCATCATAATTTTCTGGAAGCAAGTACTGTTTGGAAATAAAAGAATGGTACACTGACGCTTCTCTCTCTCTGTAGTTGACGGGAATGACTTGGGGGTGGAATCCCTGAGGTCAATGACTGTTATGTTAATAAAGTTATCTTTAGGATATCCTGCAACGGGCTACACACAGAGACAGATTTTGTCTTTACAACTTTCCCTTGAACATGTACAAAGTTGCATGCCTGGGGCAGCTGGGTGGCTCAGTCCGTTAAGCGTCTGCCTTTGGCTCAGGTCATGATCCCAGGGTCCTGGGATCGAAGCCACATCTAGCTCCCTGCTCAGAGGGGAGCCTGCTTCTCCCTGTCCCTCTGCTTCTCCCCATGCTTGTGCTCGTTCGCTCTCTCTCTCTCCCTCTGTCGAATAAATAAATAAATAAAACCTTAAAAAAAAAAAAAAAAAAAGAAAGTTACATGCCCATCCTAAAATAAATATGATGATATGAGTGATTCAGGAAAGCTTTTTAGAAGAGTCTTTCCGCCTCTTTGTTTAGGTCAAAGTAAAGAAGAAATAATGCATTCACAGATACTTTGCCGTGGAATTGTTGTCTCTTTCCCTGACTCATGTGTGAATTTAAAATGCAGCATGTAAATTAGAGGGATGAATCTGACTTAAGCTTATTTTTTTCTTAATCATCAGTATAGCCTTAATATGGAAGTATTTTCTTTCTCCACAAATAGATTAGGAAAACAACATAACAAAATTAGGACAGCAGCAATAGGAGCTTCTGAAACACGTTTTTAAAAGCAGGACATGAAGGTGTCCTTGAAGACTTCTTAGTCTATCTGTAAATCAGTGTTAATCAGTGCTCCCAGGGATCCAGATTCTCTAGTTACCGGTTCCCCTGACACATCCCAATGTCTGTGGTCTTCCTGGGCCCACTGGCAACAGGGCTGAGGCCACTGAGTAAGTCATGGCTATCACGTCTTTGCAAATCCTGCCAGCCTTAAATTTACACAAGAGTTGCAGAAAAAGTTGTACATTTCATTACCTGGAGAGGTAGACATTTCTGGGCATGAAAACATGGCACAACAGAAGAAAATCTAGGCATTTCCTCCTTCCACTGGCTCTGTAACCCTCGATCTCAGAAACAGTGTGCTACAGATGCTTGTCTGAGCCGTAGATGAAGGCATAGGATGAGCTCTGTAATTCTTTTGGTTTTTATGTTTGTCACTAGTTTTCCAGGCCAGCTGGCTAAGCAGGGACTATTTCTAGCCTAAAGGAAGCTCTAAGGAAGACCTTGTGATTTAGTTGCTAAGTAAGTATTTCTGCAGATGCTGTTATCTTTAGGTAATGATGTCCTACTTTGCAAATGAAACTATGCATTTATTTTGGAGGAATAGATTTCAGAAATCTTGAGCTTTCTAAATGGGGATTCTGCTGTTAACTACTGGTGTGCCTAAAGACACTGACTCCCATTGGTGAGGCACGGGCCTGGATGGGGTGCAGATTTCTCTTTGGCCCTGTGACTTGAGTGCCCACCAGGACTGAAAGTATTCTTGCTTCCCAGCTGGAATGGAAAACAAGTTGCCTGGTCTGGTTGGGGCGGGACAGCCTTCCCAGCACTGACGAGGCGCACATGTAGCTCCCTGCTCAGACGTAACAGAAAGCTGCTCACTGTACCATGGATACCGTGGTCCCCTTCTACACGTGCTTCCTGCTTCAGAGAAGTCATTGCCTGTGGAAGGATATAATAAACTCTCCGCTTTGTCACCACTGGTTATAATACTTTAAATAACTCAGACTAGTTTGGGCTAAGCAGGATTGAAAAACATTATTTTTCTTGCCTGTAGGAGCAAATCATGAAAGATTTATTTTTAATCGCTCACTTGCCCTCTTTGCTGAAACTCAGTTTTGTGTTCTTGTTCTTCTCCTTCTTCTTTCCTTTGGAAATCCCATTTTCCACCTTATGTTAAAATGAAATAGTTTGCAGATTGAGTTGTTTAATCCAAACAAATATGAGTTCTTTGGCTCTCTTTGATTGTTCTGACCCCTTTTGTGCAGAATTGACCACCTTGGCCATCTTGGGCACACTGGGGAGACGTAAGCATGACTTGGGTGTCCAGATTTATTTTAAAATACCAATTCCATTGTTGGCTGTCCATATTAAACTGGGAAAATCATTTAACCTCTCAGAGCCTTCTTTTCTTAATATTTCTAAAGTAAATTACACAGAGCACACTGATAATCTAATACACTATTTGACTCAGAGTAGGAATATAATAAATACTACTTTCCAGTCCCACACCCTCCCCTAGGTCTTTTTGTTGTTATTGCTCGCTGTTGTTGTCACAGTCTAGCAACTGGATACTTGCTGATTTTCATGACTGTAATGAAATTTTATGAAGAGACACAGTTCTGAGCATCTCAGAATTCTCATCAGATGCTACATGCCCTACCTATTCCCTCCTCTGACCCCATCCCACCACGCTAGCAAAATGTGAAACGAATAGCTACCTTTTTGTACAGTTTTCTTACAGAGGGAGAGGGAGGACTACAAAGCAGTTAAATTTGAGGCTGCAGACAGGAAATGAACAGGTGGGAGTAGGACCTGGAATTCTTGCTTCCCATGGTGCTATGATAAACATTACTAGATCGTGTTCTCTGCTCAGAATGTCTCATCACCTATTTTATGTAAGTATCCAGAGAGATGGTTTGACATTTTGCTTTTTTAATTAAAAAAACTCACAAAATTTTAGGCTGCTAAAATTTCTTAGTATATCGTATGCTATGCTCCAACACAGAAATTTTTTAGAAAACAACAATTAAACAGGCCCCCAGATCTATTAAAACCTAACACCTGACACAAGCCCTCTTCGATCCTAAATTCTAAAGTGAAGTTTCATTTAATGTCAGTATCAGCTGCTTTAGCACAATATAGACACATTCTCTGACTAGTGAGCAGCTTTGGTCGTTACAAATCTTGATTTTTAAAAAGTGTGCTTCCTTATAATTTTGGATGTAAAGTCAGCTGAACAACTACGAAAACCCCTCCAGTTAGCTTCCCAGTGCTGCATACATAATATTCCAATTTTCTCACAAGTAAACATAAAGTATACGATGAACTTGACCAGTATTTTGATAAACATTGTTGAATATAAGACATATATCCACAACTTCTTTACTGTTGTTACTAGGCCTCTCTAGTAAATAAACCACATTAGTCAGTATTAAGAAGACATTCTCTCATTCATTAACTGGGAATGGATATTGAACTTAGTTGATTCAATTTTAGAAAACCGTTTTGCTAAAAATTTCTTAATTTATGTAATGTTCTTCTTATGATAGTCATTCTTAATTTTTTACTTAACGCTCTGGAAATGAAAATACCTTTTGAGATCTTTACTCCAGTCCGTATCTGTTACGGCTTCTGAAATTCCTCTGAAATTTCCATGTTGAAATCCTACTCAGTTCGTCAGAATGTGACTGTATTTGGAGACAGGATCTACAAGACATAATTAAGGTGAAATTAGGCCACTAAAGTCAGCCCTAATAGAATATAGCTGGGACCCTTACAAGAACAGATCAGGTCAGAGACACAGAGAGAAGAAAGACAATGTAAAGATACCAGTAAAAACTGCCATCTACAAGCCAAAGAAAGAGGTTTCAGAGGAAATCAACACTGCTGACAACTTGGTCTTGAACTTCTAGCCTCCAAAATTGTGAGAAATAGATTTCTGTTGTTTAAACTACTCCGTCTGTGGTACTGAGTCCTAGCAAACTAATACAACATCTTAAATTTGGTACTAATATTGTCTGAGGGAGCAAGGATTTCTCATATGAATCTTTTCTTCTGCCAAAATTCCCCTTAATTCTTTTTTTTTTAATACCACCAAAATGTGACTGAAAAACTTTCTGTGCTTAAGTATATTAAAAAACTTCTCTTACAAATATTCTGTAATTCAGACTTGAAACAAATCAAATTAACCTTTTCCCTCAGTTGTAATGAGCTAATGAGATCCTACTGAATAATCCATCACTGAGATAATTTTTACAAAATTGGCTTTAGGACAACATCTTCCAAATTCAATCAATTCTTAAGTCTTATTGCTTTTGCTACCTTTCTCAAAAAATACAGATTTTTTTTAACCTTATTTTCCCTTCCAATTTTCATTACCTTAACACAAACACTAACGTCTCTTCTGTGCTTATATAGTAACTTCCCAAATGTGCTCACATACAGACTTTCTCTACCTCCAAAATATTTATTACACAGACTCCAGAGTTATAATTATGACAAAAACTTTTCATGCAAATTGCTTCAATAGTTTACCATTATCTACAGAATAAAATCCAAACTTCCTTCACAATACAATAGCAAATGTTCGTGATGTATGTCCTGCATACTCGGTCTCCTCTGTGTCTGTTTTCAACCTCCCAAGCTCAACCCTTGTTTTACTCACTAAGACTTATTACCTAGAGCTCCTACAATGTGGTGGGCTTTTAAAAAAATGTCTGTATATCTTTGCATGTGTTATTTTTACTGCCCCTAATGTTTCCCCTATATTCTCTAACCAACTTCTCATCCTCCGAGTCTTAGCTCAAATAATAACTTGTTTCTAGGTGAATTCAAATGGGCCTCCTGTGCTCCCAAGACATACTGTTTATAGCACCTTGTCCGCCTCCACACTAGATCAATGTAGTTCTGTATTTGTCTACCGCGCCTTCACCGTGAAGGGACCCAGTAACTATTAAGTGAATACAACAACGAGGTGGGTTATAGCATCACGATATTGCTCTAAAGCATTCAAGAAGACCTTACATTTACTACAAAGTCTTTGTGGAAATGACCATAATGGAAGATCATTTGAACAGGGGGAATTTTCTCCACAGGAATGATGTAATTTGGGATTGTATGAGTAAGAAAGAATAATATCAGGTAGGGGTGCCTGGGTGGCCCAGTCAATTAAGCATCTGCCTTTGGCTTAGGTCATGATCCCAGAATACATGGAGGCTGATGTAGGGTTCCCTGGTCAGTAGTGGGAGTCTGCTTCTCTCTGACCCTCTCCCTGCTTCTGCATGCACTCTCTCTCTCTCAAATAAGTAAAATCTTTAAGAAAAAAAAAAAGAACAATACCAAGCAAATTGTAGTTTTGACCACATGGGGAAAGCAAAGACATGACAATTATAAATGGATATAAGTAATATAGTATGCTCTAAGTTCTATAAGACTTAGAGCATACATGTTCTAGATATATTTGTAATTTAATGTAATGTGAAGTAAACATAACTACTGAATATTAAATTTGATATTTATTAATTTTGCTAAATCTTCTAAAATGGATTTCATCTTCTTTGAAAACATAACAGCAGAACCATTTAAATAAAATTCTATAATTATATACTTGAAGTAAACTTGAAAGCATTATCAAGCATTAAAAAACATTTAGTGGCAAATGTCATTCTTTTTTCCTTATAATCATTTATTTTGAATTAGTGTGGAGTGGGCCTAGATCTCTTTGAAAAGTTTGTGAATTTACATACACAGCTGGTGGGGATGTAAATTAGAAAACATATCTGAAAGCAATTCAGTTTTATCATTTTTAGATGTTTCAAATTGTTCATAGTGTTTTAACTGGTATTTGCAATTCTGGAAGCTAATCTAAAACAAATCAGACATTTACAAAGGCTTCCTGGAAAAATAGGCTTATCACAACACTATCTCAAATTCAAAAACTTAGAAAAAAATCAATAAAAGATTGGTTAAAAAAACATGGTATCTCTGTTCAATAGAATATTGTACTGTCATTAAAATTTACAGAAGTATGATAAAACATTAGTATCAAAATAGTGAAAAGCAGGTTACCAAACGATGCTTACAGTAAGATTGCAATTATGATACTAAAAAATGCTGAAGGACAATGAAGCTGAAAGTTGGCAAAGGGAAGGAAATAACAAAGATCAGAACTGAAATAAGTGACACAGAGACTAAAAGGAAAAAAAAAGATTAATGAAATTGAGCTGTTTTTTTTAAATATAAACAAAATTGACAAACTTTTAGCCAGATTCACTGAGAGCAAAAGAGGACTCAAATAAATAAAAATAGAATTGAAAGAGGAGATATTGTAACTGATAACACAGAAATATAAAGAATCATAAAAGAGTACTGTGAAAAATTAGACACCAAAAATTTGGACTACCTAGACAAATAAGTGAATTCGTAAAAACACACAACCTACCAAAACTGAATTATGAATAGAAAATCTGAATACACTGATTACTAGTAAGAGATTGAATCAATAATCAGAAGCCTCCTAACAAACAAAAGTCTAGAACCAGATGGCTTCACTGGTGATTTCTACCAAACATTTAAAGAAAAATGGATACCAATTCTTCTCAAACTCTTCACAGAAAATAGAAGAGGAGAAGGCATCACTTCTAAATCCTTCTTTTTTTTTTTTTTTTTTTTTTGTCTTGAAGCAGGCATTGACCTGATACCAGAATCAGGCAAGAATGACACAAGAAGGAAAAGAAAATTACAGACCAATATTTCTGATGAATACAGTTGTAAAAATCCTCAACAAAATATTAGCAAACTGAATTCAATAATACATTAAAAAGATCATCCACCATGATTGAGTGGGATTTATTCCAGGAATGCAAGAATGGTTCAACATCTATAAATCAGTCAATGTGATACACCACATTAACAAAATGAAGGATAAAAATCATACGGTCATCTCCCTGGAACTGAGTCCAGGTCATCTCATCAGAGCAGAGAGCCTGATGCGGGGCTCTATCCCAGGACCCTGGGATCACGACCTGAGCTGAAGGCAGAGGCCTTAACCCACTGAGCTACCCAGGCGCCCCCCCCCCCTTTTTAAAAAAGATTTTATTTATTCATTTGACAGACAGAGATCACAAGCAGGCAGAGAGGCAAGCAGAGAGAGAGGAAAAAGCATTTGACAAAATTCAACATCCCTTTTTGATAAAAACTTTGAACAAAGTGGGTATACCACAAATGTTCAACAGAATAAAGGTCATATATGATAAACCCATAGCTAACATCACACTCAATGGTGAAAAGGTAAAAGCTTTTCCTCTAAGATCAGGAAAAAGACAAGGATGTCCACTCTCACCACTTTTATTAGACAATGCACTGAAGTCTTTGTCTAAGTAATTAAGCAAGAAAATAAAAGGCATGACAATTGGAAAAGAAAACATAAAACTATCACTACTTGCAAATGACATGATATTACATGTAGAAATTCATAAATATTCCATCAAAAAACTATTAGAACTAATAAATCAGAATCAGTACAGTTGTGGAATACAAAATCAATATATAAAAATCTGTTTCTAAAAACTAATAGCAACTTATTAGAAAGAGAAATTAAGAAAACAGACCCATTTATAATTGTATCAAAAAGGATAAAACATCTAGGAATAAGTTTAACCAAGGAGGTGAAAGACCTATACACTGAAAACTGTAAGACACTGATGAAATAAATTGAAGATGACACAAATAAATAGAAAGGCATTCCATTCTCATGGATTGGAGAAATTAATATTGTTAAAAATATCCATACTACTCAAAGCAATCTAAGATTCAGTACAGTCGCTATTAAAATTCCAATGGCCCTTTTCATAGAAACAGAACCAATAATCCTAAAATTTGTATGGAACCACAAAAGGCTCCAAATAGCCCAAGCACTCTTGAGAAAGAAGAACAATGACAGGGGCATCATGTTTCCTGACTTAAAACTATATCTTAAAGCTAAAAGCAATTTCAACAACGTGGTATTGGCATGAAAACAGACACATGGATCAGTGGAATGAGGTAGGAGTCCAGAAATAAACCCATGCATTATATAGGCAATTAATATGTGACAAAGGAGCCAAGAATACATACATAATGGGAAAGGGCAGTCTCTTTAATAAATGGTGTTGGGGTAACTAGACATCCACACGCAAAAGAATAAAGCTGGATCATTATCTTATACCATACACAAAAATTAACTTAAAATGGATTGAAGACTTGAATATAAGACCTAAACCTATAATTCCTAGAAGAAAACACAGCTTTTTAGCCTTTTTTACATTGTTCTTGGTGATGATTTTTTGGATTTTGATACCAAAAACAAAGGCAACAAGAGCAAAAATAAACAAGTGGGACTGTATCAAACGAAAAAGATTCTGCATGGCAAAGGAAACCATCAACAAAGTGAAAAAGCAACCTACTAAATGGGAGAAAACATTTGCAGATCATCTACCTGATAAGGGCTTAGTAATCAAAACACGTAAAGAACTCCAACAAGTTAAGTGCAAAAAAGACCAAACAATCCATTAAAAAATGGACAGAAGATGTGAATACACATTTTCCCAAGGAAGACCTACACGCGGACCGCAAGCACATAAAAAAGTGCTCAGCATTACTCATGATCAGGTAAATGTGAATCAAAACCACACTAGAATGGCTAGTATCCAAAAGACAAGCAAAAACAAGTGCTGAGGATGTGGAGGAAGAGGGAAGCCTTGTACACTGTTTGTAGGAGTACATTTTGGTACAGTGACTATGGTAAATAATTTGGAGGTTTCTCAAAAAACTGAAAATAGAACTACTCTATGATCCAGCAATTCCACTTCTAGGTATTTATTCAAAGAAAATGAGAACACTAACTTAAAAATGTATATGCCCCTCTGTGCTCATTGCAGCATTATTTACAACAGCCAGCACTTGGAAGCAACCTAACTGTCCATCAGTGGATAAATGAATAAAGAAAATGTGGCATATATACACAATGGAATATCATTCAGCCGTAAAGAAAAATGAGATCTTGCTATTTGTGACATTTGTGACAACATGAATGGAACTTGAGGGAGTTCTGCTAAGTGAAAGAAGTTAAACAGAGCAAGGCAAATATGACCTCACATTAATGTAGAATCTAAAAACAAAAAACAAAACAAAAGATACAGAGAAAAACTGGTGGTTCTCAGAGGCAGGGGTAGGAGGGTAGGCAAAATGGGTGAAGGAGGTCAAAACACACCAATGTCCAGGTATAAAATAAATAAGTTCTGGGGACATAATATACATAATGGTGACTAAAGTTAATCATGCTATATTGCATATTTGAAAATTGCTGAGAGAATAGATCTTAAGATTTCTCCTCACCAGGAAAAAAATTTTTGCAACCATGTGACTTGTTAACTAGACTTAATGTGGCAATCATTTCACAATATTTACAACTATCAAACCATTATATTATACACCTGAAACTAATATGATGTTACATGTCAACTATATCTCAATTTAAAAAAATATTCTGGAAACAAACCTAAATATTCTTCAAAATGTAATGGTGACTATTACTGAATTTTGAATTCTTTAAAAGATTTTTGTTTACCTTTTCCAAGTTATATATGCTATTTTTTTATAATTGGAGATTTATTAACTTCCAAAATTATCCCATTGGTCTTAGCATTTTATCAGAGTTCTAGGGGCATAAGAAGTAGTTACTGTTACCTATAGACATGTCTCTCCTCTGAAAAATGATTTTTAGAAGATCTCACTATCTTCCCATTTCCTCAGTTTATTTCAAATTAAAATAGCATTTACTTGTGTGGATACCTCTTGGTTTTATGGAGGGTACTCTAGTTCATGAAAACAACAGTGGCCATTATCTTAAATAACCCTATGCCACTAAGAAAAACCTTTAAAATGCACCTTCAAAATATCTTGGCAACTTGCTACAATGGTACGTGAAGAAAGGAAAAATTGGAGATGGGCTATAATATGTATTTCCTAACTAGCCTTTCCTCTAAGTTTGGTAATAAAAATGTAAAAGTCATGTTTCTATTCAGATAGCAATAACAGAGACTCTTCCTTGGGAAGGTTGGTGACAGTATGCAGAAGCCAGCTGTCCATTCTCCCCTACGTCTCATATTTACTGTTCATTCCCGATCTTCCGCTGGGTGGTTTTTATTTGTAAAGCACAAATATGTGCTCTTATTTTATGCCTTGCTCTTGTTTTTATATGTAGTTTCAAATGGCATAGTCCTTATTTCGGTCAGGAATATTTAACTATATCCTCTGAGAATAAATTCAGATTTGCTCCTCCAGCAGTCCCACGGAGGTTTTTTGAGTAAATGACTTACTAAAAATATCCCATTCTTTTCTGAATCGTTCTGAATGATCATTTCTAAAGGAAGCATCTTCTTTCAGTCTGGAACCACCGACACAGACAGATGCTCCCCTTTCCAGTCATTGAACACCAAATGGAAAGAGCAAATAAATCCAACTCTTTATTATCTGAGGACCTTTTGGATTTGTAGGAACAAAATGATGAAGAGAAAGACTTTAATGCTTTTATGTTCCTTCCATTCCCCTCCTAAGTTCTAACTTTGGCCATTTGCTTTTCCAAACCTGCCTCAAAGTCTTCATACTGCTGAAACAAAACCCACGGGTCAGTGTAAACAGGTGGTTGGAACTGGAATATTTCCAAGCGATCATTTTGACCTGCGTACACCACTTAAAAGGGAGAAGATCTGGAACTGAGACAAGATGCCACTTAACATGCCCTCCTTGGAATGTGTTGGATGTCCCACACCTGACAGGCTCAGCACATGCCCACGTCTTTTTCCTTTCCAGTGAGGAACACCCGTTCAAGCAGGAAGATGAAAGTATGTACTATTTTGGGGGTTCTCCAAAAGTGAACAACCTGCAAAAACACAGTCTAAGAGCAGAGCGTTTGGGGGAACCTCTCCCAACACCGCCGTCGCTCCGCCACCCGCCCGGCCACCTGCGCTGCAACCATGACGCCTCGTGCCATTGTCTACTTCTTGCTGGAGAGTGCGGCCAGGCCCTGCGCAGGCTGCCGCAGACCAGGGCTGGAGCTGGAAAGAGGAGGTGGTGACCATGGATACCTGGCTGCAGGGCTCACTCAAGACCCCCTGTGTGTATGGGCAGCTTCCCTAGCTCTGGGATGGAGACCTTGCCCTGTATCAATCCAGTGCCATTCTGAGGCACCTGGGCCGCTCCCAGGGGCTGGATGGGAAGGACTGGCAGGGAGGCAGCTCTGGTTGGTGTGGGGAATGATGGTGTGGAGATCTTCTGCTGCAAATACATCATTCTCATCTATACCAATTATGAGGCAGGCAAGGAGGAGTATGTGAAGTCACTACCAGGGCACCTGAAGCCTTCTGAGACGCTGCTGTCCCAGAACCAGGGTGCGCAGGCCTTCATCATGGGCAACCAGATCTCCTTGCAGACACTACAACCTACTGGACTTGCTGCTGATCCCACACCCTGTCCCCCAGCCCACCCCCAATTCCTTTCCACTGCTCTCTGCCTGCTTGGCATACCTTAGCTCCTGGCCCAAGCTCAAGGTCTTCCGAGGCCCTGAACCTCCCCATCAATGGCAACCAGAAGCAGTGAGAGCATGTGGCTCCCTTGGCAGGAGGCGGGGACTGCCTGTCAACTGGTAAAATTTCCAAGAGAGAAAATAAAATAACAATAATAAGTAAAAGCAGAGTTTTCTCAAGGAAAAATTACTACCTAGCCATTTCCCTAGATACCAGTGTGACACACATGAACTGACTGATGGAGGAGGTAGCCTTGCCAGGACCAAGAGTTCAAACATTTTAAAGGAAATTCTAGTGGCGGAAAATTGAGATGTTAACTGGTATATGTGCCATTGGAAAATTTCTTAGATTTTTTTTTTTTAAAAAGATTTTATTTATTTATTCATGAGAGACAGAGAGAGAGAGAGAGAGATACAGGAAGAAGCAGGCTCCCCGCTGGGCATGGAGCCCCATACTGGACTCGATCCTAGGATCATGGCCTGAGCCGAAGGCAGATGCTTAACCATCTGAGCCACCCAGGTGCCCCCTAGGTATTTTGTTTTAGAACTATTTCCTGAATTCAGAGACAACACATCACTAATGAATGACACACAAGGAATATAGCTCATTACTAATGAAATTATTTGAAGATAATCTTAACAACTGGTCAGTGAGAATAAAATATAAGCTTATGATTCTTGAAATGCCAGAAGGCTTATTTGAGCATCGACCATTTTATAGGTTCTCATGAACGATTACAAAGAACAAGTGAAAAATGTATTTAAATTCTTTGTATATGATTATGGGGGTGAGTGCAGTAGAATATGTGGAAATATCAAAACCTTTGAGACAGAAAGTCACGGTTTTCTAATCTATGAAATACATATAATGATTCCTGTCTTGGAACTACTTGTGGATTAAATGTAAAAATATATTTGTAAGTGGTTTGTCATGGGAATGATTTGCTGGAACTAGGATGAGACATTTAAAGATGGCTGAATATTGGGAAATTCCTTTCACCCCATTGAGGAACATACCTAAGTGAATGACAATTTAAGGTTTTGGAAATGAGAACAGGGAACATAGTCTTATTGGCTACAGTGATGTGATATTTTGCTGTGTCATGAAGAATAGCCAATAGAATGTTGTAAAGTTAGGAGAGGAAATAAGAATGAAGATGTTCAAATTGAATGAGTAGATGGAAGTGTTAAAAGTGCTGAGAGAGATGATGAAACCAAACATGACTTGATAAAGAAAAAAAATTGCCAGAATACCAGGTAATCACTGCCTGGTCTTGACTGAAGAAAAGGATGAACAATGACAAGCAAAACTAATTGTAGAAGGTGAACTCTTATGATAGGAATTTGCAGAAGTGCATAACATAGCTCCCTGCTTGAAAATATTCACTTACTTTTCCTCAGTATTCATATTTGATTCCTATTGCTGGTCACATTTCTTAGTCCCTAGAATATACTAAATAAATGTTCTTATATAAAGAATGAATGAGTATTTTAGGTTGGGTTCCCCAGCAAAAGCAGACTCTTAAATAAGGATTCAAGTGCAAGTAGTTTATTTGGAAGGTCTCAAGAAGTCTCAGTAGGAAAGTGGAGAAGACAAAAAAAGGGGAGAGGGGATTCTCAAAAAGTGTATATTAGTAAGCAAGTGGCCACTGTGGAGCCGCTGGGGCTCATTTCTATTAGCTTTTGGCTTTCCCTGAGAGATGATGTAGAACCCCCATTCTTACTGGTTGAGGGCTGCTGCTGAGGGCATCCACTCTCTATTACCTTCCTTCTGATCATGCAGAGAAAGCCCTCAGACAAGGTGTTCGTAGAAACAAACTGTAGGCTGTATAATGGTGATTGCTGAGCAACAAGGAACAGGGAATAGATAGTGTCTGCTCCAAAGAGGGCATGAGTAATGAGTGACTTACAGCTTCCTTCCCTTGGATCTGTAGGTCATTTCGGTCTTCAAATGACCAAGAGTGAAATGCCAGTGCCTAAGTAACCATCAAGCCATATTAATGAACATTTTCTTTATCATCGTAGTTAACTTCTGGGAGAAAACATACTTTATAGGAAAAGAGACACCAGTAGGGGAGAAGTCACTGATGAAGTATATATAGAATCGGTGGCAAAGAGTCCTTGAAAATTAATTTGTGACAGCAGTGTTGCCTAGATGAGGCCATTTTTACGAGATTCTGACAATAGTTATCCTCTACGATAACGGTAGGATAAATGCAGTTGCATCCTGGAGAAACTGTGAAGCATGTACACTTCGTCCCTCCCTCCCTGCTTTCCCTCCCCTTCCCTTCCTCCCTCTTTTCCTTCTTTCCTCCCTTCCAAAATAGATACAAATATTAAATAGTTTTCCTCATCTTCTTGTAGTATAAGAATTCAGGTGATAGTGATACAAACTAGAATCCTCCAATTTCCAGAAAATTTATGTTTGCTCCCTTTCTAATTAGGGTACTTAGAAAAGTTTCTATTTTTGATTTTGATTTTGATCCTTCAACTCAATTATATACTTGTCTGACCTTAATAGGAGCTTAAGCCAACCACAGAAATCAGACTTTGGCCCGATATACTCACCCAGAGGGATTAATTGTCAAATATCTTTGATTTACTAGATTGAGAATTTTTAGTGTCCACATCCACTCTTTTGCTCAGAAGTTCAAGAGTAGTTATACTTAAACAGGACTACATCCTCATGAAATGTCCCAATTTGTGTTATTAGCCGGTTCAAACTTTGAAGAATTAATAGCTTGGAACTGAGCATTTTATGGTTGCCTGCCTGCTTTTTCTTTGTCTCTGTTTGGTAATGTAAAATGTGGACTATATCCTGTGACCAAGCTCAAACACCTAACATTCTATTCAAAAAGAGGTGGGATTTTAAAAATACCTGAATTATGTGGGAATTTTTTATTATATTTTAATTAGGTATATAGCCTTGGGAAAAGTTGTGAAAATATTCTTACATATTCTTCTGGATGTCAGTTGCCTAGGGTGGTTCAAATTTTATAGTTTTCCCCTTTAATTTTTCTTTTATTTATATGCTTAGAAATAAATACAGTATTTACTTTTTGTCCAAATAACAAAATAGAATATTTTTCAATGATTTTTCCTTTTAACCACTTCATCCACTGAACTCTGAATTTAATACATAATGACTACATTTTTCTGTAGATACTTTTCCATTTAAATAACTAGTTTCAATATTTTTCCATTTTATTCCATTAAATATTTTATATTTAAATATTTAAATTTAAATTTCTTCTATGAAAAATGAAGTGATCATAATTGCTCACCTTGAGTCTCAGATTGGTGAAAAATTATTGTTCTCAATCTTTTTATAAGTTTCTCATAATGCCTACTATTAGCACATAAAGCTTTGTGGTATCGGTGCCAGAAGATAGTACACTCACTAATAGGAGATACAATTTATGGTGTGTGTTTATAGAACATCTGAAAAAAGCAGCTGCAGCTGTGTTCTTAAGAATCAGAACTCAGCCATAATAACATGAAGAAATATTGTTCAATGAGAATAATTACTACTACTTTGTGTTATTTGGTATATCCTTAATTTATAACTATTTTGATCATTAAAAATAATATTTGAGTGTTTGAAGATCATTGTTACTTACAAAGAAACTGAAAAGATACAGAAACTATAGAAGAGTGTTTTGGTAGAGGATGTGGTTAGAAACTGCAAGAAAAGAAAATCAATTAATGTTAAGACATTGCAAACCATTATCTTATCTCAATATTTGTGTTTTTTTCAAAGTGAAATAAACCCTATGAGATCTTAACATCTGTATATACAAAATTCAATAAAACTGAGTATGCTTATACAGAGGTATTGTGTAGCAAGAGGTTTTGTGTAATTACCTTTTTTAAAGCTCAGTACATGTTAGAGAGCCAGTAAAATAAATTTCCATTTTTAATGAAAAGTTGTCCCATTACCCAGTTTGGATCATTTTGAAATTGGAGCCCTAGTTGACTATGGGTAATATTTTAAAATTTTCCTTTCTTTATATTTTACAGGTATTTTTTGATAAACAAATGTATGTGCCTGATCAAAAATTTTAATTATTCAAAGAAGTTAGTATAATGAAATTAACTTTCTGTTCCCTGTCTCCTTGTCCCATAGCTTCCTCTTAGAGGCGACTGATATTAATTTCTATGTAATTAATAGTCTTCTAGTAATATCCATACTTTGACAATAATATAAGCAAAAGTTCATGATCTGTTATATATAAACAACTATTTATGTATCTTTGGATTAGCATGTTATAGACACATTTTGGTGAATTACTTGTTCACTTAGTATCTTACCTATGATTTCATGACAGTGAGTTACAATTCTAACTCAGTTTTTAAATTATGATACAGTATTACATTAGGAGGCTAGGATTTATTTTGTGTGTTGGGAACCTTATTGTCAGACATGAAACTCATTTCCATTCTTTTCACCAATGAACATTTACAGTAATCAACATTTTTTTTACATATGTCTTTGCATACTGATATGTATTTCAATAGAATAAATTCCTAAAGGCAGAGCTGCTATTTTAAATTTTTATAGATATTAATTTTAATAGTAATTGACCAAGTTCCCTTCATATTTTTTTATCAAATGATATTTTAAATTGGAAAAGTAATTTAAAGCTTATTATTCTGGCTCTCTGAAAATTAAGTGCCTATACCACTCATTTGTCGCTTAGCCTAGGTGACTTTATATTTATTTTTCTAAAATAAATGTAAAAGTTCCTAATGGCTGATATAATGTCTTCCGTATTTTGCTGTTACTACTGCTAAGCAGTAGGCCCATTTAAAACTCCTCTAACCAGGAACTAATAAATCCAGCATTCAGTATAATTTTAACATCCATTCTCTCTTAATATTAGTAAGTTACTGTGAAACCCTACATTTGAACAGAACTGGAAAATGAAGAAATAATACAAATAGTCATGTTTTCCATGGTGTCACATCCGTTGTTGCTTTTATATTATTTATTAATTTTTTAAAAGACTGTACCTGTGTGTCAAATCATGAGGCACAGATAGATCTTTTCTCTTCATCAGTCCCTTGGGCACAGCCGGTCCTGAGCACTTTGTTCTAGAATGTTGCAACAGGACTTTTAAACATCAAAATAAAAACATGAGGAATAAATCCCCATCCTATGATCTACGGGGGCTGGTTACCTCCTTGGCAAATAGGAAGATTAAATTACTACAAAAAAAATCCCTCTTTGCCTGTGCTGGACAATTGTAAGCATAGCTCTGAAATAGCACCGAAGACACTACAGGATCCTGTGGAGAGCTGTCTCTGACATCTGAGTTATATACTGGGCAGGCAAGTTGTTGATAAGAGCAGTAATACCTTTGGATGATGAAGAAAGAAAAGAAAAAGTATCGTGTTTCACAGATTGCTTGTACTCAAATATATTTTCTCAGTTGCAGATCCTCAGTTATTTAATTGAGTGGAAAGTTTTGAGTTGAAGAGTTTCAGGAAGAATCATGGTGCATTTGTTTAATGTCTCAGGAAACACTTTTTATGGTAACTTAGTCTAGGAACAAACTCACTTTTTTAGATATTAATAAAATATTCTTTTATTCATGTAGTATTTTATACAAGAACACTGTAGATGCGTCTTAAGATGTGACTATTTTAACAAATATTAGATTTGTATCAACCAGTTACATGCTGTATTTTGTAAACCATTGACTATTTTTTTTTAAAGATGGCCTACTTTGAGCCATTGTAGAGGTACATTTCTGTTTTATGTGACCAAAAAAACAAACTTAAACAAGTGTCAGAAATATGTCTTATTCTGGTGTTTTGTTTCAGTGTGAATTATCATTTCTGCATTTGTTTAATGTAAAGGTGGAAACTCACCATTCAGTGCAATTTTCAATAAAAAAAAGTTATACAAATTCTTGTTAAAAAAACAAAAATATTGACGATTGTTACTTGAATAGCTTTGATTCCTTTTTACATTTATTATTTATTTCTTTGGTTATCTATGCCTCTTAGAGATATGCATTAATTTTTCTTCTCCAGGATTTGCCTTTTCAGTTTGTGTTGTTGCCATTCTCTCTAACGCAGACATTAAAAAAAAACCACGCATATCCCATTAGAATTGTATTGTAATTTGAGTACAAGTAGATAGACAGATGGGCAAATGATGAGTACTGTGAAATAAACCTAAAAATATAAATGCAGCTTTGTTTGCAATGACAACTAATGCAACTAATTTAAATATGAAGGGTCAGTTATTGCAATAAGCTAAAAAAAATCATTAAAAATGATTTTAAAAAATCAAATCTCTCCTCATGTAGAAGCAGACAGTACTCTTAGACTTTGAAGATCAGGCTTATGGGTTCAGATTATTTAGTGATGATTAGGACAGGTGTCATTTTGTGACACTCCAGGGCAAGTAGCCTCGGGGTGTCACGACAGGGCACACCAGCTCAGTAATGTGAAATCATTCTAAATGGCACCTCGGAACTACTCTGGAAAGTTAGCTTTCTAATGAGAACTTAGCTACCAAAGCAGCACTTGGCTAGGTAACAACAGCTATCTCTGCCACTGCAGAGAAGAATTTCTTTTTTTCTGCCAGCATTTAAAACGAAACTGCTTACATTTAGGAAATTATCAGTGTAAGTAAAAAATGAGGGGGGTGAGGCAGAGAGGCAGTTGGAAATACGTGATTAAAAGAATTATTTAGCTATAACGGCCAGGCCGGATGTGCATATTTAGAAAAAATTGAAAGCTATCCACACAGAATTGAGGAAATTAATTTTACATAGATGTGTCAGAATTAGCTCTGTGATACACTGGCAGTTTAAAAGTGAAGAGAGAGCTATCAGATTCTGCTCTAAAGCCAGTGTTAAAGGACTCGGTCTCAATCACGGTTTCTGTCCTGCTTGCAGACTCTCTGTAAACTGATGACCACTTACTCGACAAAAGTACCAAATATAGGCACAAAAATGGCTCAAACGCTTCCAGAAACATCTTTTTTGAAGTTTAAGAGATAGGATGAAGAACAAATCTAGTAATTTCCTTACTTTTATCAAATTACAGCCTAGTCGGGTGACATACAATAATCAAGTAAGCATATCTATTCATAATGTAACTTCAGAGAGTCTTAAATTCCATAGAGGAAACAAAACAGAGTGCTGTGGTAGAATAGGCACGGTGTGTGGGTATTGTGGAGAGCGTCAACATCACTCCGGGAAGACACTCCAGATAAGGAAACATTTGTGCCAAAGCCAGAATGAGAAGGAATCAGCCACATGAAGATCCAGAGGAAGGGGGTTCTGTATAGACAAAGAGCCATTGCAAAGTCCTTTCTATGGAAATGTTCAAACAGAAGCAGGCAGACCAGCATGGCAAGGGCAGGAGGGGCGGTGTGGTAGAAGATAAAGTTGGAGAGAGTCAGGATATATTTTTGCGGAGCAGAGCTCACTTGCTAAGAGTTTGGATACTGGGAATGAGGAGCAGAGACAAATCAAATACCCCTTCTAAGATTTTGCCCTGAGCAGCTGGCTAGGTGGAAGCACGTTTACTGAGAGAAGGTTGCGGGTGGGGGGATGGGTTTATACGGGAAGAAACTGAGAGCTCTGTTTTACACATGGTGAGTTAACAATGCCTGTTAGAGGTCTACGTGGACCGTGATACAAGTCCAAGTCCGTCTGAGTCTCAGCAAACTCAAGAGTTCTGTGGGTCATCAGCATTGCTCTCTTGTCCTGGATTGGGGGAAGAATGAAAAAAAAACAAAACAAAACACAAAACCATTCACTTATTTATTCCCTCCACAAATATTTGTTAAATATCTATGCCATAAACCTTCAGGTCAGGCACCGTTCTTGCAGATGTGGACAGGGCAATAAACAAGACGGGGCTGTATTTTTGTATTAGACTTTTTCCCTTTCAGGTTTAGTTTCAAGAGTGTGGGTGAAAACGCATGACTCATTTCCGTTCTTTACTAGCTAGCACAAGGCTGGCCGTGAGCTTAGTGAATGTTGCATCACACTTCTCTGGCACTCGGTACAGACATTCAGAAGCAGACTCAGCCTGAATGCACAATGTCACCTGACAAAGTCCTTAAGCAAAGAATACAAAATGAATGGCACTGTTCTATATATATTTCCTCCCCCTTATTCCTCCTGTCTTTTCATTCTTCTGCCATTTATTATTTTATAGAGTCCCAGGGTAAAATAAACATCTTTGAGCTTGCGATGATTAATAGAAATTATTATATATAGAATGAATCTTGTTTGAATCTCCCAAAGAATCATCAAAATATTTCTAAGTAACTGGTAATCACAGCCTTCTTGGGATTTTGCTGGTGGCAACCTGAGGTTTCTGAAACTAAGAAATTACCTGGTGCTTTTCAACACTGATGTGATAGTTTCTGACGCCACTGGCTTAATGAAGGACCAGTTTTTGTTTTTCTTCTATCGGATTTCAAAGCAAAGAGACAGGCAGAGATAAAAATAACTTCTCACTGGTGCTTTTTTTTTTTTTTTTTAAATATTTTATTTATTTATTTGACAGAGATCACAAGTAGGCAGAGAGGTAGGCAAAGAGAGAGGAGAGCAGGTTCCCCACGTAGCAGACAGCCCGATGCGGGGCTCAATCCCAGGACTCTGGGTGGGATCATGACCCGTGCCGAAGGCAGAGGTTTTAACCCACTGAGCCACCTATGTGCCCCTCACTGGTGCTTTGAACAAATTCTGGTCCCAGTTAAACTTCGGGCGGACCAAATTTGAGACCATAAAATGCAGTCAGCTTCACTTTACATTCCACACCCCCTCAGCCTTCCCTCAGACTGGCTCCTCCAGTTTCCATCTGAAGGATGCTATCATCAGAGTCGGTTGTGCCAAACTGAGATTACTGTGTGCTGTAGTCATGGTCTGGTTTCCTGTCTGGTGAAGAAGTGTTTCACGGTACTTAATAACACTGGCCTTAGTCAATGAGACGACGATTTGAATTCTGGCACTGCCATTCACGGGCTGTATGACCTCAGGCGAGGCTCTGATTCTCTGTGGACCTCAATTTCCTCATCCGTGTTTATGGGTGAGACTTACTTGAGCTCATGTAGGTGAAGTACCGAGCACAGGGCTCAAAAAGGGGTAGACGTTTGTTTACACATCCTCCAAATATTTGAGTGCCAGTCACTGTTGTAGGCTCTGGGATCAAGCAGAGACAAATTAGACAAAGACCTTGCCTTTGTGGGTCTTCTGTTGATGCACTGGGCAGCCTTGATTCCCTTTTTTATCATTTGCTTTCTTTCCAGAATGGCTCTGGGAAAAATAGTAATATAGGCAAAACTGGGCATTTTATTCTAGTCTCCCCTGTGTGTATGGCCAGAGTCTGTATGGCCCACCTCAAGCTCCATTCAGGCGCCCCTGAGGCTGTCCTTGCACACAGGACCTCCACTGTGGGTCTTCCCATTCCACCCAACAACACTTGCCTGCTTTTTCTGTAACTTATTAGTTCCCTTCTCAGTCACCTTTGGTAATTGATAAAGAGTTTCTGATAATTGGCACAGACCTAATATATGACCCTATTGAGGGTTCTGCTTAGTGCCCCAAAAATGAATCTCGAGAAGTAGAATGGTGTAATTCATGGCATATACGAGACAGTAGAAGGCTATGGAGAAGCGGCCTTGCCTGTTCACAGAATGCCATGTTTTTTTAATTGAACCTAGACTAGTAAAATGACTTTCTTCTTCTCTTCTCTTACTTTCCCTATGTTTTTCCGCTTTTGTCCCTTTCTCTTATGTTCACATTATTCACTTTAGACAAAGTTGATTCTGAAGTCCAATGTCATGTCTTCTTCTGACCTTTCCATTTGAAAGAAATCTCCCTCCTGTCTCTCTGACCAATCTTCCCAGTATGGTCCACTTACTTGTTATTTCTTCCTTACTTCTCTGCAACCACAAACTTCATTAGGACATGTTTGAATGTTTGGGGGATAAAATCCAAGGGGGCAGCTTAGAGCTAAAGCCAGGCCAGGGCCCTTCAGGGGTTGAGCAAAGCCCTTTCCTTCCCTCTCTCCATCTCTCTGAGCTACCTTCTTTCCTTTGCTTAAGATGTATTTTAAAAACTAAAACAAAATTTTAATCTTATTGTGTAAGAAATAATAGTTTTAATCCATAAATTATAATGTAATAATTCTATTTATAAAAGCATTGGGGGTTTTATTTAAAAGTAATTTGTGAGGGGTGCCTGGGAGGTTCATGTGGCTAAGCATCTGACTCTAGATTTTGCTCAGGTCATGATCTCAGTGTTGTGTGATTGAGACCCATATTGGGCTCCATGCTGAGTGTAGAGCCCACTTAAGATTCTCTCTCTCCCCTTCCCTCTGCCCCTCCCCACTCATGCAACTCTCTCTCTCTCTCTAAAAATCAATCAATGTAATTTGTGATATACTGTAGGTATCTATTAATGGGCTATTAAGGTTTTTGATGAATAAGATCTTAAGTATGCCAGAGACAATATGTATAAAATAACTCAGAGAGATGACTAGAAGTTTATTTTGAGGCCTTATTGAGTGAGACCCAAGGTGAGTGGTGACTTTTCAGCTTCCTCATGATATATACCATGGTGCAATGGTGTCACATGTTGATAAAATCAGTAAAACCGAAACATTAGTTGGATGAAGATGTGGGAGATCACAGGAGGATAAAAAGAAACAGGGGTAGAATTTTGGGGAAGGGCTGAGACAGTTTTGGGGAATAGTGTGTGTATTAGCTCAGGGCCTTGGGAAATAAGCTTGAATGCTTTGTGACTTCTCAGAATCAGGGATGAAAAGAACCAAGAGATCTAGAAAAAAGGTCTCTCTGTAAGAAATGGGATTTTCATAGTGGTGGACACAGGGTAGCAAAGGAGAGTCCTGGTAAAGACAAGGAGAAGAGATTTAAGAATTTAGCATCTTTGATGGACATACTTTGGAACATCTCTGCTCTAACCCTTCTTTGAGACCTGTCTCTACGTAGCACTGGTAATGGACACCCCAAGTGTCTGGTGACCACACTACGCTGCCTACCCCCAACTGTAGCAGAGAGCTGGTCTGCAAAGAAAAGGAAGAAAGAGGACAGAGGAATTGTGCAGAAAGAAGAAGAAACTAGAAGTATGTGAATTGTGCAGCAAAGAGAAGCAGAAACTAGAAGCTATGTGCATCTTGAGAGTTAAAATGAGTTGTTTTAGTTCTTTGACTTCAGTTCCCATGGACCCTGCTGGTATTCCATGGATCTGCTCCATTGTTTAAAGCTCCCCTGTTTGATAGCCCACACGTGACTTACTGTGTGTTTTTTGTTTGTTAGTTTGTTTTACAACGAGAAGAGTCCTAATTAGAACAATATCTGATATGTGACTGAGAGCTGATGGTTTCTTGCAGTCCTAGGAACTTAAGCTCTTAGTCGTAGGTACAGGGAGAACTGTATCTGTTTCTTTACTGTTAAGATAGTTGGAGTTAGTTTTCCATCTTCTGTAGAAAGGAGTGTTTGGTCACTCTTCAAACAGTCAAGTTGGAGCTTAGGGAAGGCAGGAGGAGACAGTTTTGAATGAGGCCTGCATATAGATTGAGGGATGTAATGCTTAGGGCAAAGGCTAAGGTGCTGAAACAAAAAGACCCTTCAAATACAATAATACCTTAAAGAAGATTAACGTTTCTCTCTTTCTCTCTCTTTTTTTTATACCCATAGTAATAGCTGAAGTGTTTTACTTAAGGTCCGTTGTGTCACTTATCCTTGTCCTTATTTACATGGTGACCAGTAACATGATTATGTTCCAAGCTGTAAGGAATGGAGAAAGGGTGCCAAAGGTTTAAGGCCAAAAACTGGATTTGACACATACTACTTAGAGTCATATCTCATCGGCTAAAACTCAGTCATGTGACCATATGTAGCTGCAAGGGAGGCTGACTAATGCACTCTCTAGCTTTGTGACCACATATCTGGCTTCATAACTTTTGGTATTATAACATTAAGAGAAAGAAGAAGGACAGTAACTTGTGGTTTCAGGGGCTCATTAGGAGAATTTCCTCTAGTGGGAACATCACCCCTAAAAGATTTAACATGGTTTGTGTTCTTCTCTCCCTCCAGTATCGACCACGTTTGAAGTTTTATTCATTTATGTGTTCACAATTTTAATTCACTCATTCATTTTATTTTTTATGTGTGTTATTTGCTTTTGTTGTTGAACATTTTGTATATCTGATTCACTAAAAGGCAATCAAAAGTTCAAATTCAATGTTATTTTACTTTTTTATGACCATTAAGAGTTTTATAGGGCTTTGGAGAGATTTCAACAACTTTCTTTTTCTTTCTTTCTTTCTTTTTTTTTTTTTTAAGCCCAGGTATTGCTGATTTAGCCCTCTGGATACACTAGCAAGAAAAGTGTGTTTCACTCCGATAAGCCTCTGGGGATCAGAAAGTGCTATTTCAAAGCAGAAAGAAATGCCAGCTAGTGGCTGCAGGTGGGGGACCAGTGTGGAATCTGTGAAACATACTTTTATAACTTATTTAATTCTTCAGAAATAGTTATGTGATAACTCTGCAGGGGGCTGTGGTAGGACAGCATCTATAAAGCACAATAAAGGCAATCAAATACCACAAAGTATAGGAAGGGCATAAGAACACAGAATTTTAAAAAAATGGAGATATTCATTCTTTTATAAGCAGTATGTCCAAAGAATACCTTAATAGGACATTAAAAATAACCCAACTTTAAATATGTGCAAAATTCCTCTATTTTTCCACATTTTTTTTCCTAGATCAGGCTTAGGAATAAGGAGCGGAAAAATCAAAGTACTCTGCTATGATCCCTGCCTTTCGGGGCTTATTTCCCCCATCATAGGCAAGGTTATGCGCCCTTCTAGGGCCTCAAATCAGACATGAGTTGCTTTAAATAGATCTCTTTAAGATGAGGTCACGTGGCCAAGATCCCTGGGAGAGATTGGAAAGAGTGGTGCCGCCAGGGAGACAAATGGGGAGCTACTTTAGATATACACTGTCATTTATGCTTCCCCGCACACCTGAAAATTGGCTTCTTAGAATCTCTCTGGGTTCTGAGGTCTGCCGCCTGCCGTCATATTCACTACTTTCCTGCCCTCCTGGCACTTGTTTCCAATGTGTGGTTCTGAACTACCACTTTGACCTTATATTTTGGCACAGGTACTCAGAAAATGTTTCTTTTGTAGAATGCTTCATTAGTTCTGGGCTCCACCTTGTGATCACCTGTATGTGAATTTCTCTGAGGGCTGACCCAGTTGCTGGACTGACTTATTTTCTGCCCCAGCCTTGCCCGGGTTTTCTGTGCCTGATTTTCTTTTCTTTCTTTCTTTCTTTCTTTCTTTCTTTCTTTCTTTCTTTTTTAAAGATTTTATTTATTTATTTGACAGAGAGATCACAAGCAGGCAGAGAGGCAGGCGGGGAGAGAGAGAGAGAGAGGGAAGCAGGCTCCCCTGCTGAGCAGAGAGCCCGATGCGGGGCTCGATCCCAGGACCCTGAGATCATGACCTGAGCCGAAGGCAGAGGCTTAACCCACTGAGCCACCCAGGTGCCCCTAATGTGCCTGGTTTTCATCTTCTTTTTTAAAAACTGTTGTTCTTTTTATAAACTGTTATTTCACGTTCATCTGACAGTACCAGTGATCAGACGCTCATTTCAATTGTGGAGGACAGATCTGAAAACAGACAGGAAGTTGGAAAAGATTATTGGGGATTCAAAGTAAGGAAACAGGGTGGAGGCAGATTCTGAGTAAAGCCTTAAAGGATGAGGCGGGTCCAAGGTGGAATGGCACCTTTGTGACGTCACGGAGTGAAAGCTGATGAACATTCCAGTGACTCATGGAAAACAGCCCTGGGTGAGGTGGACGTATTTGGCAGAATGCGTTGAGCTGCCTGAGGTCTGAACCTTCCTTCTTATCTCCAGATACCTGTGTGTTTTTCCTGTTTCCAATTTTGAATACCTCCCGGGATGACAGCTTTTGAACTTCCTTGTTGACAGGCTTTCCGGGTATTAAGAACGATGGGCAGCTTTTAATATACAAGTCTGTTCTTCAGATGATAGCCTGCATCCACCTTTTGCTCATAAAATACCTAATGTTGACCCTGTGTCCCTCTGGGTTTCATTTCTCTTTAGTCCTAAGCAGGACTTAGTAAGTAAAAAGATGGGGGAAGTAGACCTTCTTTCAGTAGAGAAGTCAGAGACAATGCAGTACTAACATTTAAGGGATTTGAGTCTTGTTGGATAAAGCAAAAACTCGGAGAAAATAAAATCTATACATATATAAGGCCACAAAGGCAAGGTATGAAACACGAATTGCGTTAGAGGGTTTGGTTTTACCATGTAACACCTCTCCCTTTTTAATACTGTGATTTAATTACTTACTACCTTCTGTCCCTTAGAAAGATACCACATTGAATATTTTAGAGTACAATGTGCCTGGTTTAGTCACAGAAGAGCACTAATATGGCACTCTCTAGAAGCTTAATTTTTCCAAATGCTCAACACATGGACCCTAAGATCCAGTTGCATATTTATTTTTCATGTTACATTTGCTGATGGAAGTTATATCTGGAGTTAAAAATTATTTGGCAGATCACAGGATTCTTTTTAGATTAAAATTTGACAATGTCCTTTTAGCATATAATATAATGCTCACTGTGTGTGGAGATGTGGGAATGGAAAATGTCTTTCAGCAAAAACACTGACACCTGGGAGGCTTCTGTCAACTTCCAACAAAAGCATTTGAAAAACTGCAGATCAGATGCTATGCAAATGTGTTTCTATTTAGCATACACCATCAAGTACACCGTACCCTGTTATTTTGATACACACAGAAAAATAATTTTAATATCCATTTTTAGAGTTTTTCTACATGACTCCTTCTCATAAAAAGAAATTTCTCTGAGAACCTCTTATAATTATTATTAAAATAGCACAAGCTCTGCTCTGAGCATTCCTGCTCATCTTGCTAGCCTCCTTTCAAGCCCCAGTGCACTTTATGCCTCACTGATGATACTTGTCATTTTCAGCTTTCTTTTCCCCTCCTCTCTCCTATTTGACCCTTCTATTTTCACCTCCTCTCTCCTCTCTCCTGGAAGACAGGTTCCATGTTTATTTCACCCCTTCTCTGTATAACGTCTTGCTTAAAGTTAGCACTCAAGGGAAAAAATTGTGTCGTGACCCTACACATTTTCATTTTGTATTATAAGCTCCTTGAGGTTTGAGGAGACTAGCTCATTCATAACTCCATGGACCTATTACATTCCTTAGTCTGCAAAAGAACTCAATAAATGATTGTGCCAAACAGCAATGGGAAGTGTATGCAAATGCTACATTTTATCTTATATATCTGTTTGTCTTAGTGCTTTCAGGAGAAGAGCTGCGCTCAGACAAACCACAGGAATCCCATAGAATGGTCCCACTGGTTCTTTAATTCCAACAGGTAGCTGTCTAATGCTGCTAACAGATCATAAAGCTCCTAAGAAAGATCTGGGACAGGTGCGAAATTTATGTGGAGACAGATTGTGGGATAGATTCTAAAGAATAATTATACTGTATATTGTTTTCACATTCAGGTTTGGGAGGCAAGTATTAATTAACATTAATTAACATTTTTAACTACAACTATCAAAATTAATTTGAAGCCTCTTCACCATTGGTATCTAAAGTAGATGGAAGAGAGTTATTTAAAGGCAAACTTTTTGTGATATTATGCGAACTCTCTCAAGTGATTTGAGATTGCCAACTGTCACACAGTTGAATTCACAGATGAATGTGAAACTTATAGCAATGAGTTACTACTGATAACCTTCTAGAAATTATAGTTCAAATGGTCAAATGTGGTGGAAAATAACAGAAAAGGTTGCAAAAAGAAGGACAAAAGTAAAAACTAACTAACCAAAAATTTTGATGGTATAGATGAAGGTGTTTGGAATAAACAAGGCAACATAAATGTTAGTTTTATGCTTTGATCAAAATCTCTGCAAGGATCTTGTCACAACTTATTGTGTATTACACAAACCTGTCCTGATTTATGGGCAATTGATTTTTGGGGCCTGTGATAGAGGTAGAATTCATAGCCATGTAAGAGTTTCTAGTCATCTCTGTTGATGTTAGGAAGATAAAACACATAATCCTGTCTGGCATACATACAGAGGCTAATTTCAAGAAATAAGGAAGTGGCTTCTAGAAAATGAATAACAGAAGCAAGACCTTTATATTAAAGTAAACTAAGTTTGGTAGAAAAGGAAAAGGAGTTTTTAGAAACAGACACATGACAAGAAGACTGTATAACCAATCATTCCAAAACTGCAAAAGGAAATTATTTTGCTTAATTTGTTTTGAAATCAGCCAAATTTATTTCACATTTGGGGATGGGGAGGTGAGAAGTTGAGTTAATGTTTAGAATCCCTTTTATAACTACCGCAGGTGATTGTTGAGCTCATTAGCCTAGGAAGAAATAGCTCTTTCAAGTTCAATCTGAATTCTGACAAACGATGTTTTATTCTTGAGCAATTAAGATTTCAAGATGGGTGTGAGGACCTGGTACGAGCACTAAAGCGGTGGCATCCTAACGCATCACCACAGAGTGGCCTGCCTGTGTGCGCTGAACGGGTCAGATGCCGACAGCTTCCTGCAGGAAGCCTGTGATGGGGTAAGGAAAGACAGAGGGGGGATGTAGTTTTGAATCCATTTCCCCTATCACTATAACCATTTCATAGTATCTAAATTCTAATTGGGAATTATTTGTGATAAGCTTCTCTCCCTTTATTCTCTTCTTTTCTGTTTCCCATTCCTATAAATACATGACCAAAAGTGTGAGTACTATTTTTGTATCTCTGCTGCTTAATAATGATGAACTGCTAATTCAATTAATTCTGTATGTTATTCCAAATTTCTGCTTACTCAGAAGATCAGGCTTGAGTCCCGTGACTGTGAAATCCATTTATTGATAATGTTCTCAGGGGATTCTGAGTGCCAGACAGGATTTTAAAGCCCAGAACGTGTCCTTCTCTTTTACTCTCTCCTTCCTGCCTCTTGCAGGAAGCACAGTGATCTTTCTTTTCTTTTAGGTTAATTAATTTCAATAATGATGTGATAATTTATGACCTCTTCTACTTTATATTTGCATTTAAAAAATTATTTATTTATTTGAGAGAATATGAGTGGGGGAGGGGCAGAGAAAGAGGGAGAGAGACTCTCAAGCCCAATCCCCCCTGAGCGGGAAGCCTGATGTGGTGCTCTGTCCCATGACCCTGAGATCATGACCTGAGCTGAAATCAAGAGTTGGACGCTTAACGGACTGAGCTACCCAGACGTCCCTTTAATGTTTGCATTTTAAGGTGGGCTTCAATGTGTTAAAATAGAGCATTAGTTCTCTTTTGAGATCCCACCACTTCCAGAATTATCTAACAATCCAGGTAGGGTGGTTGGTCAATCCAAGAACTTCAGTCCACTTCCAAAGGCCAGTTGGCAAGAATAATGGGGAGTTGAATCTGCTGGCTCCTGCACGAGCTTCTAGCACTCACACAGTATTGCATGGACACTCATGGTCATGCCTTTGGTGGCTAGGTCCTCGCCAAGCCTGAGCCCCACAGCTCCCTTTATTTTACATGCTCATTTGCCAAAACAACACTGGTCCCGAGGTCTTCTGGACCTAGATTAATCTGTGTGTGTGTATGTGTGTGTGTGTGTGTGTGTGTGTGTGTGTGTGTGTGTGTATGAGAGAGAGAGAGAGAGAATGCCAGAATCAGCTCTTCCTCAAAAATCTGTAGATCCTCACAATAAGCTTATCTCTTCAGCCCAAACTACCCTTTCCTCAGGATGAGTGGGTGTTCTTGCTGGCTTGCACGGGAGCTCCCAAACTTTAACTTGCATTAAAATCACCTGATGGACTTACTAGGACACAGATTGCTGGGCCCCAACCTCTGAGGTTTTTACTCAATAGGTGTTACAGACTGAATTGTGCCTCTCCAAAAGGCACATGTTGATACCCTAACCCCAGTACTTTAGAATGTGACTGTGTTTGGACTTAGGGCATTTAAAGATGTAATTAAGATTAAGTAAGGGTCATAAAGTGGGTTCCTAATTCAACATAACTCATTTCTTTCTTTCTTTTTTTAAAAAAATATTTTATTTATTTATTTGAGAGAGAGCATGAGCAAGGAGAACGTCAGAGGGAGAAGCAGACTCCCCGTGGAGCTGGGATCCCGATGCGGGACTCCATCCTGGGATTCCAGGATCATGACCTGAGCTGAAGGCAGTCGCTTAACCAACTGAGCCACCCAGGCACCCTCTTTTTTTTTAATTTTTTTTTTAAGATTTTATTTATTTAGAACAGACATTTCTGCAAAGAAGACATCCAGATGGCCAACAGACACATGAAAAAATGCTCCACATCACTCGGCATCAGAGAAATACAAATCAAAACCACAATGAGATACCACCTCACACCAGTCAGAATGGCTAAAATTAACAAGTCAGGAAATGACAGATGCTGGCGAGGATGCAGAGAGAGGGGAACCCTCCTACACTGTTGGTGGGAATGCAAGCTGGTGCAACCACTCTGGAAAACCGTGTGGAGGTTCCTCAAAAAACTGAAAATAGAGCTACCCTATGACCCAGCAATTGCACTACTGGGTATATATCCTAAAGATACAAACGTGGTGCTCCAAAGGGGCACGTGCACCTGAATGTTTATAGCAGCAATGTCTACAATAGCCAAACTATGGAAAGAACCTAGATGTCCATCAACAGATGAATGGATAAAGAAGAAGTGGTATATATACACAATGGAATACTATGCAGCCATCAAAAGAAATGAAATCTTGCCATTTGCGGCGACGTGGATGGAACTAGAGGATATTATGCTTAGCGAAATAAGTCAATTGGAGAAAGACAACTATCATATGATCTCCCTGATATGAAGAAGTGGAGATGCAATGTGGGGGGTTTGGGGGGTAGGAAAAGAAAAAATGAAAGAAGGTGGGATTGGGAGGGAGACAAACCATAAAAGACTCAATCTCAAAAAACAGACTGAGGGTTGCTGGGGGTAGGGGGGGATGGGAGAGGGTGGTGCGGATATGGACATTGGGGAGGGTATGTGCTATGATGAGTGCTGTGAAATGTGTAAACCTGGCAATTCACAGTCCTCTACCCCTGGGGATAAAAATACATTATATGTTTATTAAAGAAAATAAATAAATTTAATAAAATAAGAAAAAAATTTATTTATTTGACACAGAGAGAGAGAGATCACAAGCAGGCAGAGAGGCAGGCAGAGAGAGAGGGGGAAGCAGGCTCCCTGCTGAGTAAAGAGCCTGATGTGGGTCTCGATCCCAGGACCCTGAGATCATGACCTGAGCCGAAAGTAGAGGCTTAACCCACTGAGCCATCCAGGTGCCCCTGACTTTTTTTTCTAAGAAGAGGAAGACACTCGAGGGATGCTCACACATAGGAAAAGCTATGTGAAGACACAGCAGGAAGGTGGCCATCTACAAGTCAGAGAAAGAGAGAAAGAGAAATCAAATTTGTGGATACCCTACTCTGAAATGTCTAGCCTCTAGGCTGCAAGACAATACATTTTTGTTGTTCAAGTCACCCTGTCTGTGCTATTTTGTTATGGCAGTTCTGGAACACTAATCCAGTAGGTTTGGGATGCGCTCAAGAATTTTCCTTTCTAACAAGTCCCCAGATGCTGCTGATGTTGCTGGTCTATACTTCATGAACCACTGGGCTTGAAAATCTTTGAGAAATTAAAATAAACTAATATTAATATAGTACTTCCTGTCCTGAGTCAAACTGAGTGAACTAAGCTTCTTAGTTTTCCCTGCTCCCCTGCCCGCTTCTTTCTAAGGTTCTTGGTTTTTCTCCAAAAACCCCAAATCTAAATTGAGAGAAATACTTAGTAGTTCCAAAAAAAAAAAAAAAAAAAAAAGCAAAAGTAAAACAGAATGAGTTGTTCACTTAGTGCAGGTGTCAAGTAGGGAGTGGGAAGAACGTTAGACTGGGAGCCTAGAGAGTTAGAAGTCTGAAAGCTGCGGCTGTGTCTGGATTCTGCCCGAAGCTACCTATAAGACTAGGATAAATTTAGAACAAAGGTTTCTATTTGTACAAAAATGGCATTCAATTAAATGGGTTTTAACGTTCCATACAGTTCCATTATTTTGTAGTTTATCCAGTAGATGTTAATGAACTCCTGAGGAATGCTGGAATTCTAAATTCTGAATTCTCCAGAGTATGGAATATTTTTAACACTTTCCCCTTTCCCAAATCAGTCAAAGACCAGTGATAGTAGTAATAATAACGAATATGGGGACTTCCAAAGGGGCACCTCGGAAGAAGGGCACTCCTCTTCCCCATCAGGCTTCTAAACTTGTTGAGAAATAAGAAAAATGAGAGAAGCAGAGTGTAAATATCACCTTGATTATAAGTAGAAGCCGCATTGGAAGATCTTCCCCCACCAACCGTGACAATGCTGAACCAGGACAGGCTTCCCACGTAAGATTTAAGGCAGAAAAGCAGAACCTATCTTTGCTCTCTGTGATTTTGGTGGTGATGCTTGCTCCTTAGAGCTGAGTGTTGAATAGATATTCATTCCAGATGTACTAATCAGAGTTTTCCTCAGAGGCAGAGCAAATAGAACATGGAGAGAGGTCAGGGCAGGTCTCTAGACCTGGAAGGAAACCCCTCTGTGATGGATAAGCTCTATCTCCTACGGTCCCTACCATCCCATGAAACTGATGAGGTTTGTTACGGTGAACCACTTACCCAAGGCCAAACAGCTGAGAAGGGGCAGAGCCAGGCCTGGGGCCCAGTTCTGATTGCCTCCAGAATCAGCATTTCTAATGCCTCTGCCAGTTTTCTCTGCGGAGATGGAACTTGGCCGTGCACGGTCAAATTCTCATACTGATAAATGAGGAAAGCTAGACCCAGGTTAAAAGCCTGGGCTTAACTGGGATAATCAACCATCGTAACAGCTGTTTTCCTTGGATATCTGCTCATCCAATTTTAAAGGAAGAAATATATTCCCTGCTTTTCTGATTCCTGACCTCATGCCATTGTGCTAGGCCTGGGGACGTTTCTGATTTCCTTGGTATATTCCTGTTACCAGAGAGCTGTAGTGGTTTTTGTTTTTCCACAAATACAAGGCTATTATAACACTTTTTTAAAAAAAACTCTGAGTAACTGGGCTAAACAGGCATATTGTTTCCCAGCTTTCTTCTCTCTAGTTAAAATATATCCTATGCTCTTTAGAGTCTGGGGAAGACTACTGCCCTTTAAATCCCTCCAGAACTTTTGCATTTAAAAGCTAGATGGACAAAGAAGCTTATAAAAGTAAAACTCATGTTCAATTCATATTCATATATAAACAAAAATACTAGTAACAAAAGATGCCTTTGCAGGAACAGATTTATCCTAAATCTGGATACAATGAACTCCTTTTATTTCCTTAGAAAAGCAGATCTTTGGCCACATTTGGTGGAATATCTCTCTCGTGAGTTGACAAAATTATTTTCAGCCTATATTTTGATTATGTGAAATGATGGAGATTGGATTCTTCATCATTTTTTCTTTAGGTATTATTTGTACATAATATTCGCTAGTGTCTAGCACAAGGCTGACATACAGTCCTATTCATGTGGTTACTCTTTCATTGATCCTGACTTGGTTCTTTAAAAATGTAATGTTCTAGTATTTATATCACCAAATATCATAGAATTTCACGTTTCAAGACAATCAGAGATTGATTTGGAAGCATTACTTTTAGGTTAATTAGCATACTGATCATATAGTAGATAATAATAGGAGATTTTCATCTTCTCTCTGGTCATATCCCTGTCAATATACCATGCTAGATAATTTTTACAGGTATGAAAGTTTGTAAGAATGGGTAAAAATGGGGAAAAGTTGTATTACTATATAGAGAACACTTGATCTCTGACATATTCGTACATCTTATATACTTCCGTTAAGGGAGGTTCGGGTAAAATTTCCAGAGAAATATTGGAAATAACTGACATTACCCTTTCTGTTCTATATGCTATATTAATTTGCTTCCACAGTCTATCATACAATTTTTAAAAGGGCAATATTTTATAAAAAGTTGTAGCAAGTACTGGGTTGTTGGATTATCTGCTGTGCTATTTTCTCCAACCATTGCTACTCCTTCCCTCTTACTGGGAAGGTCAGTCTAGGCTTTTCTTTCTTGTCTTTTTCGGTTTTGCCTTTCCAAAACTTTAATCAGCTCTTTAATTTTTAGATGTTTTCATATTCTGTTTTCAGTGACATACCATTTTTCATATACCATTTCAGTTCTGAACTTTAACAATCATACACCAACTAAATAAAGCCAGTTTTCGGTTTAAACTTTTTGGTATTCTGACATGTATGTATCTGGCTATTGGAAGTTAACTTAATGGAAATTGATTTGTTTTGATGAAATTAATACATGAAATGGAGTCACTGGTTCACTCATTTGACTTACAGTTATTGAGTACCTACTCTGTGCAAAGGTACCATTGTAACTGCCACAGGATGTACAGCAACGTAGTCATTAATTATAAATCTCTAGGAGGTCACACACTATGTCTAGGACCATATCCCAGTTGTGTCCTCAGTAGCCATGATGGTTGGCACATGGTCGGTACTTAGGAACTAATAACCTGAACAAATGAATATCTGATATACCTTAATCTCATTTATCACTTAGTCCTCCATAAGAATTTTTAAAAGAATTTTCTTGTTCTTGTCATTTGAATTGTCTTTGCCATAAATTTTTAAACAGAAAATGTTTTCCATAATTATCAGTTTATTTAAATAAATTTTGGTTGATAAGTAGAAGATCATGAAGATAATGAGTCTATACAGTATAAAATTTATAGTGCCTAAAGTCATTAATAACTGCATAGCAATATTATATGTGACAAAAGACCATTTCTTTTTTTTTTTTTTTAAGATTTTTTTTTTATTTGTTTATTTGACAGAGAGAGATCACAAGTAGACAGAGAGGCAGGCAGAGAGAGAGAGAGAGGGAAGCAGGCTCCCTGCTGAGCAGAGAGCCCGACGCGGGACTCGATCCCAGGACCCTGAGATCATGACCTGAGCCGAAGGCAGTGGCTTAACCCACTGAGCCACCCAGGCGCCCCACAAAAGACCATTTCTATACAGTTCAAATTAATGAGAAATTTCTCATTAAGAACTTTTTTTTGGAGTTATTTTTATTTTTCAGTGTTCCAAAATTCATTGTTTATGCACCACACCCAGTGCAATAACTTACTTTTAAAAAAGCTCGCCATTTAAAAAAATAATGCAAGCTGGCACTATCACACCATTTAAAAAAATAATGCAAGCTGGTAAACACTGGAAAACATCATGGAGGTTTCTCAATAAGTTAAGAATAGAGCTACCCTATGATTCAGCAATTGTACTACAAGAGATTTACCACAAATATACAAATGTAGTGACCCAAAAGGACATGTGCACCCCAATGTTTATAGCAACAATGTCCACAATAGCCAAACTGTGGAGGGAGCCAAGAAGTCCACCCATACATGAATGGATAAAGAAGATGTAGTGTACACACACACACTCACACACAAACACCCAAGGGAATATTACTCAGCCATCAAAAGATGAAATCTTACCATTTACATTGATGGGCATGGAACTGGAGGGTATTATACTGAGTGAAAAATGAATCAGAGGACAATTATCATATGGTTTCACTCATATGTGGAATACAAGAAACAGCAAAAAGGATCATAGGGGAAGGGAAGGAAAACTGAATGGGAAAAAAATCAGAGAAAGAGACAAACCATGAAAGACTCTGAGCTCTAGGAAACAAACAAGGTTGCTGGAGGGGAAGCAGGTGGGGGGATGGGGTAACTGGGTGACAGGCATTAAGGAAGGCCCATGATGTGTTGAGCACTGGGTATTATATGCAACTGATGAATTACAGAACTCCGCATGTGAAACAAATGATGTACTACATGTTGGTTAATCAAATTAATATAAAAATAAATTAAAAAAATAAAGAACAATAAAGCAATGGAACCATGCCACAGAGATTTCCTAATTATGGTGCTTAGAATCAGTAGAAAATGAGGATGCCAGAGCTTATATTAGCAGTTAAGTTCGCAGCTTGAGGTTTACTGGAACTTTCTCTACATTCTCATGGGAGGCAGAGTGTGGTGGTGGTGAGGCATGCGTTCTCTTTGGGTGTATGCTTACAAATCTCCAATTAGTTTGAATATATGTGCATTGTTGAGGTTGGGGAGATAGAGGCAAGGAACATAGCTGGAGAATTTTGCCCCAGCTCTCTTCACTGTTCTTACAAGATGGGAGTAGAGTCATTTTCCCCTAAGAGTGGCCGTCAAGGTTTAAGCAGTATTATGCTCATTTTCCACAATGCCTGATCTCCAATTGTCTGATTACATCTCCCATCATTCACTCCCTCACATGTCATCTTCATGTCTTTGCTCAGGCTTGACAAGGTCTTTTCCTCCTTTAGTTTGCTGTTACTCTGCCTGGAATGCTCTCCTCTGATCTCCCCATGGCGTCTTCCTTCTCATCTCCAGGTCCCTGCTCAAATGTCACTTCCTACCTGGTCTGACCATCCCCTCTATTATTTAAAATAGCTCCTCTGCTTCCCGGTCACCCTCCATTCTTGTGCAAGCCTGAGCTCTTTGACCTCAGATCCCATCCTTGCCCACCTCCCACTGACTGTCGGACTTTGGTGCTGACTACTGCAGGCTGTAATTGCCAGGCTGCCGTGTCACTGGCTTCCTGGAACATTTGATCAATGGTGGCACTGATGCAGACATGGAAGGAATTTGCCTCCCCCTCTGTCTGGAGCCGTGTCTCCAGCAACCTCTATTTTTTTCTCTGTCGTTCCAGCTTACTCCTTCAGGTGCCCTGTGGTTCCAGCTTCCTCCGGCTGACTGTAGTCTTTAGATTCTGGTTAACACAACCTCCTCTCTTTGTCCCTCCAGTCTAGGAGTGACCGTGATGCCCTGTTGTTGCTAATCTCTGGAAAGTCTCATCATCCTATTTCATTCTTCAGCTCTTCCACTAATTCATTACCTTTGTTTTAAAAAGAGCATTTCCTTGATTACATACTAACAGAATCTTATTGCTCTGCCCAATTTTCTTTAAAATTTTTATTAGTAACTACAATGTTACTTTGTTTTGTTTTGTTTTGTTTTTTTTTTTGTTTTGCTACCTGTAGTGCCTGCACTACACTGCCATTAGTGTTTCACCTTAGCAGGATGTAAGAGCCAAGAGGACAGATACTCTGTCTTATTTATCACTGTATTCTCAGTATCTAGCACAGTGCCTGGCATGTGGTAGTTGCTCAATAAACATTTTTTGAGTAAAATAAAAGTCTAGATAAATTTCTGCAAGTTTCAAGTTCAGGACCAGTAGCAGCACATGGTGTTTTCATACTAATTAGTTTGGGTTTTTGTTTTACGGACAAAGAACAAGACTGAGAGAGAGTTCCAGTGCATGTGTAAAGGGGTGGGAGGGGCCAAGGGAGGGGGAGAGAGAGAATCTTTAGCAGACTCCACACCCAGCACACAGCCCCACAAGGGACTTGATCTCATGACCCTCAGATCATGACCTGAGCCGAAATCAAGAGTTGGACGCTTAACTGACTGAACTACTCAGGCACCCCACTAATTATTTCTTTAAACACCAAACCTAATGAAAAGATTATTTATTTTCTAATCCAAATGAAAATAGGAGTGTTTTGATTTGCTTTAGAGGAGGGTGAGAAAAAGCATCTAAGACATTTGATTGTATGAGATTCGGAGTTCTAAGCTGGATCAAGATTTTTATAAATCCAAATGGATTATTCCTATAAGGCTGTGGTGCCCCCATTCTTAACAAAATAGTCTTTTATATATGGGTGTGTATGTACTTTTAAATCATAATCTTAATAAGGGCTAATTGTTTGATTGACTTGACAATACCGTGATTCCTTTCAGTTTGGCTGGCATCAACAAAAACGCAGGGAACTTACTTTGCAGATAAAACGGACACACTGCTTTTTGTCCTAAACAATATCCTAATGAATATCAGACAAATGTTTTATTCTATTGGTGGCATCATTCTTAATGACTCTACTATTGAAGACTTTTTCAGTTTGCTAAAGACAATGCTACTTTTGGATACTCGTATCAGCTTTTATGGAATAATCAAGACCCAAAGATATTAAAACTTAAATTACTGTTTGGTCAGGAGCTGTAGAAAAGCAAGTCTTGGCATACTATATTTATTTATTAGTTTATTTATGAATCTACCTATGCACCTCTCTACTATTCATTCAGTAGTTTGCATTTCTGCCCCATTCTCCAGTTCAAAAAGCAGTTTCAAAGGTTATACTTATAGCAATACAAATTATATACAGGATAAAGAGAATGAATTAATAGCTGTAACGATTGGAACAAAGGTAAATAATAATTAGCAAGGGAAACTAGAGAGAACTTTAGTATACAGAAAGCATGCCATAAGATTTTTAATAGTTCCTAGAGGTAGGTTAATAGTTGGTTTTGAGTTTTCTAGCAATCAAAACAGGGAAAGAGTCTGATGATTTAAAAGTTCATAGTATCAGAGTGCCTGGGTAGCTCAGTGGGTTAAGCCTCTGCCTTCGGCTCAGGTCATGATCTCAGGGTCCTGGGATCGAGCTGCGCATTGAGGTCTCTGCTCAGCAGGGAGCCTGCTTCCCCCTCTCTCTCTGCCTGCCTCTCTGCCTCCTTGTGATCTCTGTCTGTCAAATAAATAAATAAAATCTTTAAAAAAAAAGTTCATAGTATATATAGAGCTAACATATGAAAAGTTACTGAGAAGAAGCTAAGCCCTTCCAGGTACTAAAATCTGAAAGGATTTTCCAGTGAATTCTCATAAAGGGGACACTGTGTATCCTTTGAAAAAAAAAAAAAAAAAAAAGAGTGAGAGACACTGCCTGCTCAAGAAAGCACAAGGGAAATGTGAGAAATGATTTCAAATGTGGTAGGGTGTAAGAAGTGGACAGCCTGTCACTGCCCCAGCACAGATGGGCTGAGTGCATGCCCCAGAGAGAAAGCCTGAGAGTTTTGTTATATACCATCTAGTGAAGTCCTCTAATTTGATAAGCGAGGCATCTGTGTTCAGGATGGATAAACAGCTTTCCAAAAGTCATGCAGTATAGATGAAATGAAAGAGTTTGGATTCTAATGAATGTCTCTGACTCCACAGTCCGTGTTTTTCCAACACACTGGGTAAAATAATACAACCTGATTTTATTTCCCCAGTTTCATAAATCAGTTATAGTTGGAAAAAGGCAGTTTATAGGTGTTGCCAAGACTCTGAGTCAGCAAACTGGTAGGAAACGAAGAGCCTAGATGTGCAGGAGCTAAAAAGCAGGAGTCTGAGTGTTACTGCAGGGAAGAAAATAGATGTTGAATCAGACAGAGCTGGTATGCATTCTGTCTCTGCCATCTACCAGCTGTATGACTTAGACAAGTTATTTATCATTTTAGAGATTCCATTTCCTTATCTACAATAATGGGAATAGAGGTACAAACACTGAAGGACTATTTCAAGAATGCACTAATGTGCATATAACAATTGAGAGACAGCAAGTACCCTGTGATGCTGGCCTTTACTATAATTACAAAGTCAAAGAAGTAATTAAGAAAGCAAGTAGTTCAATGCATATATAGAATTTGAAGTCAGAACAGTAAAAGTAAACAGGAAAGTAAAATACCAAACTAGAAACAAAAGTCACAATTATAAAGGCCAAATCCAAACTTAAGATCAAGAGGCCAAGTGTACAGAAGGTGGCAGAGGGAGGAGGACAGAGTAACATTCTAATTGTCTGGAATGGGAAAGGCTCAATTTGATGCATCATTATGTTTAATTCAGGAATTTTTCATTTGCTTCTCCTGGCACAGGAGCCTGTCCCAGCACTGGATGGATGGGGAGGGTAATGCTCATTAAAAGGAAAATGGGAGCAGACCCTGACCAAACAAGACAAAGAATGCTACTGTAAATCTCACCAAAGGAAACACACGTTCCCCACATGCTAATTTGAGTGCACACACATCTGAACTCAGCCGTGGAAGCCGGTGGCAGACTGTCCAACCTCGGGTGTGCTGTTTCATTGAAGTCTAATTATTCATAAAATGTCACAGGAAGAAAACAGTGACTGAGAAGAAATAGTACAAATGCAGCCCTATGTTCTATCACTCATCATTTTAAATTTAAATATTATATCGATTTTTTTAGTCAACATGGATGATATCAAGATTTCTCATTGCATCTTCACTAGAAAAAAATTAGTGTATTATATTCCCTGAATCAATTCAGTTAAGTTGGTATGGCATTGTTGTATTTATTTTTGAGATGAAGAAACAGAGCTACATACAGGATCAAAAAACCTTATGATTAAGTTTTGTAAAAGAACATGCCAAAATTCTTAGTATGTCAGCCAGAACCTCCACAAGTAGTCCCTTATTTCCTTTCAGATTTTTTTTTTATTTCCATCTTCATAAATGGTATATTCTGATCTAACCTAGTACTCCAGAATTACTCCTTACACTTCCCTCCTTTTCTATATCTGTTCACATTTTCCTCAGCCAGCAGGGATGTATCCCTTCCCTTCCCCCTTTTGAATGTTGAAATCCTAGTAATCTTAATTTTTCTTGTGCTATGGAATCTTCCCAAGTCTCCCCAGATCAATTAATTCCACTTTATTTATACTTCCTTTTTGGCTGTTGAATCAAGTTTTGCATCCACTTCTCCCCACAACTTCAGAGTGCTAAGCACTGGCACTAAATTCTGAGTAATACAAAAAGAAAAAAAAAAAAATCCCCAAACAAACAAACAAAAATCATTCTTGCCTTCTTCTAACTTACAGTTAAGTGGGGGAGACAAATACGAAACAAATTAATATGAAGTAAATACATAATTGTACAATATAGCCAGTGTTATAAAGACAAGCAAAAGTATACTAGAAGACGGGCTAAGGGCTAACAAGGGACCTAGTTAGATGTAGGGAGAGAGGGGGAGGAGAGCATTTCTGAGGTAATGTTTAAGCTAAGAGCTGAAGGTTGAGTATGTTTATTGCACGTATTTGCAATATTGGGGTATTTTCTTGCTACAGCTAAGTTCCCATATGGATACTGATTTTTATTTCCTCTACAGGACCTCTAGGATATTGATTGTTGGCTGGTTCAAAAAAAATATTGCATGCATTGAAAGGGAGCTGCCCACTTAGTAAACACGTACCCTGGTAAATTCATCTTGGTTCTGAATAAATGTTTTAAGTTCTCTCTTGTCTTGAACCGGACACTTTGGACCGAGTTCTTGACAGATCAGGAGGCACCACAATGGGTGTAAGGGGAGAAAGCATGTTTGTTGCTGGGCAGATCTTCACCGCAAGACAAAGCTCAGGAGATGTGAACTCCAACTCTTCTCATATGAGTTTTCAGTCTCTCAGGAAAGTGTCAGGAGGGCATTCCATGTGTAATCTTTGTCCTCATAAAGGATGAAGGGGTTTTCTCATCAAATTAGGAAAGATCAGTTTAAAATGTCAAAACATAGAGACTGTTGTTACTAGAGCACATTTAATACTTCTTTCTTTTCTTTTAGTGGGAATGTCTTTATTCCAATTTACCTATTTGGATTTTTAGTATTACTGTCGCCATGATAAATATATAAACTATGTGCTATTTAGCCATCCTCACCAAAACTGAATTTCTAATTAGATTCCTCTATTTGTCAAGCCTTCTTTGGCAAGAGAATAAGGTTGATTTCAGATTAGAGTTGCTAAATCCTATTGCACTGCATTTGGAGAAGACTGAACAGGAGATACGAAGGCATTTGGCTACAACACGAAATGTGCACTGATTTCCAGGGTGGATCCCATTAGTCTGGCTGGGGAAGTGTGGATTTTCATCCTCTCCATTTGTCTTTGCTTCAGCTTAAATGTGACTTTCAGTATAAAGCATCCAGTGCTCCTCTTCTGGGACTGATGAAAACCCAAACAAGTAATCTGGGGAAGAACATGAATCTGGATCTTCATAGCAAGGCATAGCTAGCGTATTGGAGAGCAAAACCCAGCCCTCTCCTTCCCAAAGAAAATCTAACTCTCATTCTCCTTCCAGGCAGGGCAGACCTCAAGACCTTTTGGGAAGAGTGGTAATTATTATCTTTAAGTAATTCAGTACAAGAATATGATGGTGTTAGGCTGGAAGTAAAAGAACTTTACAAAAGAAGACTCTTACCAAAATGGAGAAGGTTTCAGCATGACAGGATATCTGCTTCAGCTAAAATATATCTCCCCACATTAAAAACACATTTAATAGTTTGTATAGACTGATGAGAAAATTAGCATTATTTTCTCTTATTCCTTTTTGCCCAGAAAGCATAACTGAGTACTCTGTTGTTGCGACATATTGTGATCTTTCTTGAGACATTTTCCAATTAGTGGTATTGCCTCCTTAGGTGTGAGCTCGACAGTTTAAATGAGAGCCTCTGTTCAAAGACATATTTCATGCTGTGTCACTTTATCAGAAGAGCAATCTGCCATTTTCTGACAGCCAGGGACTTGTGGCTAGAATCAGTGATACCTTTAAAAAGAACTCATTATCAGTTCAACGAACAAAATATGCATTTTAAAATAGTGCGGATTTTAATTTTCAATGTCAGTGATTTTTGCCTGAGTGGGTGTGATGTGTGAGGGATCAGCTGAAGCATTTTCAAATATTTGATATTTCAGGAGATTAGCAAAGTTAGATGGTCAAGGATCACCTTCATTCTTCTTGGGATAAACCAGCTGTTCTTTTCTTATGAGTAGTGCTACTTTGAAGAAAGATTGAGAAAAAAGATGAAGACACGTTTCTATGTCCGAGAAGTCATCTTTTGAGGGACAAGGGGGGGTCATTAGTGGCCATGAAGTTATCTTATATAAATATCGTCAACAGACTTCAGCTAAGCATTAAAGATGAATGAAATATGGACTATGTTATATGGTTTTGACTAATTCTAAAAAGTTCTTCACAGTTCTGTGACATTGAAGTCAAATTCACATCCTGTGAGAAGTCAGCAAATGGAAAAAAACAAAGCAAAACAAAACCAGAATGGGAAGAGGTTAGAAGAACAGCATCCTGCCAGCTGACCTAAGGACATTTTTAGACAAACAATTCTAATCACTGATGGCCTGTGGCAGATTATTTACACATGTCTAGTGTTGGTTATTGTATGGTTGCTTCAAATTATGTCAGCTATGGAAGGTGAAATTCTGAGGGTGCCAGATTGAAACCTCATTTGAGAGAATCTCACATTCCACAATGACTAATGACTGAAAATTCAGGCTTGATGGGGGAAGGGAGAGAAGCGGAAGCACAATGAAATAACACTGGACTCAGAATAGTTGTTATTTTTTAGAAGGACACTTTGAAACTGATCACTTATATTAAAGCCCATATAGGCCTATCAAAGGCACTGTTATGGGATTTCATGCCATCCATCTGGCCAAATACTATCTATAAACCTCTAATATATCCATCAGAAAGTGTTTGCACTCACAGTGAATTGAAAAGATTTTGGAAATACCAGGAGAAATTTTATGTTAAGACTGTCTTCTGACAGAATATGCAAAATTTAAAAAAAAATGAGCGAGATGAATCCATTTTCCCTGTCATTTCTCACCAAAATGCTTTTTCCTAATGTGGGTCTATGTCAATGTTGGCTCTTTTGGTGATGGGAGGCAGAGCTGATTTATCTAAAAGGTTTTGGAGTCTCAGTGGCTTGTGTCGGAAATTCAACTTCTCCACTTGACTGGAATCCATTTAAAAGTTTATTTTGGATAGTTATAAGTATGACTGCTCAAGTGGGGAACCTAGGCAGCAGTCTCAACCTCTCTACTTGAACACTTTTCCAAACCACTTATCAAACCCCAAACATCTGATCTCTTAAGTAGTTCCCAATCATCACCTTCCCACCAAACATTCCATCACGGTCCCTGCTACTGCCATAGACCTTTATCACTGCTTACTTGGGCATCAGAGAGAACTTCTTTGGACTCCTTATCTCTTGTCTTATTCCTTTGTAATTCTTTCTACACATTACCGAAAAATACAGTATTTTAAAAATGCCAATCTGATCTTGTTATACCATGTGTTAGGGTACTTCAGTGGCTTTCTTTAACTTCCAGCATAAAATTGTATACAAGACTCCCTAGGAGGCTCCCCCGCTGACCCTGTCCCCCCATCCTGCGCATGCATGAATGGGCGCATGTGCTTACACGCGCGCTCACACACACACACACACACACACACACACACACACCCAGCAGTCTAACTCTCACTGGTCCTGACTATGCAACTGAAATGGAATTTCCTCTAGGAAATTTTTCCTTATTCACCATAATGAATTGGGTTTACATTCTTCATGTCTCTATAACACAAATCCACACCTCTTTCTTAAGCACCTAGGCACTGTTTTTCCTGTTAGTTTTCAGGAATGATTTTGTCATGAGAATGTAACCTCTTTGAGGTAGTATTTGTGTCTTCTGTAGACACTTTTCGATGCCTGCCAAAGTGTCAGGCAACATCACTAACAAGCTATAAAAATTTGTCATAGGATGAATGTGTAAGACTGAAGTGTTACTAATTCTAGGGACATCTGTATTTTGAGAAAGACTAAATACTTACATTAAGGAAATGAGTCTCAAATTGTGGAATTACAGGCTTAGGCCAACTGCTAACTGAGATGTGTATTTGTGTACAAGTACCGTGCTGTGCCAGTTTGTGTGTTGCAGGTATGGTAAGAATAAGAGGAGGTTAAGGATGGAGGTGATAGGGATGTCTCAAAGTGCTTTGAATAATATCAGGTGGTTGGCTATTCCATCAACTAGGCATATGGCTAATGTAACTAATTTGATTATTAGTCATAGTGACTTAAATGCATTACAGATTATTCTTCTCTTGTGGTGAGTAGTGTGGAGGTAGATATTTGCTGGTTTAGTGGCTCAAAAATGTCAGGACAGACGTCTGTGATTCTCTTATTCTTCTTTGTATGGTCCCCAAAGGGCCGTCAGAATTCTAGTCATATTCCAGATGGGAAGCAGGAGAAAATGTGGAAGGGCAGAAAGGAGAGTGCCAAGGGAAAATGAGGACTTACCATGTCACTTTAGGGAGCTGTGTGGAACCACCCAATTAAATAACTGTTTCATTATATTTCTCCTTACTAAGTTTAAGTTTTCATCCTTACTAAGTTTAAGGATGAACTTCTTGACCCTTTCGGAAAAATCAGTAAATATAAGCATATGAATTGTGTTCCAGATAAAAACTTATTGTTTAACTTATTGATCCATTTAATTGTGCATAATTTTATTCTATCCACTCAATTCAATCAATAAAACCCTCAACTTGTCAGGATTATTTACCCAAAGTTATTGATTAAGTACTTACTCTGTGTCAGACACTGTGTTTATCTCTGAGGATGTAGAATATAAGAAATAAGAAAATGTAAGAGACTGGGACAAACTTCTTGCCCTTCAGAAGCCCATTGCTTAGTGGATGAAATAAATAACATGTAATGCTTACATTCTATGAGCAAGACAAGCCTTAGGAGTTTGGACACGTAGCATCCAGACCCACTCCAGTTTGGGCAGAGGAGGACAAAAAATAAGAAGACCTCCATGAAAGAACTGATAGCTCATCTATTTTCTCTCTCTCTCTCTCTCTTTTTTTTTTTTTTTTTTAAAGAGAAGGAGTTGAGGAAGCATGACAGTAGTTCTAAGCAGATTAAATAACAGATGTTCAGAGGTGCCTGAGTGGCTCAGTCTGTTAAGCATCCAACCCTTGGTTTCAGCTCAGGTCATGATATAGGGATCGTGGAGCCCAACCTTGGGCTCCACACTCAGCAGGGAGGTGTGGGCTTATGGTATACTACAACATCAGTAAGCCCTGGATATACTCTCAAGGATTACATTTGTATACTTGTATAAATCATTAAATTCTGAAATATTATTCTTGCAATATAATTTCTTTTTCAAAACTGTTAACTCCTGGAGCAGAGAACCAGACAGCTATACCCGGATGTGGATGCTGATGATCGCCCTGACTCACTCACTGAGTGGCTACTATCTGAACGCCACAAAGAATATGTAGAAGTGTGATGAGTTTAGGGTAAAATATGTGCTTGAGACATCTGGGGAACAGCTTAATAGAAAGAGAAAGTAGGCAGTGTGATAAACAATCTTGGAGCTTAAAAGTAAGATCTGGGATAAAAATATAGATGTGAATTCCTTCATCTATCCCACAAATATTGATCACATAATGACAGATGTTGGAAATAAATGATAAATCAGAAAAAAATGCCTTACCTTTAAGAAGTTTCCATTGTAATCATGGAGACAGAGAAATAAAGGTTTTAAAGTGACTATAGGTGGCATTTAAAACTAGGAAGCTAGATTGCTTCCAAACTGCAGAGAAAGTATGTCAGGCAAGAAGGGATGACTCATCATGAGTTCTGAAGCGTCCTAACTTTTGAAGGAGAATGGTGGTAGGAAAAGAGGGATTCAAAACAGAAATTGAAAAGCGACATCTGAAAAGTCATGAAATCAGAAAAGAGTGGTACCACAGCCCTTGAGAGAAGTGTGAGTTTGGCAATGGGAGTCAAAGGTCTCACTGGTTAAAGTAAGGGCCAGGCAGCTCCAGAGTGAAGGTGCCCAACAGACTGAGGAAATTATGAGTGGTCTGGGCACGAGCAATTCAACGAGTTGTCAAAAAGCAGAAATATTTCAGTTTGAGGAGTAAATGGGAGGTGAAGAAGAGACAACAGGTGTCTCCTGCTCCTTTTAAGAAGTGTGGCTACGGTGGGAAGGAGAGAAATAGGGGAATGTAGACTTGAGAAAGGCCTTTTAATAACATTGGATTAAGAAGGAGTCCATACATTGGGGAGGGTATGTGCTATGGTGAGTGCTGTGAAGTGTGTAAACCTGGTGATTCACAGACCTGTACCCCTGGGACTAATAATACATTATATGTTTATAAAAAAATTAAAAAAATTTAAAAAAAGAGTGCATAGACAGGACAAGTTTAAATGTATGAAGAGATAATTTAAGGAATAACATCCTCAAGGAATTCAGAGAAAATGGGATCTGGAGAGAGGGTGAGAAGAATTAGCCAGTAGTTGGGTATTTCTTTTACTGAAACCAGAGAGAACATGAAGTTCAAGAATTTGGGTACGAATGTGTCTAGGTGAGGTGAGACGGTACCTAGCCAATGGCCTGTATCTCTCTTTGAAGGGGACCCAAGAAGCTTTAAGACTTGAGATCTTCCAGAGAATGCTGAAGGTCTAAAATGCTGTTAGAGAGAGTTGGAGAGAGTTGCTTAAAGTCCATCGAAGGAACGCCAGATGGTCCTGAGATCCTGTCTGAAGTTAAGAGACCATGATATTTTTCTTGGTTCCAGCTCCCATTACTGAGTCTTCTCCAGAGTAGCTAAGAATTTAAGTTTAGGAGCTTAGGGAGGCCAGAGTTTAATACATTGCTCTGGGGCTGAGCGCAGTTTGGCTGGGAAAGTAAGGGAATAAGGAATTTGAGGGTATAAGCAGGAAAAAAAAAAAAAGAGTCCAAGTCAGGGCCTTTTAGATTTTTCCTCCTTAAAAATTTGCACTGTCTTCTACTGCTACCACACACTGATGTAGTGAGGTAAAGCTCTTAGCACTTCACAGGCTGGGCATGGCTGGGATAGGCAGAGATCTCAGGCTTGTTATCTCTAGCAGCCTCAAGCATTCATTGTATTAAGGCAAAAGCCAAATTTAATTAATAAAACTGTTATCTTTTTCTATTGTGTTATGCAAATCTTTGGGAAGTACTGGTTTAGGCAGTTTATGAGATCTTTGCAGGTTAGGAATGGCAGTGATGCCCCCAGAAAGCTCTGATTTAGAGGAAATAGATGTTTCCAAGGGTCAAAACCCAAGAGTAAGGGGAATGACCGTCATTGGGAAAGGATGCTGCGACCAAAGAGAAGAGAGATGAAAATTTCAAAGACTTGGCTCAAGTGTAATTAGCTGAACTGGAGTGGAGGAGAGGGGCAAAGATCAGGTTTGGGTAAGATTTTCCCCAGAGACATATCATTTCACCTGGGATAATGCCAGTCAACACTGCCAAATCTCTTTATTCTCCTCATCCCTCCCTTTTCTCCTTTTGTTCTGGTGAGATTTAATCAGGGATTTCATTTGAAGGATTCAGGGGGGATTGAAACTGAAAGATTATCAGACACCAGGGCAGCTCTCAGGATCAGAGCTAATTGTTCTCTTTTTGTCATTTGAACAAGTAGTTCCACAGCTAAAAGCAAGTTTGGGGGCCATGTATCAAAAGCAGTAGATCTACTAAATATACTTCAGGGAACCCCATATATATATAGATAGATATATCTATATCTATATCTATATATAATATATATTCTAGTTATTTCAATTGAGACTAAAGCTGTTGTAAATTCTGTTATCAAAAACATTTTTTTTCTAATTTAAATTCCCTTTTCCCCACCTCATAAACCACAAGAGTATAAATCTTATTTTAAGATCTGACTTTTCAGAGCATCTTTGTTGTGGGTGATATCATTGACTTTTAATGTCTACAGCTTTTCTATATTGATTTTCCTGTGCAAAATGACTCACATCAGCTAACTGGAATTTGTTTATTGGAAACTATCCTGAAATCATACTTTGTTGCATAGAAATATCTTCAGACAATTCCAAGTCCATACTGTGCTCAATAAACACTTTTAATCCAGGTGAGGCCGCCTGTGATTCTGTGATTGGTCACAGTAATAGGTTCTATTCCTGTGGCCTCCACTTTTTACTTCAAAGACATAGCTTAGAAGTATATTTGTATATAAGAGATTTTTGTTTCTTTGTTCTAAGTTAACTTCCAGGGACGCCTCCTTTGGAAATCCAGTGCTGTTCTTACACCATGAAGCCAGAAGAGAATTCCCTTATTTCTCTTCCTGCTCTTTTATTTTCTTATCATCCTTCCTTTCTTTCCCCTTTTTCCTTTCCTTTTTTCTCTTTGTGCTGCAACTTGAGTTAATTCCTTAAAGGCTCTTTTTGAGGAATTGTGTCTTTAGTTAGATAACAACTAGGTTCTAGACTATGGCTAGTGTTACCCAAAATTCAAAAGCTATTACCTAAAGACATTATTTCAGAAAAATTAGCATTTTATGAAAAGCTACATTTTGTAGTTCCAGCAGGAGCAGTGTGGTATCACGTGTTACTAAACTGCCAGTAAAAGAGAATTTTCAGATTATGTAATTCTTTGGTGTATATACAAATATATGTAGTCTTATTGCTTGCTGTTCCAACAAATTGCAGTCATTCAAAATGAAATGTAATAGGCTTTCTTAAAGGATTTCTGGGAATGATTTCCAAATCTGTATTTATGAAGGATGAACTGTTCAAACCTAAATATGGGAGTGATAACTTGGAAATCTGTTTATAGACATTTCGACTGAGCTTCCACAACAGGAGAGAAATCAAATTAATTCATTCAAAATGTGCTCATGTTAAAGATAAGGGGGGGATAAACATGCTTTCTGCTATTAGATCCAGTGTTAAAATGCAACCACAAGAGGGGAGATAGTTTCAGAATGCTCTGAAAGTAGCAAAAATGAAATGAAAATCTAAATGTGTGATAAAAAGTGAGCTTTCAAGGGCAGAATGTTCAAAGGGACTTAACCTAAAATCTCTTTAGATGTTCAATCTGTAGTACGAACATTTAATCTCTTTTGCTCAGCTTTGAAATTGTACCCATCTAAATCTGCCTCGTGCCATTTTAGAACGGTCTATACATTCCAGAAGGTGTCTCAGACATTTTTCAAATTAATGCCAAAGGCAAGAGTTGAGGTCGTTGAATTTCTCTTACTGGGACAAAAATAGGAAGGTTTGGAGGTTGTAATTTGAGACACAAGGAAATGCGTAAACACCAACCAGTTCCTGTGTCTTGCTTATGGATTGTTTGAATGAGATAATTTAGTTTGTGTTATTATTCTAAAGAACCTGAAATGACTGCTATATATGTAATTTTAAATGACTTAATTCAGATTCTTATATATTGAGACGATGAAAGATTCTCTCCCTGTCTTGTTCAGAGGTGTGAATTTTCAGAACTCTTCCTAATAATCTTGTGATATGCTTGGATTTTTCCCAAAGCATAAAAAAGGATGGAACAAGAATGTCCAAAGAGGAGGAAAGGTGAGAATTAACGTAGCACATTCCCTAGCAAGTAAATGAAATTGACACCTGTGTGGAAACTATTTCTTAGTATGCTTTTAAAATAGCTTAGAATTGTCTTTGTTTTACAATTTAGTGGTCCTACCTCTACTTTTCTTGGAAGGATTATTTCTGGTGTAGAAAATTAAATATACACAAATGCCTTGAACATGGAGGGATATTTAAAAGTTATTATTTTTAAAGGTGGATTTTTTCCTTGCTAAAGTGAATAAAGTTTATAAGCCTATAAGCTATTAAACTAGATGTCTGTGTGATTTCTTTTTAAGATTTTATTCATTTGACACAGAGAGAGAGAGAGAGAGAGAGAGAGAAAGAGAAAACACAAGTAGGCAGAATGGCAGGCAGATGGAGAAGGAGAAGTAGGCTTCCCACCAAACAGGGAGTCTGATGTAGGGATTGATCCCAGGACTCTGGTATTATGACCTGAGTCAAAGGCAGGCACTTAACTGACTGAGCCACCCAGGAACCCCACACCTGTGTGATTATTTTCTGAACTAATAATGGTGCCTGATGAAGAGTATTGTTTGAGACCTGTTTTAACAAGCTGCCAATTACCTTACTTTTCTGGGTTTTATCCACCATATTCAGGGCAAATATATATGACATTTACTCTTGAAGTAAAATAATTTTATTCATTAATTTAATTAAGTCATTCAGGTATTTGCTGATTGTGTAAATATTCAGGAAATTACTCACTTATCTATTCATTAAAACAAATCAAAATGATATTGAACAACTATTCAGAATAATGTAAAGTTCTGGGTACTGGTGGGGGGTATTCATTAATGACTAGCACGTGACTCTCTCTTTTGAATCGATTGCAGTACACCAGAAAGTATAATATTTGTTCAGAAATAACTATAATACAAAAAAAAAAATAGCGCTTCAGAAAAAGAGGGCACCGTTACTTAAGGTGGTTCAAAAAAAGATGAAATTAGCTCCACATTAGTTTGGCATTTCATTTCCTTTAACTTCTCTATCTTGCAACGTGCAATCATTTCAAGTGGATTATTTCAGGTGTAAAAGATAAAAGATGTACATTTGGAACCTGATTAAAAGAGCTTTTGTTTATCCAGCATCTTTTGAATAATTTTGGACCTCGGGTACCTTTATCTGTTTCTAGGTATTGAAACTCAGATATTTGCTTATCTTCTTCTTTCAGAAGCCAGCTTCCTCTGCTGGGTGGTGGAGTAGGGGAAGAGAAATCATTCAGTCTAGTGGGCTCTCTTAAGTCCTCTGTAGGATCATATGTATCTTACCAGCTGCTTCTAGCAGCCTTCTGAGTTACCACTCACACTGGGAATATCCACACCTTTTATTCCACTGCACATATAAAACCATTCCAAAACACAATTATAAGGTAGGATAGGAAATATTTAAAAATTTGATAAATAGGATTTTCCCCCAGAGTACCAGAGACAAGGCACTTAAGTAACTTAGGCTCCTCCCAAGATGGTCTCATGAGTTTCCCAAGTCCTAGTTGATCCTACTTCCCTGAGATTCTTGCCTTCTCTCTAGACTCTTCTTCAGTTCTCTCTGATAATCCCCAACCACCTCTCTCATTAATTGCCATCCCATTTGCAGAAATGCTCCCATTCTCCAACTCCAGTTCTTTCTCTTGACATTTGTTCAGTCTGCGGTCTTCATCTGCACAAAAACTTCTGGAGTCCTTAAGCTTAAGGACTTAAGCACTATTGTCTCTGGTTTTCCTACCCTTTGGGCAATTGAACCAATGTGAATGGCAGACCCATTTATTAAGCTATAACATGCTAAGGGCAAACAAATGCACTTCTCCCAAAGACAAAGTTTAATTTTCAGAAACAGCAAATCCAAACAAATACTGAGAAATGAAGTGTTTCATTAATGAACAAGTTTCATTTCCTTCCCCATGGAATCAGTGTATCTATCCAGCGAGTTACCAACCATACCACACTTAAAGGCTTATCAAAGCAATTGCTCATTTAGCTTATGATTCTCTGGGTTGGTAATTTGGGCTGGGGTTATATGATCACTTTACTCCTGATTGTAGCTGATTTTGTCTTACTCTTGGGTCTGCTTTCAGCTGGTAACTCAACTGGGGCTCAGTTCATGATTCACACATCAAGTGGTTGCCTGATTGTCAGCTGGGGTGACAGGACTGCCTGGGCTACACATCTCTCATCATCTAGAACGTCCACTCACATCACTTTGTACACCTGCTCATATCATACAGCACACCTGCTCATGTCATGTACACACCTGCTCACATCATCCACCCATCTCATGTTATTCACACACCTGCTCACACCCACACCTGCTCACATCATGCAGCACCCATGCTCATATTATTCAACAGACTTAGGGGCTTATTCACATGTAAGCTAAAAGGTTCCCACAGCAGCAAGAAGGCAAGTCCCAAAGTGCAGTGCACTTTCCATCCTCTGCTGCATCACATTTGCTAAAGTGCCATTGAGCCACGCAAGTCACAGGACCAATCTAGGTTTAAGGGGTAGAGAACTGTATTTGACTTATTGATGAGAGGATCTACAAAGTTATGTGGCAAAGCTGTGGATAAGAACGGAAAGCATTTATGGCCATTTAAAAAATCCTTAAGAGCTATTTTTAGGCAGAATAGAAATTGGTTTTTCCTGCTTAGAGCCTAACAAACTAAGAGAGGAATTACATTACACTGCAATGGCTGTTGGGTGTTCCTTACTTTTCGGTAAACCTCCTCGCCATGAGGAAGGGCAGAGGTTGGGGGAAAGTGAAGAGTTACTTAATTTTTCCTGCTGCCACTGGTATTGACAGAGACAGCTCCAGAGATGGTAAAAATGCAAGACCAAATAAAAGACACTGGTTTTGTGACACTTTAAACAGTGGAGGTAGTGTACAGGAGAGTTCAAGTTACTAGTTAGCCATGGAAAACAACCACTTGAGGGTAGTTAGTGCTGCTCACCCAATTTTTAACTTGTTTAAAAATACCTAGACACATCATAGACCTTTAGCCAAACAGATAAATCAGAAATACAGAAAGCTGACACATCTGAAGGATTTCAAAAACCCCTTGGGTTTAGAAGTTATCCTCTAAAGTACCTATTAAAAGGCAAATATATTTCTGGAGAGTGGGGACTGAAGAAATAAAATATCTAGGTAGAAAACACACCTTTGATAAATGGAACCCAGTGCAGACACATTTCATGAAGGAGGTAGGAGGAAAATATGATGACATTTGACACTGAGGTGTCCTAAGAATTGAGGAAGTAGCACGGTGGTGCGGGGTACAAAAGAGTTTTCAGGAAGGGAGTGATACCGAAAATACCTATCGTTTACTTCAAATTGTGCCCAGCAACTGTGTGCTCTCCTGTGACCAAACCCTACATGTACATTTTCTCCTCATTTTTTTATCCAAGTTTTACCTTTTGAAATAATTTGTGACAATAATAGAGTAAAAAAATGTTGCCAATGGAATCCAAATATATAAGCCTCGCTAACGAAAGAATACACTTTTTATCATCGTTTTCTCTTTTAAATAATAGAACTCACTGTGTTTGTCTCTCACATATTTTTAAAAGGAAAATTTTGTAGAAAAATTGACGTGATATACTCTTATTGACTGACTGTCTCATAACACTTCTTGGGAAGAGCCGTGGAGGAATGGCTAGAATCTGCACTGTGCATTTGTCCTTCCCTCCACTCATGTCATTATACTAAAAATAAGAGAACATTTATTACATGATGACAGAAAATGTACACATTGAGCAAATGAGGTTTGTGGCAGATATTCTTGCAGTGTGTAATGTACCGGAGTTCACACAGCATAGCCCACAGAAGTCTGACCAAGTAGATAACTGGAAACTTGAACACATGAAATTGGGAAGCTGTAAAGGAGTAATGAACTAAGTGCATGTTATGGGAGTCTCAGCGAGAAAGTCGAATCCTATGTGCATATTTAGACCGCCTGGGATGGTCTTTCTAAAAGAGGGAAGGGTTATAGAAGAGAACATATTTCACGAAGTCTTTTTGTGAAAGAAAAGCAAGAATTAGGTCATCTGACAGAGCACTCTAGGTTCCTTACTCTTCTGATTTTGTTGGTTTGAAAGTTTGAAAGTTGGTTTGAAAAGGCTTTCATCTTATTTTTTTTTAGCATAAATTTTTTTTTCCAGTTTTACCGAGATACAATTGACACATAACTGTGTGTAAGTTTCAGGTAATAATGCTTTGGTTTAAGTATATACTATGAAATTATCTCTAGGATAAGTTTAGGTCTTTTGTCTTAGTTTTGAATTAAATTAGTATTAAATTGAAAATAAGTGGATAATTAAATTGAAAATAAGTATACAATTACCTAGTTGGAAAACACATAAATATTTATGATTGCAACTAATTTGGTGTGCATTTTCTTCCTTCTTCTGTCTTCTACAATACAAATATATACAGATATTTGACTCCTTCCTTGCCATTCGGGACATTCTCAGTCTGAGAAGTCTCATTTTATAGAAAATGTCCAGACCACCGACCCGCTGAGGTGTTTTATGTTCTAGGATCTAGTTTCCTTGTACATCTGTACGCAGCTCTTGCTTTTATCTTCTCAGCTAAATTAGTTCCTGCATGTTAAAAAGGGGAAGTGGTGAACCGCCCCCACGGAAGGCTTTATTTGGTTTTTAAAAGTGGGTTTGTTACGATCCTGCTGTGGTTATTATAGGAGACAATTTTAGCACTTTGAGCTGTGTGTTTTCCAGAGGAAGTGTTTAAAGAAGAATTTTGCAAAATGTTGAAGGTTAACATTTCAGCCTGCTAGTTGTTAAAGGTCAGGATATGTTTTGTGATTAAGTTTGAGAGAATTCTTGGGTAATATGAGTGACAGGAATTAATAAGGAAATATAACACAGGGCATACATTTCCACACTTTCTTGTTTCTATAACTCACTACTCAGTATACACTGAAAATTCCTTGCATTTCATTTTTCCTTCAATTGAATATTTTGTTGGAAACAAAACAAAGGGTTTTTCCAAATGTTAGTAGTGATACTTTCACATACAAATAATAGCACAGTGTTAAAATGGTGCCAGAGGACACTGATCAATGTCTGTGATCATTCTTAAATTACAGATCTTTCTTAAATTATGGGTGGAAAGAACCTAAAAATGTCAATGATTGACTGTTGTTTCTCCAAGGTCATCCAAAGAGAACCAAAGGGCGCATTACCACACATATCATCTCTGTTTCAGAAATATTATTAAATGGGAAATAGGGTATTTCCCAAATGTCTTTTTTTAAGCAGGTAGGAAGAAATTCTCCTAATAGTAAATATACTACAATTAATAAGCTCTTGCTATTGGCCGGTGTGCTCTGTGACTTACAATTAGTATCTTAATCCTCACAACAGGATGAGGTAGAAAATATTACCTCCTTTTCACAGATGAGGCAATTAAAACATAGGGCAATTAAATAACTTTCTTGTCTTTGAAGTCATACGTGGAGAAGGCACGATTTGAACTCAGCCACTTTCTAACCTAAATGTTGTCATACACCCTAATGGATTGATTTTTGTGTTCTGGTAGAAAGCGCATGCTTAGTAGCTGCTGTCAACTTCATCGCTGATGAAGCATGTGCTCAGTCCCTTTCCTTTTTAACAAAATCCTATTTCTGTGCTGATTTGTACAACAGCTTGATTTTTGCTACTGTTGCTTTGTTCTCTGCCGCCTCCGGCCCTCCCTCCCACCAAGCCAATTGTATAGGTTAAAGAATAAAATTTTACCCGCTTATGATTTATTTGAGAATTGTCCCAAGTGTAAAACTTTCTACAGCAACTCAAACAAGTGGCGTTTCCCATTGGTATTTCCCAATGTAATTAATTATTACATTTATTACTCTGTGTGTGTGTGTGTTTAGTAGAATACAGAGTGCCGACAAGCTCTCCATCCCCACAGAGAACAGGATTAGAGCAAACTCATCATAAATTCGTGATAATATTTATGTTAGAAAGCAGGAGAAGTATTACTTTCAGGTTGCCTCATGTTGCAAACCTCCCTCTAAGCAGCCCTTGTTCTTGCCACTGAGTATCACTTTTACTTCTGCCCAGTCCCCGCCCAGGCCCGCATTCCCCACAGATCAGCAGATTCCTCTCTGGCTGGCTCCAAACTCAGTTCCTCCTCCTCTATCTCTAAATCTCTCAATGCATAACTCAAGATTCAGCATCCTGCTCTCCAGTTGTGACATTTTAATCCACTGCCCCCACTTCCTGTGTTATTCCTTTATTTTCAGTTCTATCAGTGATAAAAATATCATTTATTCGTTATCACAATGTTCACAGTGTTTTATTTGTGTTTGTTTCCTACGACAGCCTGCATTGTATTTTTGCCCAACTACAGCCAAAGCTCCTCAGGACTACATTTTTCTTTAATGCTAAGATCAGTGTTAAGTGCCAATAGTTTTTGCTTTAAATTATATAGTAAATATGAAAAATAAGTCAGAGTGTGACCCCCCCCTCCCTGCCCCTACGCAGGGCCCCATTTCTCAGCCTCTCCACTTCTCTCAGTAGCTTTCCAGTAATATGTTACAGGCTTTCTATTTATAAAGGATCGCTGGAGTTATATTTGCTACATTTGTCATCTTCTATATCCAGTCTGTCAGGGACATGGGTTTCCTCTTAATGTTCCTCAAATCCATCCTTTCTTTTCAAGTATCCCATTATTGGCACACCTTTGCAACAACATGCCTGAATTATGGATTGAGCCTTGTCTCATATGCATGAATTAACTCACCTTTCTCTGAACTCAACCTGCACAGCTTCCTAAAACACCCCTTCCACTGTGTCACACCCCCATCCCCCAACCCCACCCTGCTCATTACAGAAATTTATATTGTCCTTTTGACCTATCAATTTCAAGTTCTTTAGCCATATAGCCAAGTCTGGGACTCCATGACCTATACAGATTTTCCATTGTACCCTAATATGTGCAATTTGTTTTGCCCACACTGATTTCATTCATCTCTCCACATACACTACACTCATTTCTATCTCTCTTCTTTGATTAAGTTGTTTCTAGGGATTGAGGGTGTCTTGGCTATTCTCCTTTGCTTATGCTCCAATAAGATCTTCCTGTGTCCTTCATGAAATATTAGTTAGACATTCAATCCTATTTTAAAAAAGTGCAACTATCTTTACCAAATGCATGGGCAAGAATATTTATTCAGAATTTTAACTTTTCATTGTATGTAAATTACTGTTTCTTTGCTTCACCCAACATTTAGATTATAATGTCCCTAATGTTTATATTACATGTAATTTCCTTATTATTTAGATATAATTAAGTGTTCTAGAAGCATTCTCATTCAGAATTCCATCATGATCTTCATTATCAACATCAGCCTTCTGCATTTTGAGAATAGGAAAAAAAGGTGGTCAGCTTCCAAAGAATTGGGTTTATCCTTGGTAAGTGACAAAGAGGTACTGAGCCAAATGCTGAATCTTTGTTTTCCATTTTTTCTGCTTCTAACATTATAGTACTATGAGCAGCAACTTACAGATTTTTCTGTTCATGTCAGAAAATACTTTGTAAGATCAGATTCATGAAATTTTTTTAAAAAGCTTCAGTAAGTCAGAGACGATGTTCAAAAGGAGGAAGCCTCTTTATTTTCATAGAGCATAGCTCTAGGCAACTAGAATATATCAAGCAGTGGCTTAAAAGAAAAAACCCAATTTCAGTTCTGTTCTCATCACCTGTGCAGTATATTCTCACCATTGGGGGCATTGGTCTCCTGGCTTTGTTTCCTGCTCACTGGACTGCCTGGTTGATGGGCTTAGGGTGTGACTTTGCTCATTTCCTTTTTGTCACCTCACAAAGCCCTGGTTTGTTTATTTTATCTAAGGCCTCTGTGCTACCTAGCTAAGCCCGGCTTCCTGTTCAATGCTGATCACTCTGTCTCCATGGTCCTGGCTCAGCTGGAAGAAGATCAACTGAACGTTTAAAAATCTACTGAGTTTTAATGACTTCCTCAAACTTCTTCTCACTTGTCCTTCAGCCTTGGCAACAGCCAGGTCAGAGGAGGAAGCAGTAGGGGTAACTCAAATATTTAGGTTGTAGCACAATAAAAATGCACCGGCTTTCTACTGGCTGAAACTGCATGGAAGGGGTGGAAATCTTAGGATTTACTATTATATGTGTGTGTTTGGGTTTAATAATACTCGCCACTACCTTAGTTAGTAAGAAACATTAAGAGTTTGACATCCTTCATGGTGGCACTTATGGGAATCACTCCCACTTACTCTAAGGAGAAATTCGAGGGTTTTAAATTGGGGGTAAGCCAGAAGTCTGGATTTAGAGAGGACAGTTATGAGCCCATGGTCAATATTAGGAAGAGATGGAGCTTTAATAGGGAAAAATGAATAGCCTTCTGAAAGAAGGCAGGGAGGACCTACTTCCTATGTACCCTGAATAGAGATGTTTCTTTCCCAAACAAGTGTGGACTCTGCGAGAGAGGGTTCTTTAGAAATCAATGGATCTGCTGAAGGATCATTCTATCAGGAAGGACTTTTCAATTGCCTTCTTTACAATTACATCTCTGAGAGGTGTTTTTGAATGTCTCTTGAATTTGGGTACAAATTCAAGAGACATGGGTGAGGCCTATAGATACAGCAGAACAGGTTCATACCACTGGAGGGTGAATAGCCAAGACCCTGCAAACAGTCCGTACTACCCAATGGCAAGCAAAAACCACTAGTGAGTAGCCCATGTTTATGAATTCTCTGAGGTTTACTGAAGACCTTGAAACGAAAGCTTAAGAGAGTCTCTATCAGTTTACATGTAAATTGTTGAAGTCACTATGGAAAATAGTATGAAGGCTTCTCAAAAAATTACAGAGAACTACCATATGATCCAGCAGTCCCACTTATGGGTATTATCCAAAGAAAATCACTATCTCAATGAGATGTATACACTCTTATGTTAATTGTAGCTTTACTCTCAATAGCAAGATATCAAAACAACTTAAGTATCCATTGACAGATGAAAAGAAAAAATGTGAGACATATACGGGTGGATAATGCTATATACAATGGTATATTATTCAGCCATAAAAAAAGAAGGAAATCCTGCCATTCGTGACCACATGGATGGACCTTGAGGGCATTATGCTAAGTGAAGTCAGTCAGAAGAAGACAAATACTGTATGATCTCACTTTTATGTAGACTCTAAAAAACAGCGAACTCTTAGAAAGGGACAGTAGAATGCTGGTTGTTGAAGGATGACATGTGGGAAACATGGGGAGATGTTGGTCAAAGTGTACAAGCTTTCTGTTATGAGTAAGTTCAAGGGATCTAATGTACAATATGATGACTATAGTTAACATACTATATTGTATACTTGAAAGTTGTTATAAAAGTACAGCTTTAATTTTCCGCCACCACCACAATAACAAAATGGTAATTACATGAGGTAAGGATGTATTAACCAACCTTATTGTCATAAACATTTCACAATACATATGTTTGTCAAATCATCACATTGTATATCTTAAATTTACATAAATTTTATCACAATAAACCTGGGAAAAAAAACTGAAAGGAATCTGGGTACCTTGACTGAAGTCAAAGGTATTAAATTGTGTTGCCTGTTTGTATTCTTGCTGTCACCACACATGCATACCACTACTACATACTATGTTACATATGTAAATCATGCATAATCATGTATAGATGTATATGAGTATATGCTTATATAATTATTAGGTAGTATTTTACTGCATAATAAAAAATGGGAAGTGGTAGCTAAAACACATAAAATATGTCTTCTCCAAAATGATGGTTTACCCTTAGAAAATACTTAATAATAACCATAAGTTTTCCAAAATACCCCTCGTCCAGATTGGGTCCTTCAGAAATAATGGTGAAATACGTCAGTCAGAGAAGGACAAATACCACATGAGTGCACTCATATGTGGAAATTAAGAAAAACAAATGAACAAAGAAAAAAAGACAGAAATGAAAAAAACAGACTCTTAACTATAGAGAACAAACTGGTGGTTACCGGAGGGGAGGTGGGTGAGGGAGATGGAAGAAACAGGTGAAGGGGATTAAGAGTTCGCTAATCTTAATGAGCACTGATGTGATATATGGAATTATTCAATCACTATGTTGTATACCTGAAACTAAAGTAACACTGTATGTTAACTGTACTTGAATAACTAAAAAAAAAAAAAAAAAAAAGGTATCCCATGAATTTTTCCAAATTAAAAAAAATGTTTTTTAAAAATTAAAAAAAAAACAAACCAGTGTTTACATGAAAATGTATCAGTATAGTGCCAATAGTGTAGAATTCAGTTTTACAATTAATGAAATATTTATAATCAGCTCTTCGAAGGGAAAATTTTCTTATGGGAATACTTGGTGCTTGAAGGGTCTGAACTTTGGAACAAATTTCCGAAGTTCAAGTTCTACCTCTGCCATTTACTGCCTGAGTGACCTTGTGCAAGTTACAGACATGTGTGTGCCTCAGTTAACTTATCTCAAAAATGGGGATAAAATAGGATTTACCTCAAGTGGTTGTTCGGTGGATGAAATGAGGTTATGTAAGGTACATAGCCCTGACACATCGGGGGTTTTGTGTAAAGCTTACCTGTCATTAGGAAAGCACGCAGGTTACCAACTAGCTTCCTGAAGGCTGTTTACAAATTTTTTCTAATAATTAAGTATCCGATGAATGATACGGATTTTTAGCTTCGCTTGCCAAATAAAAGGAATCTGGCCATGGGTAGTGGAGTCTGTGGCTATAACCCCTCCCACTTGGTGAGCTTGCTTCTCTCCTGGTCAAGGTGACATCCACCCTTCCAAGCCCTGGGTGGGACAGACGGTGACTTCAAGCCCAAGAACCTTTATGGAGCAGGACCTGGGCTGATGTGGAACCCCAGGACTGGGCATTCTTCCTCCTCACTCACCTCTTAACACTGACCAGTGGTTTTTCCCTTTAACACATAAAAATGTCAAAGTTGAAAGAAAAGTCAAGACTAAATCAAATTATTTTCATAAAATCTGTAATGAAATGTCTTGAGAATGTCTTTTTCTTTCTTTCTTTTTTGTTGGGCCATTCATTGAATTTCAACTGTCCTCGCCTTTGGCCCCATCCTGTGGTCATTCATTTGTGTGTACTATTTACGCTCTTCTGTGAGAACAGTGAAGATTCAGCCCTAAAAATTGCAGATGAGTTAAGTAATACACAGTAGGCCCTGAGGAACATCTTTCCTCACCCATCTATCCATTTTTGATGCCCCCTTTGTTTCTTTACCTTTGATGTACTTAATCAAAGTGAGTTTTGTTGTTGTTGTTTTAGGGTTTTGTTTCTAGAGGTAAGGCCCATAAGCCAGCTAACTAGTCCAACAGAAAAAGAAATCCTTTCAGGGAATACACCAATGTTAAAATATATCATTTTCACACCATTACAAATGTTATTCTAGCCCATGATACTCTGAACATCTAGATCCTATAATGATAAGCACATCACTCACAGATCTGACGTTATTTAATTTACCTGAACAAATAAGGCAATTTTTAGGTACCTTTCTTGTCATCTGACATAAAGGAATAGTTCAAATATTTGTGCTTCCATATGCATTAACACCCTGATGCTAAGGTGATAAAATTCTCAAATTTGTCTAAACTTATACTGTGTTTTTCTTTATTATATGTATTATAAGATCTTAACAGAGACAGAGTTTTCCTTTAAATCAGTGACAAAACGTCACTCAGACTCATAAGGCTGACTCATTTTCAAACTTACTTTAGAAATGTGTTACAGTGTTATGCATTAAATTACAGATTTAGATGATATTCTTTATGGTTTTTCTGAATTGCAAGAAATAGATATGATAATAAAACGTTATGCATTTCAGTATATTCTGCTTCGAGTTGTCAGTTGATCATTTAATGGCAAACTTGGTTTTTTTTTTCTTTATATGTGATATTCAGAATAATTTTGAAGTTGACATTTTTGCACTGCATGGAATATTTTCACTGCTTCAGCTTACCATAAATTATTTCACCTCTTCATAGTCTACTTTAGAAAAAACATTTTAAAATTTATAATATCTGTCCTGAAATATCTCGGGAAACTTCATTTGTTTTGACACATAAAAATAGCAGCGTACTAGAACTTTTTTCAGGGGCTTGCTTCCTCACCATGTTTCTGAAAAGTTTAACTTTTTAAACCCTGACAGAGGTAGAAAGATAGTCAAAGGTATAGTCTTTACTCTTTGGCTTCTATTTCTTTTTTAACTAAATAAATATTATTAGTTTAAGTCATTTTTTAAGGAAATTGATTTTTTAACTGTAATCTATTCAATAGGTAATAAAAATCATCGTTTAAAAGTGAGAACAAAAACATGTAAGTATGTGTAATCTGAAAAACCTGTCTTCCGTCGGTCTGCATTTCCCCTTTTCCTCCCCACCCTTATTCACACACTGGTAACCACTATCATTAATTTTATATTTTTGCAGAGTTACTTTAGGCAAATAAAGCCAATAAAAATATATATTCCTATCTTCCACTTCTTTACCCAAAAGTTTGCCTTCTACCCAATTTTTTCACAACTTGCTTTGTTCAATTAATAATACATTTCACAGATGTATATGTATAAACAATTCCCTCACTATTTTTATTTGTGCACAGATTGCTGCTGAACAATTTTTTCTAATTTAGTCCCTGTGAATGATAGAACATTCTAGTCCTTTCCTTTTGTAAACAATGTTGCAATGAATAATATTGTTTATTTTCACACATGCAAGTTTAAGATACATTCACAGAGGTGGAAATGCTTAGCAAAGGATTATAAGTATTTGTACTTAAATTTTTTTTCCAAATTGCCTTCCATAGACATTGTGCCAGTTTACATTTCCACAAGCAATGAGTGAGAGTGTCTGGTTTCCCATTGTCTTGTCAATAGACTGTGTAGTCAAAATTTTCAAGTTTTTGCTAACCTGCTAGATGAAAAATGGACTCATAGTTTATTGTAAGTTGGCATGTGTCTCACTGTGCAATTAAATTGTACATTGTACTCAGTACAATTAAATTGTACTTTGTATTTCATCTTCTATCAACTGCCTATTAATGTATTTTGTCAATTTTCTATTGTGTCACTCTATTTTCTAATTGTTTTCTAGGCACCCTCTTTATATTATGGAGCTTGGTCTGTGATGTGAGTTACAAACTTGTCCTTGCCAATTTGTCATTTGTTTTGCTTATGGCATGCTTCGCTGCAAAAATTTTTAAAAAGTTTTAAAAATTTATCAATTCTAATTTTACAACTAGAGATTTTGAGTCATTTTTAGAAAAATCTTCCCATTTTAAAGTTATAAAGGAACTTTCTCATATTTTTTCCCAGCACTTCTACCTATGCATTAGTTTTAAAAAATCAAGTATTTCCTCTTTTCTTCTTATCCTTCCTCTCTTTTTTCTCCTCTTTTTTTCCTTCTCCTTCTTCATAAGAGAAGATGGGAGAATATCCTTATGACCTTTAGATCAGGAAGCCCTCTTCAAAAGAACACAAAAAGCAAAAATCTTAAGGAAAAGAATGACAATTTGACTCCATCAAAATAATAAACAGGTGCACATGAGAAGCCACATATAGAATTAAAAGATAAGCCCTAATATAGAGAAAATAATAAAGCAAGCAATACATTGTTTTCTAGGCAGTAAACAGAAACCCTAAAATAATCAATATGAAAAAGACAACCAAATAAGAATAAGTGGATAAAAGATTTGAACAGGCAGTTTCATAGAACAGGAAATCCCGATAGTTAATAAACACAGAAGAAGCTGTTTAAACTGCAGTAATCAGGGAAATGCAAACTTAAAACAAGAAAATACTATGTTTCTACCCATTAAACTTACAAATATCAAAAAGTTTGAAAATATCAAGTGGTGGGGAATCAAATACCCTCATAGACGGCTAGCAATGGGAGTATGAGTGATTATAGAGTTTCTTTAGCTGTGGTTGGTATGAGTGATTATAGAGTTTCTTTAGCTGTGGTTGGTAACATTTAAACCTTTGCTCTGTTTGAAATTTATCTTGATGTACAATGTGAAGCATGGATTTGACCTAAATTTTTTTCAAAATCTACTCAGCTGTTCCCACACCATTTATTTAAACCATCCCTCCTCCTCACCCAGACTTGAGATGCCACTGGTGCCATATACGGGCGGATCTTGTTTTATTGCGCTGCTCTTCATTGTACTTTGCAGATACTGCATTTTTTTTTTTTTTTTAACAAATTGAAGGTTTGAGGCAGCCCTGTTTTGAGTAAGTCTATCAACCTCATTTTTCAATAGCATTTGCTTACTTTGGGTCTCTGTGTCACATTTTGGTAATTCTAACAATATTATAAACTTTTTAATTATTATGGTACTTGTTTTGGTGATCAGTGATCAGTGATCCTTAGTGCTACTACTGTGATTGTTTTGGGGCACCATGAACCATGCCCATATAAGACAGTGAACTTAACTGGAAAATATCGTATGGGTTCTGACTGCTCAATCGACCAGCTGTTCCCTTTCTCTTTCCCTCTCCTCAGCCTTTCCTATTTCCTGATACCCGATGATACTAAAATTAGGCCAGTTAATAAGCTTACAATGGCCTATAAACGTTCAAGTGAAAGAAAGAGTTGCACGGCTTTCACTTTAAAACCAAAGCTAGAAATGATTAAGCTTACTGGGAAAGTCGTGTCAAAAGCCACAAAAGGCTGAAAGCCAGGTGACTTCAGCCAAATAGTTAGCCAAGTTGTGAGAGCAAAGGAAAGGTTCTTGAAGGAAATGAAAAGTGCTACTTCGGCGAACATATAAATGATAAGAAGGTGAAGCAGTCTTATTGCTGATATAAAGTCAGCTGTAGTGGTCTGGATAGACGATCAAACCAACCACAATAGTCTCTTAAGCCAAAGCCTAATCCAGAGTAAGGTCCTGACTCTTTCAATTTTATGCAGGTTGAAAGAGGTAAGGAAGCTGCAGAAGGCAAATCTGAGGCTAGTGGAGGGTTCATGAGGTTGAAGGAAAGAAGCTGTCTCCGTTACAGAAAAGTGCAAGATAAGCAGCAAGTGCTGACAGAGAAGCTGCAGCAGGTTATCCAGAAGATCCAACCAAGATAATTGGTGAAGGTGGCTACACTCAACAACCAATTTTCAATGTAGAGGAGACTGTCTTTTCTGTATTTGAAGAAGAAGCCATCTAGGACTTCCGGGGCTAGAGAAGAGACGTTAATGCCTGACTTCAAAGTTTCCAAGGACAGGCTGACTCTCTTATCGGTGACTTTAAGTTAAAGCCGATGCTCATCTACCATTCTTGAAAATCCTAGGACCCTTAAAAATTATGTTAACTCTACTCTGCCTGTGCTCTATGAGAGAAATAACAAAGCCTGAAGGACAGCATATCTATTTACAACATGTTTTACTGAATATTTTAAGCCCACTGTTGAGAACTACTACTGAGGAAAAAAGATTCAAAGTATGACTGCTCATTACCAATGTTCCCAGCCACCAGAGAGCTCTGATGGAGATGGACAACAGCCAGCTAAACCAACAGCCATTCTGCAGCCCAGGGATCAGAGTAACTTCAACTTTCCAATCTTATTATTTAAGAAATTCACAAGGCCATAGCTGCCCTAGAGAGTGATTCCTCTGATGGGTCTGGGCAAAGTAAGTTGAAAACCTTCTGGAAAGGATTCACCATTCTAGGTGCCATTAAGAACATTCATGATTCGTGGGAAGACCTCAAATGTCAACATGAACAGGAGCTTGGAAGAAGTTGTTTCCAGCCCTCATAGGTTGAAAGTTTGAGGGGTTCAACACTTCAGTGGAGGAAGGAACTGGAGATGTGGTGGAAACAGTAAGAGAACTAGAATTAGAAGTGGAGCCTGAAGATGGGACTGAATTATTGCTGCAGTCTCCTGATCACACTTGAAGAGATGAGTTGCTTTCTTAAGGGTAAGGAAAGAAAGTGCTTTCTTGAGATGGAATCTGCTCCTGGTGAAAATGCTGTGGATATCACTGAAATGACAACAAAGAATTAAGAACATTACACAAACTTAGTTGATAAACAGTGATGGAGTTGAAGAGGACTGACTTCAATACTGAAAGAAGTTTTACTGTGGTTAAAATGCTATCAAACAGTATTGAATGCTACAGAGAAATCATTTGTGAAAGGAAGTGTCAATCCATGTGGCAATTTCGCTGAGGTCCTATATTGGGAAATTGCCACAGCCACCCTGACCTCCAGCAGCCACCATCCTGATCAGTCAGCAGCCATCTACACTGAGGGAAGACCCTCCACAAGGAAAAAGATTATGGCTCATCGAAAGCCTAGATGATAGTATTTTTTAGCAATACACTATGTACATTTTTTATTAGACATAATGCTGTTGCACAGTTATTGGACTATAGTGTAAACATAACTTTTTTTTAAAAGAAGCGAAGAGATGAAAATTTGTATTTCTCTTCACTGAACTTGGGAGTTTTACAAAATCTCTCATGATGGATCCTCCCTAGGTTTAAGAATTTCTTTAACTATGGTCCTTAGTTTGAACTTTGACCAAAGAGGGACTGATCACCTATAGCTCCGAGTGGCCTTATTTTAAAAGGTAACTGTTTCATAGACTCTGCAGAGTAGAAACATAATTCATACAGAGGAGTGTTAGGATAAGTACTCAAAGAATAGAGGGGAGTAGTAGGAGTTATATTCATCTTATAGTCTCATTTTAGGTAACTTTTCTCTTTTTAATTAGCCTTTTGTGATGAATCTTTCAATGAAACTACTTTGGAATTCTTTAAGTTTAATGACTTCTCCATGCCAGTTAAAATACGTATTCCTTGCGCAGCCCAAGGGTCCTCTGACAGATGAATGGATAAAGAAGACGTGTGATACACACACACACACACACACATACACACACACATACACACACACCCCACACTGGAATCTTATTGAGTCATAAAAAATAAAGAAATCTGCCATTTGCAACATGGATATATCTAGAGAGTATAATGCTAAGTGAAATCAATCAGAGAAAGACAAATACCATATGATTTTACTCACAAAGAATTTAAGAAACAAAAGAATGAACAAAGGAAAAGAAGAGACAAATGAAAAAACAGACTCTTAATTATAGAGGACAAACAGATGGTTACCAGAGAGGAGGTGGTTGGGGAGATGGGTGAATTAGTTAAAGGGGATTAAGAGTACACCAACCTTGGGGCACCTGGGTGGCTCAGTGGGTTAAGCCGCTGCCTTCGGCTCAGGTCATGATCTCAGGGTCCTGGGATGGAGTCCCGCATCGGGCTCTGCTCAGCAGGGAGACTGTGTCTCTCTTTCTCTCTCTCTCTCTCTCTCTCCCTCTCTCTGCCTGCCTCTCTATTTGTGATCTCTCTCAAATAAATAAATAAAAAAAAAATCTTAAAAAAAAAAAAGAGTACACCGACCTTGATAAGCACTAATAATATATAGAATTGTTAAATCACTACACTGTACACCTGAAACTATTTTAACGCTGTAGGTTAACTATGCTGACATTAATCAAATAAAATAAAAAACAAATGAGTATCTCATTTTGCTTAATTTGGGAATCCTTACTTCCAAGTCCACTTCTTAAAGGATCTTATCTATTTGGAATGCTCTCCTTAATGGCCGTTGTAATTCCCCTGAGGGCTGGCAGACGTTTGGTGGAAGCCCAGCCACAGATGGAGTGAACCCACATTTCTGTCTAGCCATTTGTAGCTGCAGATGAGTTTAACTCACATTCTGTCCAGCCTTATTGGGGGGCCCAGCACGATGGTCACCAAACCAAACTGCTCAGTACACAAAACAAGCTAGGTCAGGTTTCACCATTTTTGCTATGTTTCTGCAACTTTTAGGACCATAGGTCTTAGATATAAAATAAGCAGGTGTGTCAAATGTGGCATGTTTGGTTCTTAAGAATCTAAGTTTCCTATCAGCTAAGCCCTTGGGTTTCTTGGAAATGAACTAATACCTAAAAGGGATATGCGATGCAGTTTGGGACTGTGTGTGGTTTCCAGTGAACCTCCTCTCACGGAAGTTTTCTTGAGGTTGTCAGGTGACCCGGTGTCAATCTAACCCATTCTGTGACCAACTGATCCTATCACGGGAGTCTTCTCGAGGTGATGAGTGCTTTAATAGCCTTTAAGTGCCCAGTCGGTGCCTACCAATTTTTGTGGCTTCTTGGGTTCCAAGGTCCCTGCTAATAATAGCCTGGATCTATACAAAATAAGACAAGCGCGTATACTTGAACAGATGGGCAATACTGCATCCTGGCCATAAGAAGGCCCTGTGCTCACCAATAACAATTCCCCTGGAAGCTTGCTGAAGCTCCCACCCAGGGAATCGTAGTCCAAAAAGCCAGGGACTCAGCTTTGGGTAGACTCTTCTGCCAGCTCAGCTGAGCTCCAGGTAAATATGCCAGCTCCACAGGGCTCCAGGCAAATGTGCCAGCTCAATCGGGCGGGCTCCAGGCAGAACCATCTGCCAGCCCAAGCTGACTTGCCTTGTAGAGGAAAGCCAATTAGATCCAGAGCTCAAATCCAAGAAAGAATGAACTCGGAACCAAGAGGAACTTACCGACACTCCTCGAAAACAGCAAGAAAGATGGTGAATTCCAAGGGCTCGTGTGGACACCATGCCTGTGCTTCTCTGTTGTCCTTGAATGCTGCTGGAAGTTCGATTCAGATCCTGTCGCTGCTACCAAATCTGGTAAGTAACAAAAATTCAACGGAGACAATTCTAAAGATCCAAGTGGCTTTACTAAATGATTCATGAATCAGGCCGCATGCCATCTAGCAAACAGAGGGGCACTCTCTAAACATAACTTTTATGCACTCAGGGAAGCCAAAAAACTCATTTGACTCACTGAATTGCAATATCCATTCTATTGTGGTGGTCTGCAACCAAATCTGAAATTTCTCTTAAGTAACCTGTACTAAACTCATGTGCGCATTTGGGTCTCTTTCTGAATTTATCAATCTGTTCCTTAATCTACTCATGTGCCATGAACACAGTCTTTTAACAATTAAGTATCCTGGTTGGTTACACTTTTCTAGTGAGTTTTTTGATAACTTTTTTCTCTTGTACTACATTTGTATTGATTTTGTACTTGTTTCTTTTTTATTAATTTAGTTATTATTAAATGGGTTTGGGTATGCTAGAACAGCTATTTTCTCTAAGCTCCATTTCAGTTTAAGAGAAAGTGGTCACCACTTAGATCATTTCTCCTCGTTTGCTCCCAAAGAAGCAAGCGGATGGCTTCCTGCAAATATGGCTTGTCAGTGTGATGTCTTAGAGTCCCACATCTTCTGCTACTCTAAGTCAAATTGCTATCTGCATTGCTCAACACAGTCCCTGCACCCTGGCTGCAAAAAAAGGATTGCATTTTTGGGATTTCACAGTCTTTCATTTTTTAGGAAGTTATATTTTTGCAGGACCTTTTGGAGACCTAGTCTAACACCAGGCATGCCCCATTTCTACTCATCATTAACTCCCATATTGCTTCTGCCCAATCTTAATTGTTTTTGTCAGTTCATAGTTATATTCCAGGACCTGCAGATTATATGTTTCTCTGAAAATGTCTTTATTTTTTTTATTTGCTATTCTTTTTTTTTTAAAGATTTTTATTTATTTATTTGACAGAGAGAGATCACAAGCAGGCAGAGAGGCAGGCAGAGAGAGACGAAGGGAAACAGGCTCCCTGCTGAGCAGAGAGCCCAATGCGGGGCTCGATCCCAGGACCCCGGGATCATGACCTGAGCCGAAGGCAGAGGCTTAAACCACTGAGCCACCCAGGTGCCCCTTATTTGCTATTCTTTTTGGTTTTGTGTACTTCCTGAAAAGACAAAATGAGGGAGGATTCCTGACTATCACAGCCAGGTTCTCCCTCGAAGTGCTGATGTTACCTTTTGCATATGCCTCTTCTAGCTAACATAAATATGTTTGCAGTTCTGATCATGGAATGCCACTGTGCACAGTAAGCCATTTGGGGCTTTGTCCATGCCTGAAAAGTTTTTCTTAAAACCCCAGCACTGACTCCCCACTTTATCTTTTTAAGAGTTTTTATTTATTCATTTGAGAGAGAGAAAGAGAGAGCAAAGGAGAGAAGGTGACGGGGGGAGGGTCTGAGGGAGAGGGAGAAGCAGACTGCCTGCTGAGCAGGGTGCCCAATGTGCGGCTCCACGCGGGGCTCGAGATAGGGCTGGATCCCAGGACCCCGGGATCATGAGCCAAAGGCAGATGCTTAACCCACTGAGCCACTTAGGCGACCCTCCCCTCTTTTTATATAACTTATTTTTAGAAGCTTTCCCTCACACCCTCCATCCTTGAAAACTTCCTTTGTACATGTATCCCACCTTGGGATGCTACCAAGCTCTTAGTTCCTTAAACCACAATGAACCATTTACTAGGCTATAAACTCTCAGAGTATTTCACAAAATATTTTCATGAGATGCTTCTACAGGGTACATTGTGAAAACAGTGTCACCAAGTAAGTTTGGGAAATAATCCATATTACATTCTGAGTCTTGGAGAGTCACAATCCACATTCGAATATTAGTAGTTACAAAAAGCCCCAAGGAAAATAAAGTATGTTATATTGATAGAACCCAGAGTGACCCTAAAGAATTTGTTTATGGAACCTCCATATATGTGAGACACATGTTAATACCTTCTGGAAGTCTACACAAAGATCTGCCTTGGATATTGAGGTTACTTACGGCAGGATCTCCCTTTTTTTTTTTTTTTTTAAAGATTTTATTTATTTATTTTACAGACAGAGAACACAAGTAGTCAGAGAGGCAGGCAGAGAGAGGAGGAAGCAGGCTCCCCGCTGAGCAGAGAGCCCGATGCGGGGCTCGATCCCAGGACCCTGAGACCATGACTTGAGCTGAAGGCAGAGGCTTTAACCCACTGAGGATCTCCCGTTTTGATCACACTGCCTGCAATGGAGGAACTATTCAATATGTGCCCGTTGAATGACTTAATATGATAAACTATCAAAGATGTTTAATTGTTTAGAGAAACATTTTGTAAGATGGTTTTTCATCCAAGGTCTTATAATGGCATAAACTGGAGAGCTCTGTGGGCCAGCTTCAAATAAAGAGATTTGACTCCAATATTTGATGCTGTTTTTGAGGCATGGGGGTCATCTGCCAAGCAAAGAGCACCCAGAGGAAAGTAAGCAGATTATTTAAGGGACTTAGAAAACTTGTATATGGGGAATAGTGAGACCTATTATACGTTTAGTTTGGAGAAGAGAATGCTAGGAAGCAAATTCTATCTATAAATATTTGAACGGTGACTAAGATATCCTTTCTGCAGCCAAAAATTCCACAGTAGAGTGAAGAAAACACATTCTTGTTACACCAAAATGAAATATGGAGTCCTCTGGGTTAGAGCAAAGGGAGTGCAGGCTCTGGGATGAGGGGCGGGAGAAGGGTCTTCCGGGGGATTCCTCAAGGAAGCAACATGGGAGCGGACTTTCAAGGGCGAGCATGTGTAGAGTACATCATTGTCATGACACAACGTACCTTCGAAGAAAGCTCTGGGAGAAAATCAAGAGTATTTCTCTTTAATGGCAAACTGTCATGTTTGGACAAAAGAGTTGTTTTTTTTTAACTCGATCTATACTGACTACTTCTGAGTTGCGGCATAATGTAGCATGCCATGGCTGAATGTACAAAGTGTTTTTCAAATCGCTGACTTAAAAGTGAATCGTTGGATCATATTTTTCTTTTTTAGGTATAGCAACAATTCAGCTGATTCTGCTTTTGATTATCTATTCTTGGTCATGATTTTTTTTTTTTTTTTTTAAAGGTGAGAAATTCTGTGGCATATGATACAGGGCGCCTGGGTGGCTCAGCGGGTTAAAGCCTCTGCTTTCGGTCAGGTCATGATCCCAGGGTCCTGGGATAGAGCCCCACATCGGGCTCTCTGCTCGGCAGGGAGCCTGCTTCCTCCTCTCTCTCTCTCTCTGCCTGCCTCTCTGCCTACTTGTGATCTCTCTCTGTCAAATAAATAAATAAAATCTTAAAAAAAAAAGTGTTGATATTAGATGGCTTGGCCTAAATGTAAATACTTATAGCTGGTACTGTGACATCTTGACTTTATTAGTGGATCATCTGTGAGATGAGTGAATTCAAAATTTCTCTTTCTACTCACAGATTATGAGAGTTCAGTATCATCATAAAGAGAGCATATTCAGAAAATAGTTTGTTCCACAACTTTGGGGTAGAGATAATTTTATTTATTTATTTATTTATTTATTTATTATCTTTGTTTTAGAGAGCGAGAGAGAGAATGAGCAGTGGGGAGGGGTAAAAGGTTGGGGGGAGAGACAGAGAGAAGCAGACACACTGCTCAGCAAAAAGACCAGTGAGTACCCTGGGATCATGACCTGAGATGAAGGCAGACATTTAACCAACTGAGCCACCTAGGCATCCCGGATAATTACATTTAATAAGAATAAAAATATAAATGATTTCGATTAGATTTATAGTAGAAAAAAAGCTAAATGTTAAGTTTCATATTTCTAAGAAATATTTTCATCTATATAACTTTGTTTTAAGATTTCTAAGACATGGAGTCACCATTTTATTGTATACTGAACTGACAGGCTTCTTTTATTGTTTTGGAATTTTACTGTCGAAGTACTTAGTTAAAAATTAACATAAATTGGTTGCCAAGTGAAACTGTGAATTCCGCTAGTCTGAAAACATTTAAAAATACATTATCTAGGGACACCTGGGTGGCTCAGTCTGGTTAAGCTTTTGATGTCACCTCCAGTCATGATCCCCATGTCAGGCTCCCCGCTCACTGGGGAGTCTGCTTGTCCCTTCCCTTCTTCCCCCCAGTCACCCCTGCCACTCATGGTCTCTCTCTCTCTCTCTCTCAAATAAAAGCATAAAATCTTAAAAAAAAAAATACATTATCTATCTGGGCAAGTTGAGAAATGGCCTACCTGCTTCTGGAGGTAAGTTAGTTGACTGCTCATTCATTCACTCATCCGGGAAATATTTTTTAAGTGGCTATTACTTTCAAAATATTTGAGGTTCTCATTATTTATAAGATGTTATATATACAAAAAAAGAGCTAGTTCTTTCAGCAGTTGTTAAACAAATCATGTCAGAAGGCTGCGCAATTTAGGACAAAGGGCACAGGCTTTAGGGTCAGATTGATGTGAGTTTGTTACAAAATTACACCAGCTGTGTAATTTTTGGCCAGTTACTCAATGTCTGGTTGTGAATATCAAACAAGATAAAACTTATAAGTACCTATAACAATGTCTGATACCAGTAGGCATTGGACAGTTAGCATTATAGTCATGTAAACAGGCATGACTGATAGAAACATGACCTGATTTGCCCTTAGTCTAGTAAGGACTACTCCCAGTCCATCTGGCTATTTCCAAGACTCTCTTGAAAGTATTATGAAACGATGACCAATAAACAATACCATAGAATGATGACCATTTGTAATTAATTGTGTTTAAACAGTTTGAGTAAACATTCATAATCATTTCACATATTAAAAAGGCTATTCTTCTGGGTGGGAACAGAGAAGACTATTTCTGATATTAGGGAAATAAGCTGTTAATAGCATTAAATCCTATTTAAACTTGTATGTTTTAAAAATTTTATGTAGAGAAAACATTTCTAATTTTTATTTTCTGCTTATTTAGGTGAAAAAAATATATGAGTAAGTTTAAGAGATCCTTCTTACTTTCCTCAGTGTTTTCTATAACTCATAAAACCTCACTGTTAAAAAAAACTCACCTCCTCATTAAACTTGACAACAATTTGGGGTGCCCAGGTGGCTCAGTTGGTTGGACATCTGACTCTTGGTTTCAACTCAGGCCCTCTCAGTGTCATACGATTGAGCACCCACATGGGTCTCTGCACTCAGCATGGAGTCTGCTAAAGATTATCCCCCTCCTCCTCTCCTTCCCTCTCTGTTCCTCTCCCTGCCCACACTCTTTCTCCCTAAAATAAATAAATAAAATTTTAAAAAAATTAAAAAAAAACACCTGACCACGCTTTCTCATATGTGTTAGGAGTTCATTTCTCCATACTTACGAGATTTAAGTTTCTGACAATTTGAGTATCATTTTTTTTGCCTTTAATCTTTGCCTTTGGTAACAACCTGTGTGGAAATAATATCTATAAAATATTGTCCTGTAGTCACAAATGTCCCCCTCTTCTTTTCTTATTGATAATTGAGCTATGAAAAGGAAATAATTACTAGATTGATACCCTTTTGTCTGACAAGAGGCTACTACAGTATTGGACTAGGGTTTGAAGTGGTCTTAAAGACATCTTGCATCACCCAGGTCTTGTTCATTTTAGGACTACAGAATCTAGCAGTGCCTGGGTGGCTCAGTCAGTTGAGCAAGGGACTCTTGATTTGGGTTCAGGTCATGATCTCAAAGTCATGAGATAGAGCCCGGCCAGAAGCTCTGTGCTCTGTGTGGAGTCTGTTCCAGATTCTCTCTCTCTCTCCCTGTACCCCTCCCCCAGCTGTCCCCTCCCCCAGCTGTGTGTGTGTGTGTGTGTTTGTGTGTGTGTAAAAGGATGCTCTCTCTCTCTGAAATAAATAAGTAAGTAAGTAAATAAATAAATAAATAAAATCTTTTAAAAAAGACTACAGAATTTAATGTAAATTAGACAGATTCAACTATTGAAAATAAATTTGGGTTTCTTCTAATGTTGCCTTGGGCTCATTCCAGGGTCCTAACATCATCCTCAGTCTCTTTTTCAGAAAAACCAATTCCCTAAGTATATATTCTTACACCTAATGTCATAATCTTTGTACTGAAGAATTATCTACATTTTCTTGTATTTACAGAGACTTCTCCTGAAAGAATATCCTAGTCCCTATGAACCATTCACTGTGGTTTGGTGGATAATTGTGGGGTGTTTCAGTTTTATACTTTCCATTGGTAACATCTGCTTTTCTCATATGCTTTAGTTATATAGAAAAGATCTCTAGAGGATGTCAAATGCCCTTATTCCTTTCCTGGATATTCTTTAAAGTATATTTTCAAACTTCCTCACTAATTAAATTCTTCCTTTTCCTTCTCCTGTTTAAAAACTTCATTGTGTTATGCAAAATAGAGGCCTTGATTTCAGGGAAATCGGCTACATTATCATTTACTCCTTGAATTGTCAAGATAGGAAGTGATTCCACGAAATAAGAACAGAAACATGCATAAAATCTACACTCTTTTTGACAATGCAGTCAGTCAAGTTCAAGATGAGGGAGAGGCTGGGGTTTGTGAAGAGGTGGAAAAGAGACCAGAACATACTAGCCTACTACATACGTGGTGATGCTGGATCTTCACCCATCAATTCTTAAATTATCTATGTTGACTGGGCTGAAGATGACAAGTTGTTTTCTTATCAGTTTTTTGGTTCATTCAATTCATTTACAGTTGAAATGTATAGAAAACCTCCTAAAACTTGGACCTGACCACATTTGTCTTGTACATTTGCATCTAGGTCGCTAACTCCTGTTCTGAACAGGTGTCCATAATCATCCAACTTTAGGTTATTTGTCCATAAATATTTCTCCAAATAGCCTATAGGTTCACCAGCACTGGTCTTAGTGGTATCTCCTTACAACCTATATCAGTCATCTTCAAGGAAGATTAGTTATTAAAATGCCATTCCAAATTTTAAGACTTTGGGGATCTGAATAATAATTTTTTACCTCACATTTGAAAAGACTATTCTTTAGAAAGAAATCAGCTACATGTCAGTCAGAATAAGCGTAAAAGGCAACATGCTTAAATTTACTTTGAATGAAACAGAACTGACATGATGTCAGTTTAATAACAGACTGTATTTCAGCCCTAGTGATCACATAAGAAATTAGTAAATGCCAAGTGGAGTTTATTTTGGTATATCATACCTTAACCATCTCTTATATTGAAAATGCACTTCCTGGTTAGAAACTAGCTGAGTCTCTAACATGCATCACTCAAAATTATTCATAATAATAGTTTTTTCAGATATTCTTGTCCCAATGATTTGCTTCTAAATTATTTTGCTTTACTTTTTATTATTCTAAATTCCATTTTTTTTACTTATTTTAAATGATCTCTATCATTTCCAGCAATAATCACAGACAGTGCTTTTGAGAACTTATTTGTCAAACTGTGCTAATTTAAAACTTTACATGGATCATCTCACTTAAACATCACCAAAATCCTATGAAAAAGTAATTTTGTTATCTCCATTTTATATTTGAGAAAAACTGAAATACAGAGAAGTCAAGTTACACGAACAGTGGTGAGTTTCTAGTACTCAGATCCACATGAGTCTGATTCTAATTCAGCATTCTTATCCACGATCCTATTATTTACTAACCAAGTGACAAAGTGACCCAAAGTGACAGCCGATTCTGCTTCCTTGGCATGCCACTTTGACTTTCCACCCCACTGCCTCCGATGAGCTGCATGGTGTACTGTGTTTCTCAGCAACTAGCCTCTGTCATGCATCTAGCTCTCTGAATTTTCCCCTCTTTCTTAATTGAATTCCCAACTCGTTTTCTCCACAGTCACTTATGTCTTGTTCTGACATCTGTTCTGGTGGCCTTTGGAGAAGGTGATGTGCTTCTTTCACTCACCCACAGGGACTGCTCCCTAATCTCAGCAAGGTGACTGAACACTAACTGGTTATGGATACACATGTTTCTGTATTATGTGTTTAGCCAATCCCATAAAAAACATGGAAAACTATAAAAGAACATTTGAAATGGCACAATGCCCATCCTTGAACTGGTCTGACTGATACACTGGACTGGGAGTTGGAGGGGATGGTTTTGAAGTAGATATGGCCTGAAGGTTATGATTCTACACTGCCCAAAGATTTAGAATCTCTCAGTTTATTCCATAAGACTTAATACTTAGCCTGTTTTTAATTCTGACTCGGTCCCCTTATAGTTACTTTCAGGGCCTCCCTCTCCCTAAGATGGTTTGATTTATTAGTTTTTATAAATTATAAATATAACATATAGTCTTTAGTACAGGTCAAAAAAAGAAAAGGTGAATAACGAAAAAAGTAGTTTCCACTCTTCTTGAGATAGCCAATCATATCAGTTGGATGTGTATCGTACCAACATTTTTCTATGGTCTTATAAACATGTGTTTATTATTTATATAATCAATTGCATGTGTATATGTGTGTATGTGTGTATGTATGTATATATGTTACATTTTTCTGTTTTGTTTGTAATGAAAATGGTTGTCCTAGACACTATACAAGAATCATACAAGCAGTGAGTAACAGTTTTTTAAAAAGATTTTATTTATTTATTTGACAGAGAGAGAGAGAGAGAGATCACAAGCAGGCAAAGAGGCAGGGAGAGGGGGGGAAGCCCAATGCGGGTCTTGCTCCCAGGACCCTGAGATCATGACCTGAGCCAAAGGCAGAGGCTTAACCCACTGAGCCACCCAGGAGCCCCAAGTAACAGTTTTCAAACAGCTGCATGATATTCCACATAATCAAGCTGTGTCTAAATTATTGGCATTACAACCAAAGCATAGGACATTTTGGGCTAATGCTTTTAAATTTCAAGATACACATATGTAGCACCAAAAATGGCTGAATGTCATAAAAGGAAAGCCACAGTCTCAGGAAAAATATATGACAAAAGGCTATAAAAAATGTTTTTCCTGTGAGACTGTTCTTCCAATACTTATTTGTATTTCTACTCTGTTGATAACTTGCTTCATTTATTAAAAACTAAAGTTTTATTAACAGTCCTTTTAAAATTATAAACTCAAGTTGCTTATTCCTTATCAACCATTATTTATCAAAGGATGTTAGAAGACATTTCCAGGATTTGGTTCCTAACAACATCATGCTGAGAATGGCTTCAAGTTTTGTGAATAAATCTATTTTAAATTCCTTTTTAAAAATTTTTTTTGTGATTTATTCCATGAATTACCTAGATATAGAAGTTATATTAATGCTACTAGTGGAGGAGAAAGAAAAGCCTGAAAAGAAATTGGATTTTCAGGGATGAAAATGTGGAACACTAAATAGTTCTGTAGCATTTAGCCTCAATTTTCCAATTTTAAGTATCTCTTCATATTTCATTTCACCATATGACATGTACTCAAGATGGATAAATGTGGCAGATGCTGCCTTTATACTTCCTCCAAAATTACCCAGTAGCAATTTATAATTCAACGGACTTCATTATATAAGTAACTCTGTATTATGTGTATGAACTAGCTTATCTTTCTAAGTGTCATGGCTCCTCTATGGCTGAGGCTCAGCCTATAGCCACCTTTTGTTTTCAACTGGTTATTTAATCAAAATTTAAGCTGTTGGTCTTGATCTTCCGTGGGTTGCTTCGGTGCTTGTAAATAATACACTTTTATCTTCCTCCTTTTTCTAATTATACCAATTCAAGGCACTTGGGCTTAAATTAAATTAAGGGAGGCATATTTGGACTGATATAAATGGGCTAGACATTTATATGTGCAAATTGGCTAACTATACTTCTAACATCCATTTATTTCTGTATTTAGCCAAGAACGTGGAAACAGATGTAGCAGTAATGATCCCAACTGTTTTAAAAAGTTGGATAATATTGGTACAGTATCTGGCTAAATCTGAAGGAGAAAATGAAACTGACATTGACTGACACTCCCTGCTCTGAAAATAATCGATGAATCTGTTTAACACAAATGAAAAAAGAAACACGGTTTCAATCCAACAATTTTGTCAAGGATGCCCAAATCTGTTATTGTAAATGTCCTTTAAAAATAAATGGTCTGGGGGTGCCCGGGTGGCTCAGTTGTTAAGTGTCTGCTTTCAGCTCCGGTCACGATCCCAGGGTTCTGAGATTGAGCCCGGCATCTGCTCCCTGCTCAGCAGGAAGCCTGCTTCTCCCTCTCCCACTCCCACTGCTTCTGTTTCCTCTCTCGCTGTGTCTCTCTCTGTCAAATGAATAAATAAAATCTTTAAATAAATAAATAAATGTTCTTTTGATAAATGAAGAAACAAGTATTATAAAACATGGCAATTTCACCTGTGGTTAAAACTCTAACAAACAAAGTTTGGACATGGACTGGATTAATGTCTTACTCAAAAATTTTTTTGAATAAAATTATGTTTGTTAAGCTTGAAAGGGAGGCGGGGGAGGGCACAGAGCTCTGTAGAGCAAACAAATTAGCAAATCACTTAAAAAAATATACCGAACTATAAATTAAAAAAAAAAATCTAGTCATTGAAAGGCCATAGATGGGTTTCCATAAATCTCAAACTTAATCCTCCACAACTTGAAAGTAACAGTATCAAATTTCTCAACAGTATTCTAAATTCTGCTACTTCTTCCAATATTTATTTGAAAATGTGATCTTTCAATATATAGCTGCTGTTTATAATCATCAAAAAACATTTATGAACATCTATTATGTGGTAAATACTGGATGCTATATGTTTGCAGCACTCAAGCTTGATTTACTTTTTGCTGTGAGGCAGTGAATGAAAAATTTCCATTCAAGATTAATCAAAGCCCAACAGAGTATTCACGTATAAACTATTGCTTTTCTACTCTCCCAGCAATCAGTTTCTATCTCATTCAAATCTCGCAATCTCTTTGACCTGCAGTTTCATCATGTACACATTTTGGAACACTTAAGAGTCAAAATGGCAGGCTGAGCTTATGTTGGAAAACACACCCCTTCATTACAAATATGTAGAATTACAGAAAAACTATTAAAATTATTTAGCTGGGTTTCAAAAGAAGAAAGTTAAATTTCCAGGTGCTAGAAACCAAAGCAGGAACAAGCAGCAGTTGGTGGGAGCTGGAGCTCTGTGGGGCACAAGGCAGGGAGACTAACCATGTCAAGCCAGGCTGAGAAGGGATGAAGCCACACATCTGACACCCTTTTACCTGCCAGGAGGAAAGGAGAATGGCAAAACCACTGCGGGAGACAGATTGGCGATCTCTCAGAAAATAAAACAGATGCTTATCACTTTACCCAGCAATTTTATGCCTAGGTATTTTTCCATGAGAAATAGTATGTCTGCAGACACATGTAAAGATGAACATAGATGTTCACAGAAGGAAAAAGTGGAAAAATAAAAACAATCAAGGTATCCATCAACTGGTGAGTGGATAAATGGTGCATTACATCCATATACTGAACTACTATCCAGTAATACGAGGAATGAACTATTGATAACACATAAAACATGGATAAATCTCAAAAGCATTATGCTGTGCAAATGAAGCCAGAAACAAAACAGTCCACACTGTATGGTTCTACCTATCTGAAATTCTAGAAAAAGACATAACTAGTTTGTAATGATAGAAAGGATATCAGTAGTTGCCTAGGGCTGGGGTGGGATCAATGACTGCAGGGGTTAAGAGAAAACTTGTCTGGGTCCTGGGAATGCTCCATACATTAAATGTACGCTACTTTTTACTGGATGGAAATTATATCTCAACAGTGCTGATGATGAAAATTGAAAAAAGTAATTACGATAGAAGATGTGCTCACAGAAGAATGTTGCAAAGAACACGAAGAAATCAAGTGCTTCGGAAGACGTCAATAGACGCAGGACGCTGGATGAATCATATCCAAGCCCAAATAAAAGTAGGGACATGGACTGGGTATGTGTTCTACTAATGTGGAGTTACATATATGTATTATATATCTTACATATGGTCTATTCATGCCTTAACTATGTTCCTAAATATATTCATGGCTTAAATTGATCTTTTAAAAAATCTTTTGTCCATTTTGTTTGAGCAAATAGAGAGAGCAAATACACACTAGAGTCTTTTAGATCTTAGACTCTCTTGAAAAAAAATCTGCTTATGCTATAGATTATACTATAGGGCTGTTTCACGCATGACTAATAATATGTTTACAAGACATCTGTGCATGCTGGCAAGGCAGATGCTTGAACAAATACTATTTTTAGTATTTAGATAGTATAAAATATTAGAATATTTTATATGTAACATGTTCTAATCAGTAGTTGGAAAATCTATAATATTATATGGTTTCCGCTTTTTTTGTGCAGAATATGTAAGATGTCCACGTGGAGTTGAAGAGGTTAGAAAAAGGAGATCACCTTTTCCCAGAGACTAAGCCACATTTCCTGATGGTTTTCTGAATGATTTTAGTTGTAACACGAATGACCTTCAAATCAAGGAAGTCATTTTTTGTGCAATTCCCTTCTAATTCTCTGACAATTATGTCAAGGAGAAAGTCTAAATTTGGTGCTATCACATCTTCAATCCTCCCTAATATTTTCAAAGCTCAATCTCTTTTTATGAGAAAGCAGAATCAGAATCAGTATGTTTGGCAGTGACAAATACCTAGCAAACATTTATTTCATAGTTACTTTTTATTGGTATCAATAATTGTTTCCATTTATTGGATTTGTGTTTCATGTGTAAAATTTCTAGTATTTTCTACTTCCCCTTCCTTTATTCTATTCTGAAAATCTATGAGGACCCAAACCTAAGCAGGACAACAAAACCAAAACCAAAAAATCTGCTTTAGCAGTTTTAAAAACAGACATAATTTGCAAGACTTAAAATCTAAAACGTTAGCATTCTTCAAGCTTTCTGATACTATTTTTGTTAAAATGAAGCAAAATGGAACACACTCACTCACACATAACAGACAATTTTTCAACAAACAAATACTTTTCCAACTTCTGCTTTAAAAATACTGACTAAACTGATTTGTGTCTGACTCACAGCTTATACTTTGAATTGAGGAAGTTGCACTCCTTTTGAAATAGTAGGAAAAGTTCAGCCTTTATCCTTGGGGGAGTCTGATGTCAGCAGAGTTAAAGGTCCTAAAATTCCGTGTTTTTAAATTAAAGTTAACTAAAGTAGAAGAAAAAGAAATAAATGGAACAGAGTAAATAATATTAAAAAGCCACAGGTTACTAAAATCTTTGCTAACTATTGAGAATAGTTTCCTTTTTAAAATGACTTACTTTTTAACAAAATAGAATGTCATTAGAATTGTGGTATTTATTTCACTTTTTTTCTGGGAGCCTAGATTTTAAAACCTAGAATACTGTCATATTCTTAATGATGCCTAATAAATATCCTTGGTAAAAGAGTGAGATTATTTTAAAATATTGATGAAAAGTTTTAGGAAACTCAGCTTTATCCAAACAACAGCTTTATATTTGTTCTCAGATTTATCTTAGTAATTATTAAACTAATCATCCATATACTACTGACTAATGTGTTCTACGATATATATGCCAAACCAGAAATTTGAAGTGTCTTCTATTAAATAGCTTAACTTTCAGTTATTATGTAAACTTGAAAACAACTTCTGGTTTAATAGCTTTAGTAATAGGGCACCTTGGTGGTTCAGTTGGCTAAGGGTCTCCTTTCAGCTCAGGTCATGATCCCAGGCTCCTGGGATCGAGCCCTACCCAGGACTCTGTTCGGTCGGGAGCCTCTTTCTCCCTCTCCCCTGCTTCTTGTGCTCTCTCTCACTTTCTGTCTCCCTCTCTCAAATAAATAAATAAATAAAATCTTTAAAAAAAATAATTTCAGTTAAGACAAACCTATTTTAATTCCTCGGAAAAAATCTTCCCCTTTCTGTTCTATTTTTATGCAGAAGACTTGAGGGGAAGGAGGAAAATTTTTTTCTCTGCTCCATTCAGTGCACTTTTACTAACTTCTAACTTTTCTCCCTTTTTTTTTTTTTTTTTTCATTCAATCTCTGTCCAGGAGAGATACTCCCTGTGTTTTAGCTACATTTTACAGCAATTATTTTCCTGTAGAACTTTGTTCACAGATATATATCTGCATCCATTGATGTAGAGATTTTGATGTCCTAAATCTCAAGAAGTAAAATAAAGCTTTTCCCCTCACATCTTTAATGACATTTTTTTTAGTCTGAAGTAAAACTATTCTGGTTCAATTTACTTTTTTATTTTTATTTATTTATAGATTTTATTTATTTATTTGAAAGAGAGAGAGAATGAGAGAGAGAAAGCATGAGAAGGGAGAGATCAGAGGGAGAAGCAGACTCCCCACTGAGCAGGGAGCCTGATGTGGGGTTTCATCCCTGGACTCCAGGATCATGACCTAAGCCAAAGACAGTTGCTTAGCTAACTGAGCCACCCAGGCACCCTATTCTGGTTCATTTTAGAAGAATCATTGATTATGTTGCCATGTGAAATACTGTATACTTCTAATTAGTCAAGGGATAAGACTGGATATTAAAGATTACTGAATAGGGAGGAGAAAGTCATGCTAGGTTTAATCACAACACTATTTCTAATTCTTGAAATTTACAACGATCATTTGGACAGCTTTTCCCATAAGATTTTAGTAACTGAATGTATTTATCACTTAAGAGTGAAACTGTTTGAGATAAGAGAACTGGCTGATATTACATGGGATGTCTGAGTATAAGGTTAATAACAATAACAAAACTTGCAAGGAGAAAAAACTATATAGTAATTAACATGATTTCAATGTGTTCATTTTTCTTTGGGTAATTTTCTTATAGGAATAATTTTCTTGAGACTAGGTTGAAATGCAATTTGAAATCAGTTTTAGTGTAATTTTGATGAGACAGATTTTCCTTTTTTTTTTAAAGCCTTTTTGTACACTTTAAGCTTTCTGTACCTTTTTACTCCTACAAGCCAGATGGGTCTCAGCTAAAAGACAATGTATTTAATTAAGCATCCCACCATCTGAGAAACCTTTGTCTGAAGCCTTAAAGGTTTGATCATCACATTTTAGCAAGGTCACATTGCTATTTTAAATTGAAATAAAGCTTTAAAATATTTAACATAATATATAACATAAATGCATTTATTTAAATTAAAATCAAATATTAGTTTTTTATTCAAACTTCTTACCACTTGTTTTTTTCACATGCTTGAGAAAGTTTTGTCACACCTATGAACAGGTGTTGTTTGTTAGTGTGAATTTAAGTGTGATATGGTAATCCTTACTCAGTAGAGAAGAATAATAAAGGGAAGAATTCCTAGAACTAGGGAATCACTTTTTAATTTTCAACTGAAGACATTCGGAGGAAACATCTTTAAATGGTTAAATGACAGAGGTGGGCAGGATATAAGAAAGAACACTTATCAATAAGGATTTTCAAAATAAAAATGGTGAGCTATACTTTATCTTTCCTAAAGGTATTTAAATTTGTTTTCTTCTTTGAATATGAGAACAAACATTACATACCCTTATAGGTTTCCTTCTAGTTTGACTGTTAATTTCATTATATTTTAATAATCTTTAGTGAACCTAGAAATATAAAGAAGGGGGAAAATAAATCTAAAATTTCCTAAAGTACAACAGTTGAGCAAAAATGTAGTTATATATATTTTTAATGTACTAAACATATATGTATTTCTATAATAAAGCACATTTCAAAGCATTTTCATAGTGTTTGGACACCAAATTGAAACAAATTACTTTAAAAAATTAGCTTATGCTTTTGATCATTATGTTTTCAACTTTTGTAGTTTTGTTTTTCAGTGGCATATTTTAGGTTTAAAGGGGATTTTTTTTTTTACATGAAAATAAGTAAAACTATGTAAAATATGTATATATATAAATATTTAGTGAACAAAAATATTTATTTCTATAGAACCCACTTAGTGAATATTTATACATTCTAGTAAACATTGCCCATAAGTTTTTTGTAACGTTATATTGTTAGAAAAATGTTTTTCTTATTCTGTATTATTAAGTGCAATGTTTAATTGTATAATGAATCTTTAAATTCATTTTGGATTGAAACACCACATGGTGGCAGTGTTTCCTAAGAAACTGGTAAAGCATGGTCGCCTCACAAGGATTAGTGCTTTTTATAAACTGCTGTATTTTTTTGTGTCTGTCATATTGGTCATGTACTTCAACTGTTAAAAATGTGTACGGGGTTCTTAAGGGTGAAAGCAGTAAATGCTTTTTATTCTATAAATTGTCTTATGTAGACAGAGGCTATGGCAGTGCCTCTCCTAAGTATTGGAAAAGTTAGAAAAAAAAATCGTTGGATCTGGTTTGCTGGTTTATACTCTGTACATTTGCTTACAGATGAAAAGCAACAGAAGAGTTGCACCTGGGTGGCTCAGTCAGTTAAGTGCCTGCCTTCAGCTCAGGTCATGATCCTGGGGTCCTGGATTGAGTCCTGCTTTGGGCTCCCCACTTAGTGGGGAGTCGCTTCTCCCTCTGTCCTAACCCTTGCTCATGCGGATGCTCCCTCTCACTCTCTCTCAAATAAATAAATAAATCTTAAAAAAAAAAAAAGCCACAGAACAAACAATAATAATTATTATCTAGAGGTTAGAATTTTCCACCGATTGTATTTTTAGTATACATAGCAGTGGTTGATTGAATAATGGTGGAGTGCTTTAAGATGAGAAAGCATTTAAGCTTTCACAGGCAGATTTCTACCCTCAGGTCACTGAAAGCTGCAGGACGAGACTGAGAATTGCTAGAATTGAACCTCCCTCCTCTTTTCCTACTGCCACATCTCCTCTCTTTGCCCCAAATCCATCACTGAATATTTTCTATCCTGTTTAAATAATGAATTCAGTGACCCTTGAACTATGGGGGGGGCGGTTAGGGGCATTAACTCCTTCATAGTCAAAAATTGGCACATAACATTTGACTCCCCCTAAAACTTAACTACTTATAGCCTATTATTGATGGAAAGCCTTGCCAGTAACAAACAGTAGATTAGCACATACTTTGCATGCTATATGTATTCTATACCATATTCTTATAATAAAGTGTGCTAGAGAAGAAATACTATTAAGAAAGTCATAACAAAAACACATTTACAGTACTATACTGTATTTATCAAGAAAAATCCATGTATTAGTGGATGTCTACCATTCAAACCCATCTCTTCTCCACTGTCTGAGATCATAAAATGTACATGTATTCGAAGAAATTTTCTTCATTTTCTACTTTGTTTTGTATGGTATAGCTTACACATCAATGGTGCACAGAGCTGTGGCTAAATTGCTACAGGATTTTATGGTCCTTGGACACATAAGATGATGTAAAGAATGTTCTTTTGCATTTATTTCATTTATGTATTTCATTAATCCATAAAACCAGTCATGGTAAGCTGGATGCATATTAACTCCAGCGAAAGGGAATTTCTGCCAATAATGGGAAATGATTCCCCTATAAAGGAATGAAAGCCTGATTCCCTGATGGTTAATACATAAACCCCACCAGGTCAGGGTTCTTCATCTGTTGGGTTCACTACTATATCCATGCACCTACTGAGTGTCTGATGGGAAGCCGGTGGTCCATAAATATTTTGAATAAATGGAACAAATTAATCTTTGAACTTCTAACAAATAAAGCAAAAGGGCTTTTCTGTTAAGGAGTATAGTAAAAGTTGGCATGACATTGGAATAAGATCTAGAAGAATAAATAAATAAGTCATTTCATTTTAAAATCTAGAGTTCTAATTTCTGGATCTTCAATAAACAGAGCATGAAAATTTGTTTAAAAAATTTAAAATAGGGGCGCCTGGGTGGCTCAGTGGGTTAAGCCTCTGCCTTTGTCTCAGGTCATGATCTCAGGGTTCTGGAATCGAGCCCCGGATCGGGCTCTCTGCTCAGTGGGGAGCCTGCTTCCCTTCCTCTCTCTCTCTCTCTCTCTCTCTCTGTCTGCCTCTCTGCCTATTTGTGCTCTCTCTCTGTCAAATAAATAAATAAAGTCTTTAAAAAAAATTTAAAATAGGGTACAGTAAAAGTTAGCTGTAATTACAATTTCATGATATTTGTATATAAAGTAGAGAGATATTGACCATATCCTTTCTGAAGATACTGTATGAAGATACTGTATGAAGATACTTGTATGAAGATACAAGGGGTATACAGTTATCTGGAAGGTATTTTTTTCCCCACAAAGAAATAAAGAACAATATAAGGTCAGGTGTGGGGATAAAGAGCCAGTGAATTCTGAACATTAATGAGACCTGAACTGTGGGATGCCTGGGTAGCCTAGTGGGTTAAGCATCTGCCCTCAGCTCAGGTCATGATCCAGGGGTCCTGGGATCGAGTCCCACATTAGGCTCCTTGCTCAGTGGGGAACCTGCTTCTCCCTCTGCCTGCTGCTTGCCCTGCTTACATGTTCTTTCTCTCTGACCAATAAACAAGTAAAATCTTCCAAAAAAAAAAAAAAAATCGGGGTGCCTCGGTGGCTCAGTGGGTTAAAGCCTCTGCCTTCAGCTCAGGTTATGATCCCAGGGTTCTGGGATCAAGCCCCACATCGGGCTTTCTGCTCCACGGGGAACCCGCTTCCTCCTCTTTCTCTGCCTGCCTCTCTGCCTCCTTGTGATCTCTGTCAAATAAATAAATAAAATCTTTAAAAAAAAATTAAAAAAAAAAATCACCTGAATTGTGCCTCTGCCTGGAGCTTAAAGATTTTGATGCCCTGACCCAGGTATCATTGCAATGATGCCAATGATGAATGCTAGGATGATGGTTAAGGGTAATGGAAATATATTGATCATTTGCCTTTGAGCATTTATTCAGTTTTAGTTGCTATCTGTTTCGGGAGCTTCCTGTTTGCTTTTTGCTTTTCCTATGTTTTTTTCTTTCACCGATGATAAAAGTCCTCTCAATAATGAATTCCCTCTTATTGGGTTGAGCATTTGGAAGATTTTGCAAGCAAGTGGAGACAACAAGTTATACATAGCTCTCCAATCTCTGGCATGAGGATGGTAGGCAGGAAGGAGGTGCACACCTCATCCTGCTTTCCTTTCTTATCCTTGTCTCCCTTCTTCTCACTTGGTGTCTGCGGACTTCCTGCTCTATTCTACCACCTCGAGTTGGCTTTCACATTCTCTTTTCTTCTCAGTTATCAATGCTTGACCGCAGGGCAGCCTGTGGAAGAAGTTCCCAAAATAAAAAGAATAAATTCTTGTGAGAGGCTCTGAGGTGATTGCTGAAGCATAAAGACTGGGGCAGGCTTTTGGGACTGAAAATCCAACACTGCCCCTGCTAGCGGTGTGATTTTTAGGCAAATGACTTCACCTCTTTGTTCCTCAGCTTTGTCATGTGTAAAAGATTATTGACCTGCTGGGAGGATTGAATGAATGGGATAGATAAAGCTTTCTGGCAGAAGAGCTGGCACATTTGACTGCTAGCTTTATTAGGGGCAGAACTTTAGACACCCGTGTGGAAGAGGCAAGTGTTGTGAGGACTTTGGGGACTGGAGCCTTTGTGACATTACGCCCCTCATAGGTCCCCTGCTTTACTGGAGAATAAGGCCTCCTGCAATTGGGACCTGGCTTGAATTCATTATCCTTTGTTCTTTCTGGATTTGAAGTTTAGAGGACAACACATTTTGACCAGAAAACTCCCCTCGAAACACAAACAGATGTTCCAAAAGTGTTTGAAGTTATAATATGCTGAAGCATTTTCTAATATGAGGAAATCAATCATAGATTATGCTTCAAAATATTTGTTTTTTTAATAAGCTGTCACAAAGTTTGCTACCAAGAAGGGTACACCCATATGCGTTTCTGATATTTAAACATAATGTTACAGGTCCTCCAGTACAAATATTGGTAAAATGTGAATTTTTTCTTTACGGGGAAAATTGATCCTTTATTCTTATGCAGATCTTATTCATAAGTTGTTTTTTTTTTAAAGATTTTATTTATTTATTTTATTTATTTATAAATAAATATTTCTTCTCTAGCACACATTATTTTATTTATTTATAAATATATTTTATTTATTTATTTTATTTAAGAGGCAACACGAGCAGGGGGAGTGGGAGAGGGAGAAGCAGGCTTCCCACTGAGCAGGGAGCCCAGTGGAGGGCTCCATCCCAGGACCCTGGGATCATGATCTGAGCTGAAGGCAGATGCTTAACATCTGAGCCACCCAGGTGCCCCATTTCCTAAGTTTAAAAAAGGTAACTATTCTCAGTTGAGATTTACTTGGTCTTCCTATAAAATGCATTATTAAGGCAATTTGGTATCAATATGAATATGTATTCATTTCAATTTTGTAATAATATTAAAGCAATTTTTTTTATCAATTGGCTCATCATAGGGTTGGTAAATCTGTGCCTTTTTAAAAAAATTCCAGTATAGTTAACATACAGTGTGATGTTAGTTTCAGGAATCAAAAGTTGTGGGGCCTACTACAAAAATGAAAATATGGAGCCCTTTGTTTAAAAATTATTTAGAGTTTCAAGATGACAATATCAGAGCATTAAGCCAACCGCAGATAACACATCCCTGAAGCTGGCCCTTGTTCTTGTACTGTGCCCAGGCAGTGTGGGAGGCTCTGAATTGCTCTTCCTTGCTTCTTCCCTTCAAAGGAGAAAAAAACAAGCCTCAGAAAAAAATGGGAATCTTTTGAAATGAGTATCTATTATATGATGCCTATTGCCAAGCTCTTGGTAGATACTGAGAGTCTAGTCTGTGATTGCTTGGTTGTGGTTTTACACAATGTTCTTAAGACTAAACGAACGGTACTTATTTATATCTTGGCAGAGTATGACAGTCATCCCCAGATATCAAGTGTCTACCATTTAAAAGAACCTTGGAAAACCATGAGTTTATTGTTTCTTTAACCAAATCATTCATCTCTTTTAATCATTAAAAGCTTGTAGACCACTTACTCTCTCATGCAAAACATAAGCACTATGGCCAATACCCTAGATCACGAAGGTGGCCTTTTCTGATTGATAACAGGTTTGACAACTCACGTCAGTTTGATCAGTGTTCTCCAGCTCCAGACTAGGCTGTTAGCCACACATAGAGAAGCATATGTAAAACTTGGAATGTAGACTATTTTGGAATTCTCTTAGTACCACCTTTTCTTCCCATGGGAAACACAATTTTTCTTTCTTTTCTGCCAAGTACAGAGTACACTATATGTAGTTTTTCTGATCAGATAATCTCTTCATGTAGCAACATATTGAGCTCATGAGCTTTGGAATTGTTTTCAATGATGCTGGATGAATATTGTTGGGATGCAAATATGTTAAATACCGCAATATAGTGCTGTACTTTCATAATTATTGGGATAAATGAAAGCCTTCATTCTATAGCTTCTCTTTCTACTACTTTCTCATCTTGCTTAGGTAATTTCCTGTGTCATGTGGGAAGATATAGGGTTTTTTTGTGTTGTATACATGTTATGCTTCTTAATTCATAGTAAACTCTCTACACAGGAGTTGTGAATTTAAATCCACACATCACTGTGGTGACTTTCAAATAATGATCTCTGACAGAGATTAGATGCCCTACTTAGACAGCATGTGTTCTGGATACAGTGAATGGGTTGGTTCTGGGCCAGTACCTGAGTCACGGCCAAGTGGGCTCCTGTGGATGTCCATTAAGACATCCAGGTAGGTAGCGTGAGATTTAGCCCATAGTTGAAATGAGTCACTAAATCACATAAGAATGTGATAAATTTTGGAAAATTAGAATTTGGTAAATATAAGTCACTAGGAAGCTGACTATAACTTTTTCCTTTCAGTTTAGACAATGATTAGAGAAAGAATAATTAATGCATATAAACATATCCAAACCTACTCTCTCTATCCTGAATGGCTTAGTAGACTTTGGCTTTGTGATCTAATGTAGAACCCATGGAAACTTTATAACTAGTAACCTACACAACAGGTTCTATTAATTAAATTATCCATTAACATCTGTGTCATTACTAGAAATTGGAAAATTAAGTTAAAATCAGCAATTTTTAATTGGGACCACATATAAAATATATCTGGATTTGTATTTAATAGGTAGGAGCAAGGAGAGTGAGGCATGCATAACACAAATTAGACTGATAGTGCAGTTATTAGGCTAATGTGAAACAAAGCAGTTTATAATAAATAGTAGTTTGAGAAACTAGTTAAGGTTCAGCTCAAAATAAGATAAGAGAAATGCTGAGTCAAAAATCCAAGAGTAACACCACATTATATATGGTTCACAGCAACCACAATAAATATTTGTTGACCCTGAGAGGAGACATGATGTTTTCATTCACATTTTAAGGGTTAATTAGCAAACCATTCCTCTTCTCTGTTTTATGTTCCCACACCTACACCAATGTCCCCTTTTCTGCTTTAATTCCATCAAACTCTAAATTCAATAATTCTGCATATGGATTTTGATTATACACATTTACAAGGGTTGAAATATAATTGAGTTTCTAGTCCTATCATTAGTTGAAAGTGATCTGAGAAGTCAATTCCTTTAGGAGCTCAAGCTGTTAGAAGGAAGGTTTTTGTGACCCTCATCAGAACACTTTACTACTATTCACATCATTTTCTTAAATGATCATAATAGCATGAATTTCTAAACTTGCAAGAAGGTAAGCATTAAACTGAAAAGAAAGCATTTGGATATTATAAAAGCTTGAATCCAACATTTATTTCTAGATATCTGTCATCTTTCACCTGAAGTCAATACCTCTGCTAATTTATTTCACCATTTCTATTTTTTTCTAGAAACTAGCAACTCATATGTTCAAATATTTAGCATTTTTCAGAGTGACTGACATTTATTTATGGAAGAGAAAAAAAGGGTAAATATCCAAAACATATAAGGAACTCCTACACCTTAAGAGCAACAAAACAAAAAACCCACTCTTTGAAATGGGTGAATGACCTGAATAGACTTTTCTTTATGAAAACATATAAATGGCCAACAGCTTTATGAAAAGGTGCCCAACATCACTGATCATCAGGAAAATGCAAACCAAAACTGTAGGTAGGTATCACCTCACATCTGTTAAGATGGCTATTCTCAAAAACTGAAAAGATAAGTATCTTCAAGACTATGGGGGAAAGGGAACACTTACACTGTTAGTGGGAATGTAAATTGGTACAGCAGCATGGAAAACAGTATGCAGGCTCCTAAAAACATAAAATTTAACCCCGCAATCCCATTCTTTGGTATATACCTAAATGAATACCAATCAAGGACTCAAAGGAGATGTCTGCACTCACATATTCATTGCAGCACTATTTAGAATTATAAAGACTTGGAAACAACCTAAATGTCCATCGATAGATCAGTGGACAAAGAAAATGTGGTCTATACATACAATGGGATATTATATGGCCTTTAGAAGGGAAGAAATCCAGTCATTTGGGACAACATGGATGAACCTGGAGGACATATGCTAAGTAAGTGAAACAAGCCAGATATAAAAGAACAACTACTTCATGACACCACTGATAACAGGAATCTTGCTTACCAGGGGATACCTGGAGAGGAGGAATTGGAAGTGTTTGTCAAAGGGTACAAAGTCTCAGTTTTACAAGATGAATAAATCCCAGAGATCTACTGTACAGCACAGGACATATAGGGAATACTAAATGGTATACTTAAACATTTGTTAAGAGGGTAGATTTTACATTAAAATGTTATCACCAAAAAAAAAACCTGGGATGGAGAAAACATTTAGAGACAATAAGCTTATGACACTGTCTATGGTGAGAGTTTTACATATGTATACTTATCTTCAAACTCATTAAGATGTACACATTTAATATGTACAGGTTTTTGGACATCGTATTTCAAAATTTTTTAAAAGCCCAATTTAAAAAACTTCCACAGAAACTTAAAAACTAGCCCAGAAGTAAATAATAAAACAACATAAAAGTTCCTCTTTTCAAATGCCAGTTAAAAATTGTGGATTAGCTAAGACTGTCCATCTCCCCTACAAAACAACTTAATAATACTCAAAGCAAGTGAAATGAGAGGAGCCAGTAGACTTCTTTGATTGTCCCTATTTTCTGCTGGCCCTAGTAGAGTTGTGTGCTGAAATGTAGGTCAGTTGCATTTACTATTATAATTACGTAATTTAGTTAAACAACTTATGAATCAAGAAATACATGCCAAAAAAAAAAAGCTTTTATTTCTCCAGAAATAATCCAAATATTTTGGGAAACAACCAATAAAAATTGACTGAAAATTTGGTATTGATTTACACATAGCAAAAACAACTGGAAGATGGGGGAAAGATCTAGAAATCTAGAATTAAGCACTTCATTTGCAACTTTTTTCTTTTTAATTTTCTTTTAAAGAAATGGGATAAGAGGGCCTCTGTATCACGGGCGTGAAAAATGAAAGAAAGATGTTGCAAAATTATAATCAGTGGGCATATCCTCTGAGGAAAACTGCCCTAGACCAAAAGACTGGCAAAAGAATTGGCAAAAAAGAAAACCAAAACAAAACATAAAAGAATGTTTTAGTTAAAATTTTAGCAGTTTCAGAATACAAGTAAATGAAAATCTAAATACATTACTTGCTTTACTTAAAATCACTCCTGGGTTCTCTGCACTTTAAGTCCTAGCCCACTGAAGCCACTTCTACTAGAGACTGCTGGTTGTCCAAATATGTATTATTTCTGTTCCTACTAACAGAATATTGATTTTATCCAAGGTAACAATGTATCCTATTAAGAGTCCCAGGCTCTTTTACTCTTGTGGTGATCATGTGATGAGTTGTTGCCAATGAGACATAAGAGGAAACTACTCAGTACATTAAATGGGCTTGATTCCCATGATGCATGGCTCTTTTCACTCTTTGTTCTTCCCTTTTAACCTGCTTGAAATGCCAGCCTGATGCCTGGAGCTGTGGCTGCCCTCTTGAGAGCATGAGGATGTGGGTCTTCTGTAGGAATGCTGAATCAGAATGTTAAAAAGAACACAGTTTGTGATGACAGGTAAAGTTACCCTACTTCACTACATTCCTATTTGCTTGCCTCTGGACTTCCTTTACATTTGACAGAAAAAACAAACAAACAAACAAAAAACACCCTCAAATTCCTAGTTAAAATCCCTGCTTTTTGTTTAGTTTTTGGCAGCATATGATGGTTTCTACCTGATGGCTGACTCCAGCAAATGAGGTGCTGATAGGGAGTGTGGGTTCTTGGGTCAGAGTGCTGGGCTAGACATCTGGCTCACTCACTCTCTGTATGACTCAGAGAGCTTCCTTAATTGTTGGTACCTCAGTTTCCTCAACTGCAAAATGGGGTTAAAAATAATCCTTCTCATAGAATTTTTGGATCAAGCAAATGGGATAATCCATGTAAATTGCTTAACACTTACCTGTAGTAAGTGCTCAGTAAATGCTATGGTTAACAAGGTCAAAAATGAATTCTGAATTTATAAACCTAGTAAGTTTTCAGTATTTACCTGAATTTGGAAATTTTTTCTTACTAAAGTACATTTCTTCCTTTTTGGGACTTTCAAGCTGCACATAATTGGGTCTACATATGCCTCTCTTTAGAATATAGGCAAAATTATAGGACATCATAAAGTCATGAACAATGGTTTCAGGGTAGAAAATCTTGTAAAACTATGGTGTAACAAGTAGAATTCCACAAGCCATAAATACCAGCATGTAAAATGTAACTTAATTTTTTTTTTCTATTTCATTTCTGCTTCTGAGACTCCATTCTGCTTGATGTGGAAAAAATAATCCAGATACACACTTGCAAATTCAGTGAAATTCAACTGATATCTCCATTACTTCAGTTTGAAAAAGTGAGACTTAGGACTGTTACTTCTGTGTCCTTCCGCTCTTCCTTGGGGTTGCTTTCCTCTCTGTTGGCAGTGTTTGTGCTGGAAGGTGGTCTCTCACAATCATTAATAAGGCATTAGCTAGGAGGGGATACTCATCAGTCTTGGTTCTGTGCCAGCATCCTTTGAAAAGTAACTCATTTTACTGTCCCTCAATCATGTTCTTCCTCGTGTCATGAAATCAAATATTTCTTCTTTACATGGTCCACCATTCATCTTTCGCTTTGGAACGATGCAAGTGTTTTTTTTTTTTTTGTTTTTTTTTTTTTTTTGTTTTGTTGTTGTTGTTGTTTTTTCCTCCTCAGAGAGATCCCTGTAGACATGGTTGATTTCTGTTCTTTCCCAGCCAATTTTCAACCACCCCCCCATAGCTACAGGTTACTCTCCCACAAATCTCTGAGATTCCAAGGGATCCAAGCTCTTCAGGGGCTTTTCATTCTCTTACTGACACCGCCCACCCCCCTCCACCCCACCCCGCTGCACCTGCCTCAGTTCTCTGGCTTTCATGCCACATGGAATTAATGATACTGGTGAAGCTGTCAACTCTGAATTTCCAGATGAACCAGGGAGGCCCATGTCCACTCCTGTCTGGGATAGCCACAGCCCAGACAGGGCTGATTCATACCCTGCCTGGGTCTTACCTCCTTTTATAGCTGGTGGTAGTTTACAGAGTAGAGAAATATGAAATGCTTGACTCTGTCTCTCCTCTAAGATTCTTTCTCTCCAGCTCCTGGGATCTTAATCCTGGGAATTGTTGTGGAAGGCAGAATAAAACATTTCTGTCTGATAATCCTTCCCAATCATTTTGTATTACACTTCTATTAAAGCCCTTCAACTTTATAGATGTTCATAATTGTTTTTAAATACTATGTAGATATATGAAAAGTATGTTCTCTGTTCAAAGGATGAACTGTTTTAGGTCTGTTTCAGGTCTCCTATCTTGCAGCAAGTTTGAAATAAAACTCTGACACATGCCCATATCTAAACTTCCTAAAAAGATTTTTAGCATTTTAACTGAAACCGTATCTGGTATTCATATAACCATGCCTACTTTCTTTTCGTTTGCCTACTAATTAATTAGCCTATATCTGGTTTTCAATCATTTTTGAAGGAAATTTCTATCAGTGCCCTCTTTTGGTACATGGCATAGCTGACATTAGGTTTTCACTTCTGATAGACTAATTTTAATGACCAATTCCTTCCACCCTAATTTAGATTTCTTTTGTTTGTTTTAGAAAAATTGCCCAAGATCTGAAAATGTGGCAAATGGATTGCTGAGCGCCTTGTCCTCTCACTGAAGTCCTCAGCTGTGTTTTAATAGACTCAACTTGGTACTGAAGGCTTCTTTAGGGAAGTTGTCCTTGAACTCCTTAATTGCAGAAAGGAGTTCTGCAAAAACAATAAATTTTTCTGTTAAGGTTGCCACCTGTCTCCTTCAGTCATTCTATAGGCTGTGTATTCTGCTTATGCTGACTCTAGCATGCTCTGACAGCTAGCCCCCGTGTTGGACTGTTATTTTTAATTTGTTGGCCCTTTGTCTGTCAAGCTATAAGTGGTGGGGATCCTACTGGTGGTGAGAGGTGAAGTGACCTTCTGCCATGAGCCAGCAGCATAGGGTCTGCTGAAGAACCATCTCCTCCATTCGCTGAGGTCCTGCCCATCCTTGGGAGAGGCAGAGACTCAATCCACATGTTGCTGAATGTCACCCCTCCCCCATAGGTCTCTCTGAGGTAAACTATTCCAAGGTTCTGTTTCCTCGTGATCCTCACCCTGAGGTTTCAAAACTCTTCTTCAGGTGTTCACCGAGTTATCAGGAGGTGGAGGTACTGGGGAATACAACTCAATTTTCTCCTTAGGGAGTGGATCAGAGCATACAGCTTCATCTCCTCCAAGATTTCCAGGAACACAAGCAGTTTTCATTTGGAGCTGGTGGTAGCAGCAATTCGGAGCTGGTGGTAGAACTGAAGAGCCTTGTTCAGGTCATCATCTCTCCAGAATCTCCTTGAGAACTCAGGTTTTTTTTTTTTTTTTTAAGCCAAGATATTAGCTATTTTGTTTTCTAGTTTATTCCTTAGCAATTGTCTAACAATGGGCACCCTCTTGTCTAACTGCCCCAAATGGCAGAAGGCCACCAGGAAAACAGAAAAAAGAGCACATCAATGAACACTTTATATAGCTTACTATTCTGGCAGTGTGCTCATTGTGAAAATAAGTGCCTGAATCTGAGGCCAAGCTAGCGCTTGCACAGACATAATGGGGAGAGCTGGCGGACACTGCTGCTGGGGGAAGAGAGATCTGGTGACAGCATCTCAGCAGGTAGTTGGTGAACAGGGCTCACCTAGGAAAGGGATAGAACATGGGCATGAATACAGGGTGCAACAAATTGGCTGGGGGTGTCAGTGGTATTTTAAGCAAGGGAAAAGGACACATACAATCTTAAAGCCAAATATCAATTCAAGAAAAGCAGGAAAAATTTTCCCATTGGGTTATTAGGAGAGCTCCACTAGTAAGTAGAATGAAATGTGCAGAAGTTCTGATGGTTTCTTGCCATCTAAGAACCTAAAGTCCATTTCAGCTCAGTCACAAGTAATTGTGTAACTTGGGAGTAGATATTTGAAGATTTTTGGATTTAATTTATTATCTTCCAAATCAGGTATTTAATCAGATTAGCTTTTAAGATCCTGACTAAATCCAAATTCAATGATCCTTGATAGGTGATACACTCATATACACATATTCAGGGCTGTGTGCACACTTCTCTCTCTCTCTCTCTCTCTCCACTTCAACTCAGCTTCCCTGCTGTGGATGGCTTAGAATATAGATGGCAAGTGATGGAAAGAGGTGCTATTCCAGCCCAATATACTCCAGGTACCTGTAACTCTACAACAGTGGAACTTTATTTATTTACTTATTCTTAAATTTAAATTCTATTAATTAACATACAATATATTATTAGTTCCAGAGGTAGAGGTCAGTGATTCATCAGTCTTTTTTTTTTTTTTAAGGATTTTATTTATTTATTTGTCAGAGAGAGAGAGAGCACGCACAAGCAGGCAGAGGCAAAGAGAGAAGCAGACTTCCTCCCAAGCAAAGAGCCTGATGCAGGACTCAACCCCAGGACTCTGGGATCATGACCTGAGCTGAAGGCAGCACCTTAACTGACTGAGCCACCCAGGCATCCTTTTTTTTTTTTTTTTTTTAAGGTTTTGTTTATTTATTTGACAGACAGAGAGGCAGGCAGAGAGAGAGAGAGAGGGGGGAGCAGGCTCTCTGCTGAGCAGAAAGCCTGATGTGGGGGTTGATCCCAGGACCCTGAGATCATGATCTGAGTCAAAGGCAGAGGCTTAACCCACTGAGCCACCCAGGTGCCCCACAAATCATCAGTCTTATGTAATACCCTGTGCTCATTACATCATTGCCCTCCTTAATATTCATCACCCAGTTATACCATCCCTCCACCCTCCTCCCCTCCAGCAACCCTCTATTTGTTTTCTATGGTTAAGAGTCTCTTATGGTTTGTTTCCCTCTCTGATTTCATTCGGTTTTACTTTTTCCTCTCTTTCCCTATACTCCTCTCTTTTGTTTCTTAAATTCCACATATGAGTGAGAGCATATGATAATTCTTTCTCTGACTGACTTATCTCGCTTAGCATAACACCCTCTAGTTCCATCCAAGTCATTGCAAATGACAAGATTTCTTTTTCTGATGGCTGAGTAGTATTTTATTGTATATATGTACCACATCTTCATTATCCATTCATCTGTCGATGGACATCTGGGCTTTTTCCATAATTTGGTTATTATGGACATTGCTGCTATAAACAATGGGGTGTGGGTGCCCCTTCGGATCACTACATTTGTATCTTTGGAGTAAATACACAGTGGTGCAACTGCTGGGTTGTATGATAGCTCTATTTTTAACTCTTTGAGGAACCGTCATACTGTTTTCCAGAGTAGCTGCACCAGCTTTCATTCCCACCAACAGTGTAGGAGGGTTCCCGTTTCTCTGCATCCTTGCCAACATCTGTCATTTCCTGACTTGTTAATTTTAGCCATTCTGACTGGTGTAATGTGGAATCACACTGTGATTTTGATTTGTACTTCCCTGATCCCACATGATGTTAAGCCCTTTTTCATGTGTCTGTTGGCCATTCAACAATGGAACTTTAAGAGAGGTTATATATTTATATGAAGGCAATGTATTTCACAATACTGTTCTGAAGACTTTATTGGGATTTGGGTAAGGCCTAGACTACAGAGTACTTGCTGAAGGCCCAGGAAGAGGTGCAAGAAGCCTTGGTACCTAGGCCATATGATCTGTCAGTCCTGTGATATTAGGGCATTTGTGGTAAGCAAGATGCTGCATGGGACCAATGACTAGCTCAAGTAGGATAACTGCAACGTAGACCCCTAAGGTTTCTGGAGTAAGGCCATTGTATCTGAGCATTTAAAAAATAGTTTCTATTGTGTTTACCAGACCTTAGTAGAGACAGAGCTCCAGGAGACCTTGTGGCCAGAACTTTCCACCATAAGGGACTTCTGTCAGACACACTAAATCAGACCAGTGCATCAAAAGATGGAAATGGTCTATCTGGGATCAGTCATGAGCCGGGCAAGAGAACACAGTGAGCTATGTGGATAGGTGGCCCAAGCTTCTATGAAATCCCCTACTGTTCCCTGAGTTCCTCTCCCTCGATTAACCACTATAGGTGCTGTGGGGGGTAAAGGGTTTGTGAATACTGACAAAGGAGGAAAAAAGTAAAGCCTCCTTCATAGATGGGTTGACTCATTATACTGTGCAAGGCAGTAATGTATTCCTAGCACACTACAAGCCCACTTGGGCAGACCCAGAAAAACAGTTGGAGAGTAGGAAATCTTCCCAATAGACAAAGTTGTAGGCCTGAGATAAAAATATATAGGGACCTGGAGTCAAGATGGCGGAGAAGTAGCAGGCTGAGACTACTTCAGGTAGCGGGAGATCAGCTAGATAGCTTATCTAAAGATTGCAAACACCTACAAATCCAATGGGAGATCGAAGAGAAGAAGAACAGCAACTCTAGAAACAGAAAATCAACCACTTTCTGAAAGGTGGGACGGGCGGAGAAGTGAATCCAAAGCGATGGGAAGATAGACCGCGGGGGGAGGGGCCGGCTCCCGGCAAGCGGCGGAGCAACGGAGCACAAAATCGGGACTTTTAAAAGTCTGTTCCGCTGAGGGACATCGCTCCAGAGGCTTAACCGGGGTGAAGCCCACGCAGGGTCAGCGTGGCCTCAGGTCCCGCAGGGTCACAGAAGGATCAGGGGTGTCTGAGTGTCGCAGAGCTTACAGGTATTAGAACAGGGAAGCCGGCTACAGAGACAGAACCGAGGAGTAAGCTCTAAGCTCGGGGTTACCTTGAACCAGTCGCAGGCTCGGTCAGCTCGGAGTGCGGCCGGAGGCAGGGTGACAGGAGTAAATCAGCGCTGTTCTCTGAGGGCACACTAAGGAGTGGGGCCCCGGGCTCTCGGCTCCTCCGGGCCGGAGACCAGGAGGCCGCCATCTTCATTCCCGCCCTCCGGAACTCTACGGAAAGCGCTCAGGGAACAAAAGCTCCCGAAAGCAAACCCGAGCGGATTACTCAGCCCAGCCCCTGGTAAGGGCGGTGCAACTCCGCCCGGGGCAGACACTTGAGAATCACTACAACAGGCCCCTCCCCCAGAAGATCAACAAGAAGCCCAGCCAGGACCAAGTTCACCTACCAAGGAGTACAGTTTCAATACCAAGGAGAGCAGCGTAATTCTAAAGGAGGAGAAAGCAAAGCACGGAACTCATGGCTTTCTCC
>NW_019154103.1:12087784-12142705 GCF_002288905.1 Enhydra lutris kenyoni | reverse complement strand
TAAAAAAAAAAAAAGAAAACTAAAAAAAAATATATATATATATATATAGGGACCTATGGATAATGGAAATGGTTTGGTTGGTTGGTCTGGGGCATGGAAGAAGAATGATTGGATGAGGTTTTGAACTGGAAGCATGTGGATGATTTAGAAGACCTATGACCATAAATTATAAAGATCTCTGTATCAAATGTTGGCACTCATTGTCTACCACAGAGGAAGCACTAAACAATCAAGTAGATAAATCAATTTCTGTCACTGACCAACCATGGGCTAGCACAATGTAGTGCACTAATAGCATAACCCATGGCAGCAGGGATGGAGGCTATGTATGGGCTCAAGGGCATGGGCTCCCACTTACTGAGACTGATATAGCTCCTGCTATTGTTCCGTGTTCAACCTGTTAGCAACAGAAACCAGTGGTGTGTCCCTGATATGGCACCATCTTTCTAGAACACCTATTAGCCACTTGGTAGTAATTTAATACACCAGACCCGGGGCACCTGGGTGGCTCAGTCGTTAAGCGTCTGCCTTCGGCTCAGGTCATGATCCCAGGGTTCTGGGATCGAGCCCCGCATCGGGCTCCCGGCTTGGTGGGAAGCCTGCTTCTCCCTCTCTCACTCCCCCTGCTTGTGTTCCCTCTCTCGCTGTGTCTCTCTGTCAAATAAATAAATACAATATTAAAAAAAAAGTTAATACACCAGACCCCTTCTATACCGGAAGGGGAGAGAATAATCTTGACAGAAATAGACACATATTCTTGTTTATCTTTTCTGTGTGTAGGGCATCAACTGGGATCACTATCTGAGAGTGAACAGAGTACTTGATCCAAAACAGAGGATCTGGCATAATATTCGAGGAATGCACTTCATAAACAAGGAGTGTGGTGGTGAGAATGGTGAACATGGAATTCACTGGATAGACATCACATAACATGCCAGAGAGAAGCTTATAACCAGATAAAGTCATAGAATTGTCTTTACAAAAAGTTGGATTGAGATATAATTTATATACCATTAAATTCACTCATTTTTAAGTATACAATTCAAATACTTTCAGCATATTTAGAGATTGTATCCATGAACCCAATCTAATTTAGAACACTTTTATCACCCCCAAAAAACCCTCATCTCTACTTAGAGTCACTGACAATTCCCATCCCTCGAATGTCTTTAACATGCTTTTTGGCACATTCATTGCATCATCTTAGAAATGATAACTTGCAAAGATAAGGTGCCATCCTCTTAGAGGCAGGATAGATCCTAAATGAATGGCCACAGGTCCCCAGTGGGTGGAATACATGGCTCTTGGGACCAGTTGATAGAAGAAGTAGGATCACATTATCCCATTGATCCACTTGGGAAATTTGTGCTTTCTGTGACTGCAACTCAAGATTATGTAGCTCTAGAGATTTTGATTCCCAGAGAAGGAATGCTTTCCCCAGGAAACGCAACAAAAGTCTCATTAAATTTTTAACTATGGCTGTTACCCAGCCACTTTAAGTATCTTTATTCAAGATGCGGGGGTGGGGGGCATTGACTTGATCATTAGGAAAAGTTATGGCTGTTGTTACATTAGAGTCAGGGAAGAAGAAGATTTGGACCCATGTGATCACCTGGGGTGCCTATTGGTTGTCCTCTGTCAAATTTTAACAGTAAGTGGACATGTTCAGCAGCTATGACCTGAGAAGGGTACAGTTTCCAAAAATTCAGGTCCCTCAGAGCAGAAAGTCTCAATTATCCTACCAAATAAGTCACCTAGACCAGAGGTAGTTGCTGAAGATGTAATTAACCTGGAATTGATCACACAGGAAGAAAAGGATATTAGCCTCAAAACTAGTTGCAACCACGTAGCTTGTGCCACCATCCTTTTTCTTTCTGTTCTCCCAGAAAATGAGACCAGTCAGAATCCTAGAGGATCTGTTTCTGAAGTAAACATATATAAAGCAAGTGGATCCAAAAGGTGCAATGCTGAACTGTAGCGAGTGCTGTAGTTCATCACCCAGAGTCCATCTGGGATGATGTATTCATCTCCTTACCTGCTAGGGGTGTTGCCTGCTGATAGCTGAGTTGAATCCCTACCCTGAATTTTCCCTCAACCAAGAGAACTGCTTGGGCCATGGCTACCTACACTCCCCCTCTAGGAGCATTCCGCATCCAGTCATTGGTCTATGCACAAGTACAAAGGCCTGGATTCTTCTATTAATTGAAGCTTTCTCTGAAGTACCATTTCAGGTTCACAGCTCCCAGTGGCAGTGACTGAGACCTCAGATCACAGGATATGTGTTCCCTTTGCCTAAACCCACCTCCCTCACTGCACTGAAGGTGCTGCTCCCAAGGTTCTCTGTAGAACCTGACCACGTCAAACATTCTAATTTGACTTTTTAAATGCAGGGTATACCCTGATCTACCAAAAAACCCAAAGTAAGCAATTGATAATTTATTTATTAAATATAATTATAGTAAGCCATCCAAAGGGGTAATTCACCCTCACTACTCCCTCTGCTATGTTTCTGCCTAAGCAAGATTCCTTTCTTGATTTATTTTAAAAATTGATTCAATTTTCTCAATCCTAACCTACAGAAGAGTGCCCTTTCAAACTGTCTTTTTAACTGCCAATCTCAGGAATTTTATCTTATTTCATTATGAGAATTGACAGGGAACTTGGTAGAACATAAAACATTAATGGTATTCAGTATTTTTTTTTAAGATTTTATTTATTTATTTGACAAAGAGAGATCACAAGTAGGCAGAGAAGCAGGCAGAGAGAGAGGAGGAAGCAGGCTCCCTGCTGAGCAGAGAGCCCAATGCGGGGCTTGATCCCAGGACTCTGAGACCATGACCTGAGCCGAAGGCAGAGGCTTTAACCCACTGAACCACCCAGGTGCCCCTGGATTTCAGTATTTTATATATTGTTGCAACTTAAATCTTTTCCATCACGGTTAGCTGTATAATTGATCACATGGCCACTTGTTTTTATTTGGTAGAGTTATGGCTCCATTTGTTGTAAGGGACAAATCATTCACACTTCATCAATTAACCAGATAAGAAGTTTGCCCTGCATTGTGTTAGAAAAAACTTAACCATAGTTAGCCGTACTATTATTAATCTATTACATCATATGTTTGCAATGTTTGTATGTGGAAGTCCCATACTCAAGCTACTTTCTTCCTCTTAAATATATGTTATTATTTTCCTAAAGATTTTATTTATTTATTTATTTGAGAGACATTGTAGGAGAGAGAGAGAGAGAGATTGATTAAGAGAGAGCACGAGTGCAGGGGAAGGGCAGAGGGAAGGGAGAGAGACAAGCAGATTGCCTGCTGAGCATGGAGCCTGACTCAGGGCTTGATCCCAGGACCCTGAAATCATGACCTGAGCTGAAGGCAGACACTTAACTGAGCCACTCAGGCATTCTTAAATATACTTTTAAAAGAATTTAAAACTATGTGATCTGGCACCTTGATTAGTCCATAATTAAGTAAGTAGTACATAATTAAAAAAAATAAAACCCATATACCGCTGTGAAACACACACACACATACACACACAGACACCCCTCCTTGATACATTCACATCTACCATAGAATTCCTTAAACACACCAATATCATAACCATGGAAAAACACTTAACAGTATACTTATAATATGTAACTAAGACTTTGGTAATTTTGGTCCAGGGATTTCCTACAGGGATAATTTTGGTGCAGGGATAATCTACAAATAGAACACAATAAAGAGTATATAACCAAAACGTCAATCGATAATGGAATAGGAGAGCTGACACACAGAGCCATAGCTAAACAGAAATGTGAAGGGGTTATCTACATTTTCAGCAACAAAATAGGTAACTTTCACAAACATAGCATCGAGAGAAAGAAGCTTGTAAAAGAATACTTATCATATGTTTCCATTTATATCAAGTAAGAAGTCCAGAAAAATTAATTTATTCTTTTAAAGGTCAGAATACTGTTTTGCCTTAATGGTATAGTGACTGGGAGGCAGAACAATGAGGGCCATCGGTGTTTGTTTTTTGGTCTGGGAGCTGGTTATACAGATTAGTACTCTATGCCTGTGCACTGAGGGATATGCTTAAGTCCACTCATCTATATGTGTGTTTATGTCAGTACAAACAAGAAATAACATCTTTCATCTTTTGTAGGACAAAAAAAAACAAAATCTAGGTATATATCAGTGTCCCTTTGACTTTTGGTGATATCAATTATCTTTTGCTTACCTGTATTCTTATCACCACACTGTAGAATATGTCTTACCTTTTGTCACTAGTAGGTATTTCTGGCATTTCACATCCATTATTTCTGGAAAACAGGACATCAAAATCTTCGTTACTCTTCTCAGTCCTCACACTCTGTTCTAAGCAAGGTTTATGCAGACCCGTGTGTCATCAGATTCATCTCTGCATAGTTGGACTCAGTTACTGGGTCTGAGTTGTAGCCTCCCAGTGTCTCTGGTATATCTGCTGGGGGGCCAGGAGTATGCTAAAGACAGCATTAGCATATTTTTGTAGCTGTCTTGACAGCAGAAAGTTTAGGGATTCGAACTTTAAAAGTTGTATCAGGCCATCTGCTCCAGAATTACTTCCTGGCCCCCGGCCCTCTGATTCATTGCACCTGAGTGTAGGTGGGGAGGTCAGGAATCTCAAGATTTTTTAACAAGCATCCCAGATACTCTGTATATTCATTAAAATTTGAGAAACATTGTTTGTATATCTGTAAATTTCTTTCTTTCTAAAGAGGAAAGAAAAATTATTATAGCACAAATAGTGCCATGCTACTGTTCCAAAAAAACTTTGTCCCAACTTTCCAGCATCTCATTTTTTTTTTAAAGATTTTATTTATTTATTTGACAGAGAAATCACAAGTAGGCAGAGAGGCAGGCAGAGAGAGAGAGAGAGAGAGAGGAGGAAGCAGTCTCCCCACTGAGCGGAGAGCCTGATGCAATGCGGGGATCCATCCCAGGACCCTGGGATCATGACCTGAGCCGAAGGCAGAGGCTTTAACCCACTGAGCCACCCAGGTGCCCCAGCATCTCATTTTTTTATATGCTAAGTATCGTTGCTGAAATGTAGCAAGTATAAAACTGGAACTTAAAAGAGTTAACCAGGTGTCCCTTAGCAATTTACAATTCATGCAAATTACTTTTGACCAGCTTTTTTCAGGAGAAAGAAACAAAAAGGTATTTGTCTGTCTTACCAGAAAATGTAACAAGGTTTTAAAACAGAGACAGAAAATGGCCACAGCACATACCCACAGTTGTTCTAGAGAGAGTAAGGGCAAATTACTCAACTCCTGTCGGAATGGCAATTCACTTAAACTTTTGTGTGTGTTTGTGGGTTAATAATTCATGACAGATGGGGCGCCTGGGTGGCTCAGTGGTTGGGGCCTTTGCCTTCGGCTCAGGTCATGATCTCAGGATCCTGGGATTGAGCCTCGCATCGGACTCTCTGCTCAGCAGGGAGCCTGCCTCCTTCTCCTCCTCTCTCTCTCTGCCTGCCTCTCTGCCTACTTGTGATCTGTCAAATAAATAAAAATCTTAAAAAAAAAAAAATTCATGACGGATGACAGAAGCAAAAAGAAGATGCTTTTTCCTTCCCTCTTATCAATGCTATTCTTATTAAAAATACTTGGTAGTTTTTCAAAGTCACAGTAGAACTAAGTAATTTAACTTCCGTGTAGATAGATAACTTCCATATTAAAGGGCTCCTGGTAGTATTTAATAAATGTTTCCAAAACAGGCTATACACAGCATTCATTAACAAAATGTCCAGTAATCACTTCTAAAGAAATAAGGTTAGAACTTCAGTTTCATTCTGTTGAACCCAAACATTCTGGCTAATAAGGGGCTACACGTCTTTTAAGGGGGTTTGCAACACAAATGACAAAGCTCTGCTCCGTTTCGTGATTTCTAGGGCTTACAGCAAGCCATTACCTTTCCCTATTTCCTGTGTGCTTATGTAATAAAAAGAAAGCTGATGGAAGCTTAAAAAGAAAGCTGCTGTAATCATCTTCCCTAATGAGAAGATAAGTAAAACTGAACACCGGTTTCCTGAATAAAAACTATTGATGCTGAAAATTATCTAATTGACTTTGATCTGATGCCAGCTGTTAAATCCATAAAACAAATCACCTTCAAAGCAATTCAACTTTCAAGCTTTATAAACATTTTTGGGGGGACAAGACGTGTAAGGTATGCTGTCCAAAGACAACTGGGTATTTTATTTTTATCATCTTATCATGATATTACTTCACTTATGTAAGTAATAATAACAAGAGGTTGCATATGGGGTCTTTGGGCCACAAGTATATATCTCTGAAAATATCTAAGATTGACCAATTGGAAACAAAACTATCCTTCAGGGAGTATCTTGAAAACCACGAACACTGTCTTTAATACAGTATTCATAACGGATGACATTCTATTTTATTTCATTCCTCTAATGGAAGAGGGTTCTCTCCTTCTTCCTCTTGCTGCACATATGAATAAATTGTTTGTGGGTACATGATTTGGGAAGAAAAGTAGAAGAAAAACTTCATGAATGAAATATTGTAGTATGAAGTTCTCAAAGAAGCAGGCCAGAGCTAAAAATCACTTCATTTATGAGAGGGGAAACTAATTCTAAGCTACATTCAGCAGGAGATCAAGAAATAGCAGCATAGAATTACATTGCTACAATAACCAATACTCTTTTCCCTTTGTGAAACTATGTTAGTCACAGCAGATGAAAAGATTGGAAACTTGTATGCAGAATACATGATGCTCTCTCTCTCTCTCTCTCTCTCTCTTTTTTTTTTTTAAACCATGTGCTCTAATTATGGAGACCAAGGTATCATCTGACAGATGGTTTAATACAGACAATTTAATAACATTTGAGATGTTATGTATGCTTGTTGGAAACATTAACACATTTAAAGCAAGTTCTAATATACATTTTGTTGCTGTGTGGTCACTTTCCCTCATTATATTAGTTTTATCTAGGTTAACAAAGAACAGAGTAGGATCCTTTATACCACCATCATGAGATTAAGAAATAATTCTTCTTTTAAGAAAATAATAAGCCATTTGGGGGACAGATTAGCTTAGATTAGCTTCCTGCTTTTTAATAAACCAACTTGAAGTATTGGCTAGGATTGTCTAGGTCAGGAAGTTACAACTTTAATTTTTTTTTTTTTAAGATTTTATCTATTTATTTGACAGACAGAGATCACAAGTAGGCAGAGAGGCAGACAGAGAGAGAGGTGGAAGCAGGCTCCCTGCAGAGCAGAGAGCCCGATGTGGGGCTCGATCCCAGGACACTGGGACCATGACCTGAGCCGAAGGCAGAGGCTTTAACCCACTGAGCCACCCAGGTGTCCCACAACTTTAATTTTTTTAAAGAAGGAAGAATTAAACTGCTTCCTAAGAGTCTTTGTAGAAACAAACAAACAAACAAACAAAAGAAAACCTGCTGAGGTATGATGGGAACATTATAACAACCTTGGGATTCAGGGTCCTTATCAGTAACAAGAGATTGTTAATCAATGTTTCCTAGCATTTTGAGTGTACACTTAGGGGGCTATATATAAATAGAATGTAGGATCTTTTACTTGGTCTGTGTGTGGGAAAGACATAATAAATAAGTAAAGGTACAATTAATCTGGGGGTTTTGCTACTTTGGAAATTTTTGGCCAAACCTGAAAGAATCCATTTCTGTGTCCTGAATACAGAAGGTGACTGAAGCCCAGGAAACCTAGCAGAATCATTGTGACTCAGTGATAAGGAACTAAAACAATGTCTCCTAGATTAGAGACTGAGTTTTTCAGACAAGTGAAAATAAAGAAATTTATATATGTTCATATTAGGTTACTTCCAGGAGATTTTAAATGTCATGCTGGCACCATCTATAGATATTTAAGGTGAAGTACACCCACAATTACTTTTCAGAATTCATCCCTCCCTTGCATTTAAATCCAATATTACTAATTTCAATTAACCAGGGGAGCTCGTGAACCACACTGAAATGTAAACCACAACTAACATTTGTCTAGTTGGACTACAAACCATTCAAGCAAACATGATTCTTTCTTCTGCCAATTTACATCCTGGACACATAATGTCTATGCTTTTAGACTATTTTTTAGAATTCCCACAGCTTTTGTAAAATGTTAAAATTTCATTTTTAATGATGAGTAGCAAATCATTTTAATATTTAAATCATCATTTAAAGTTTCATTTTAATGATGAGTTCCACCAAGGATATTTTAGAGTTTTGAATGGAGAATTGTTGTTGTTGTTGTTTTAAGCACCTTTCAAATGCGAAAGTTAGCCCATAAGGAAAGACACGGTCTACATGGATATCATGAAGCAAAAAGAAAAAGGAGGTAATTTGCTTTTCAGAAGAGTTACCTTACTGATAATGTAGGGAAAAAAGCATATAGTTGAGCCTTTGTTTTGTGGGATTAGGTTGTTTAGTAATCTAATTTTCTAGGCACAGTGACTGCATTAATCAGAATGTGTGACAAAGACATATATTTGTCAAAAAGTTTTGAAGAACAGAGAAGGGGGGAAGCACTTTATATTGAATTAAAGAAATTCAAAGAAGGATCTGTCTGAAATAATTTCTGCTGGAGAAAATAGGGGGGAAAAAACCCTGCATTTTTCAATGCACTTTCAGGAACTATTTGTTAAATCTGGCTCCATGACCAAGAACTATAGCAAATCGGGGCTCCTGGGTGGCTCAGTTGTTCAGTGTCTGCCTTTGGCTCAGGTCATGATCCCAGGGTCCTGGAATGGAGCTGTGAGCCCCACATCAGGCTTTCTGCTTGGTGAGAAGCCTCCTTCTCCCTCTCCTACTCTCCCTGCATGTGTTCCCTCTCTCCCTGTGTCTCTCTCTCTCAAATAAATAAATAAAATATTAAAAAAAAAAAAACTATAGCAAATGGAATAATAACAACTTGGCATAAACTGAATCTGAGGGATCAAATTGATGAATTTCATAAACAAAAGCAGTCTCTGAACTCACTCTTCTTGCTACTTACTGTTGGGTCCATGGTCAAAGGAACGAGACCGATACAAAGCGAAGGTCAAGCAAAGCTTTATTTTGTGTCAAGCATTGAGAATCAAACTGACCGGTCAGGGCCATCTCTTACAAAGAGGCGACCCTTCCCAGCCTCACAGACTAACTTTTATAGAGCAAAGGCCATGTGGTTGAGCCTGGCTACACACAGGTGGCCAATGAGATTACAATTTACCCTAGTAGATATTTGAACTAGCCTATCACCTTGGTCAGAATTGGTGCCCAAAAGGCGGGGCCCACTCTCCCTGGTATCTAGGGAGACAGTATGTACGCTCCACTGATTGGATGTCTCCACCTGGCCTGACCTGCCCTTGTATCTGGGCTTTGCAAGTAAGTTCCTCTGGGAGGGGCAGGGTCAATCTAAGTTTACTGCTTAGGGTCAATCTAAGTTTACTGCATAAACAACAAAATGGCTCCCTCTGGCTAAGTAGGCCCTTATATTACTAACCCTCTCTTTCATTGCTTTACCTGTTTGGAACGGCTATTTCAGAAGAAAAACAATAAGTAACACACTAGCTCTACAGATAATTATTTGTTTTCCTAATCCTGTTTTAGGTTCTGTTAAATAGTAAACCAGCAAAGATTTTGAGCTTTATTTCCCCTACAGCAACATTTCAGCATTCATCAGCTATAAAAAAACTCTCATCTCTGGATATGGCCTAAATATTTCTAGATACTTCCAATTAATAAAGGAAAGTATAAAAAGGAATTCAAATGAATATGGGATATGGTAATCATATCATATTAGACAAACTGGGCCATCAGAAGGAGCTGACAATGGAGGTATTCTGATAAGTTATGTTTTTCTGCTTATCTGAAGCCTTAATTTCCAAATATTTCTTGTTCTTACTTTTACTAAAAATAAAATTTGTTGGTTCATTTTCACTAAGTATTCTATTTAGCTATAGAAGTAGGTGTAGATACTACTAACTATATACTAATATTAAACTATATATATAATATATATACCCATACTAATGTCTGGGTATATTCCATTCATTTCTATTTATTCATAATCCTAAAATATGAGCTCATCTTTCAAGGCTTTGCTTGTCTTTTCTCAAAGTTACAGGTTCATTATAATTGTAGCTAAAATCTGAAATTAAGTGTCACGGATATTTTCATTTATAAATAATAATGATTTGCGAAGGTGCTATCAATTGTTTTTGCATTTTTTAAAAAGATTTTATTTATTTATTTGACAGATGGAGATCACAAGTAAGCAGAGAGGCAGTTAGAGAAAGAGGGGGAAGCAGGCTTCCCGTTGAGCAGGGAGCCTGATTTGGGGCTCTATCTCAGGACCCTGAGATCATGACCTGAACCAAAGGCAAAGGCTTTATCCACTGAGCCACCCAGCACCCCAGTTGTTTTGCATTTATAATGGTATTTTTTTAAGTACAGGAGATGCTTGGAAGTATTTCCTTAAATATTATATATATTCTGTAACTCCATCTGAACTATAACCAAATAGACTCTTTTGAAAATGTGAAACCAACTTTAGAACTTTGAAATAATGTATCTTGGAAAACGCATTTATAGGTACACAGTCATGGTACATTTCAACTTAGTTCTTTCGAAACTATCACAGACTCTGAAGTCCAGGATTCTTTACACGTTAATGTTAACTCATTACCCCCCTCCAGAGCTTCCTGGGTGTAATCTGAAACTGGCTGGAAGCAAGCAAAGGTCACTCTGGAGTGATAGGTGGCAGGTTTTAATAAGCAAAGAGAAGTTACATATAAGGATTATCTTGAGCTGTAGCAAGAGGAGTGGATACCCACACCTGCCCACCACAGTCTACATGTTCAGTCATGCATGCTGTGCATGTGTTCTCAACATAGCACCACTACCAAAAGGCTATGTCCTTGGAGCAGCATTAGGGAGCAGGAAAGGCAAGTGGAACATGCATCCTAAGGAAAGGATGGGGTAAGGAGCCGGCCATTGCCCAATCTAGCTAACACGTCAACCAGTAGTCTCATCTTCTCAATGACCTCTCCCAACAAGAAAGCTTTCCTATTCTACTGCTTTTATTAATCTATTTCTTTATATGGGGTCATTTATGTAATATTCCACTTCTTTTGAATGCTTCTGGAAAACATGTTTACATGCGGCCCTTTAAAATACAGCCTCACTGAGCCTGGGTGGCTAAGTGTCTGACTCTTGATTTTGGCTCAGATCAGGATCTCAGGGTTGAGAGATGAGCCCCAAGTCAGGCTCTGTGCTGGGGGTGGAGCCTACTTAAAATTCTCTCTCTCTCTCTCCTTCTGCATGCCCCCCTCCTACTCCACCCCCTCACAAGCACATGCACACACTCTCCCTCTAAAAATAAAACAAATAAAAAAAAATACCCTCACTACTCAAATAAGAGGAGAGATTCCTCAGCATTCTCCTAGAAGCATGATTCTACCTGGGAATGTTCAGGTAGGTTTCTGTGAGGTGGGGAGAAAGCCTGGAAGCTAGCCTGGCAGCCCCTGAATTTGAAAATCTGTATAAGCCAGTGTTCTTCAGGGCTGATCAGCACTATCCCCGGGAGCCGTGTTAAACCCATCAGGATGAAGAGCTCTCTTTCCTCTCCTTTGTTCTTTGTCACCACATCTCTTTCGTTTTTTCTTGATATATACTTAGTTATTGCCTAATATCATGTTTTTCTGGATAATGTGATATTTTCTGCAAATGGACATCAAGCTCAGACCAATGGCAATGTCTAAATAACCCCTTGGAATGGGCTTCCTAGTAGGATCCCCACACTTAGCTCTTCTGTCACGTATTTGTGCTGTACCAGGAAAAATGAGTCAGATAATTTGATGAGTAAACATATTATGGAGACATACAATGGAGAATTAGTTTTCAAATTTATATGACAAAACTTTAAAACATTTTCATTAAAAAATTAAATTTATTTGCAACCCCACCATAGGAACATTTAAACATCCTTTTAAACATTCACGTATGTCTCTGAACTGTCATTATTATAATTACCTTTTATATGCCATTCTATTAATTATTGTTTTCTGAATAATATTTAGAATTAATTAAGAACTTCTGAATTATTTTTTATAACATAAAAAAGCTGACATTTGCTGAGCACTTACTATATTACGGGTACTAAGCGAAATGTATCACATATTTTCTTATTCACACAAAATAGGTGAGAGGTGGTTATTACTATGCTCTATACTGAAGATTGGAGCAGTTAAGCAATTCACTCAACATCATACAGGTAACAAGTGATAGATCAAGGATTTATAACCAGATGGTCTGACCTTAGAACTTATGTCCTTAATTAATATGATCTATTGCTTCTCACAACTAAAAATGTATGTTAAAGAAATAAAGACTAGATAATGTCAAAGGTTGAAGAATAATAATCACATAAAGTTTATGCTAGGGATCTAAATCAATAAATTCTTAACTCCTTTACAATGTTACTTCCTCTTTCTCCCTCCTCTCTACCCCAAAATAAGATAGCAATGGGGATGTAACTTGGTATTCTAGAGGTTCTAGATTATTCTTGCCTCTGTGTTTCAGTACATATAAGAAAGGGAGTAAACCAGAATTAGTATACATAAGACCAGGGATCAGGGAAGGAAGCAAGAATATCTGTGGGTGAGTTTCCATAAGAGTAATTAAAACGTGTTTAAGTTCATCAAGCTAAATAAATCCACCCACATGGTTAATCAATTTTACGAAAGAAACTACTGACAGCTGTGGGTGTTAGTTATGAATATAGAAAGGGATTTTTTTAATAGCAACAATTACCTGTTTAAAAAAACCTGAAAATTATTTCAAAACAGATTTTTGGAAGATCTTTTTGGCCTTAAGGAAAAGACAGATTTATTTTTTAACTTTTTAAAAAGATTTTATTTTTAAGTAATCTCTATACCCAATGAATTTACAATCCGAGATCAAGGGTTGCATGCTCAAATGACTGAGTCAGCCAGGTGCCTCAAAACAGCTTTTGTTTTTGAAAGGAATTATTTTCCAACTCAAATGTTTTTATTTTCTCTCTAAAAAATATTAGAATATTCAAGTTTCTGATATGTGCCTAGGAATTCCTGTGTCACATCCTTGAGTCTATCTTTGTGTCTCAAGGAAGAAACAGGATTTTAAAAGTTTTAATACCTTGATACACTATTTACTTGGGACAAGTAAAAAGGAAATTATGGAGTACATCCTACTATTCTAATGGCAACTGTTAGAGATTATTTATGTATATCAAACCCTAAGAGGGTTAGAGAATTGAATGGGGACATTTAAAAATAAAATTAGGGGTGCCTGGGTGGCTCAGTGGGTTAAGCTGCTGCCTTCGGCTCAGGTCATGATTTCAGGGTCCTGGGATCGAGCCCCACATCGGGTTCTCTGCTCAGCAGGGAGCCTGCTTCCTCCTCTCTGCTGCCTGCCTCTCTGCCTGCTTGTGAACTCTCTCTGTCAAATAAATAAATAAATAAATCTTAAAAAAAAATTAAAAAATAAAAATAAAATTAGAAAAAAAATAAAAATAAAATAAAATTAGAAAATATATGCTAGAAAGAAAAAGTAAACAGTGGAGAGTTGACACTAGTTTTATTCTGTGGAAAATGAGAGATTTCTACTCCAATTTTTAAACACAGAGGAAGTTCATATATGTTAGATGGCATAAATATATCAGACTAGAGCTATTTGATAACATAGGAGAATAAAATACTAGGACTTATCACCTAGACATTTAACAAAGAGAAATCAGGGGCTACCTGGGTGGCTCAGTGGGTTAAAGCCTCTGCCTTTGGCTCAGGTCATGATCCCAGGGTCCTGGGATCGAGCCCCGCATCAGGCTCTCTGCTCAGCAGGGAGCCTGCTTCCCCCACTCTCTCTGCTGGCCTCTCTGCCTATTTGTGATCTCTGTCAAATAAATAAAATATTTAAAAAAAACAAATAGAAATCAATCTTATTAAGAAAGCATTTTAGGGGCGCATAGGCGCTCAGTCAGTTAGGTGTCTGACTCTTGATTTTTCCCTCATGTCATGATCTCAGGGTCACGCATTGGCTCCTCACTGAGCAGGGAGCATGCTTGAGATTCTTTCCCTCTGCCCTCCCTCCCTCTCTGCCCCCCACCTCCACTTGTGCTCTCTCTCACTCAAAAACAAAACAAAAACAAACAAAAAAACCACCTTTTATAAAGGGGCCTGAGAACCTTTTCAACAGTTTGCGTCACCCAAACATTAATCTATAATTAGAGGTCTTTGAGACTGTAGGAAGACCCTGAAACAGTTATTTTAGAATGATCAAATCTCCAGTCTGTAATAAGAAAGTGTGTGTTATTTATTATGCAATTTCTGTAAATGTAATTGTATATAATCAAAGCCCTCTCACATGTTCGGGCCCTGTAGAGAGTTGGCTAATCAAAGGTCAAAAGGTTATTTAAAGCCAGGAGCACTTAAATATTTAACTTAAAACATATAAGTGTGCATTTATTAGGTGTAGAATGAAGTCTTTTTCTGTATTTGTCCAGTGTCTAGCATTCTGCCTCACCTTTCTTGAATAAACCATATATCTAATCCATCTTTTAAAAATTTTCAGTTTTAGGGGCACTGGGTGGCTCAGTTGGTTAAGCATCTGCCTTCAGCTCAGGTCATGATCCCAGGGTCCTAGGATCGAGCCCCACGTCAAGGCTCCAGCGCAAGAAGCCCACTTCTCCCTTTTCCTCTGCCTGCTGCTCCTCCTGCTTGTGACCTCTCTGCCTCTCTCTTAAATAAATGAATAAAATCTTTACAAAAATAAATAAAAATTTTCAGTTTCAGTGTCCCAGTGTCTTTAATATGTAGCAAAAGATTACAGATTCTTATGAAGCTGAGAGCAGAATCATGCTATATTTTTTATGATTCCCTCATCTCCCCCCATTTTTTTAACAATGGTTTCACTCTCACCTAATTCAATGGCCTCTTTTTCTTTTCTTTTCTTTTTTTTTGTCCTACACTTTATGGAGCCTTTCCAAAGCATTTAGCTTAATTTGCATATAACAACTTTCTTTTCACACTTGTATTTTTCAATTAATGCAGAATTTAATTAAATTATACAATTACAAAGATGATTCCACAGCAGGATACAGATTTAAGCTAAAATAACATGGGCCTAAAGATAAAAAGAAGTCTTCTCTCTCTCCCACAGAAAAACCTGACCCTCCCAGGGTGACCAACAATCATTAGGGACAGCCACTCCTTCTACTTAGCTGCTCTTGGGGTCCCACCAGTGGTGTAAGATGACTGCTCTCATTCCTGCCATTACATTATTGCAGCCAGTAGCAGAAGAGGAAGGAGAAAGAAAAGCATATGCTCCGTCAGCTTACTAGCATGACCCGTAATTTGCATACATCACCTCAGCTTACGTAGTCACGTTGGCATACCTAGCTGCAAAGGGGACTGGGAAATGTAGCCTTTAGCTGGGTGACCATGTGTTTACCAAAAATTTTACTGTTATATAACAACTAGAGAATAGAAGAGCAGATACTGAAAGACATAAACCAGTCCCTGAAATAATCCAATCTTTTGACCAGTGATTCTTTTTCTTCAATTTTTTTTCAATTTTTAATTAATTAATTATTTATTTTTTTGACCGGTGATTCTTTTGAAACCAAATGCTTTAGTAGATTTGTTCTGACTCTTCTCTGGTCATGCCACTGCATGTGGGATGAAGTCCCCACAGGTCAAGAGGACTTGCTTAACCTAAGCCCTCTTCCCCTTCCAAACCTGGCTACTTGGGACTTCAGAATTCCCTGAATGGCCCTGGGCCTGCTTCTAATGCCTCACCCTCCTCTGAAGGGTAACAAAATGCACTTTAGGAATAGGAAAGCAGCTTGAGAAAGCAGGCTAGGAATCTCACACATGTATGATACTCCCTGTATAGACAGACCTAGAAGTGAGAAGAGAATGGGAGACTGTATAAGCCAGCATGCCCAGCCCTGGAAATTTCCACTGCAGAACAGAAAAGAGTTAGAAAAATCTAAAATATGTCAGATCGTGACATAGAGAGATTTGCTAAAGTCAGACTATGGTTTCAATTACCTATAGCTACATAACAAACTATGCCAAAACTTTGCTTTAAAACAACAATTATTTTGATAGAATCCCAATAGTTCATTGTTGCTATTGTTTCCCTTGCCTTAGGAGACATAGCTAGAAAAATGTTGCTGCAGTTGATGGTAGAGACATTACTATCTGTGTTCTCCTCTAGGATTTTAATGGTTTAGGTCTTAATCCACTTTTTTTAGGTCTTTAATCCATTCTGAGTTTATTTTTGTATATGGTGTAAAAAGTGCTCGTTTCATTTTTTTGCATGTAGCTGTCCAGTTTTCCCAACAGCATTTTTGAAGAGACTATTTCACTTTGTATATTCTTGCCTTCTTTGCCATAGATTAAATGACCATATAAGTGTGGTTTTATCTGAACTCTCTGTTCTGTTCCAGTGATCTACATGTCTATTTCTGTGCCAGTACCATACTGTTTTGATTACTATGGATTTGTAATATATCTTGAAATCTGGAATTATGATACCTCCAGTTTTGTTCTTTCTTAAGATTGCTTTGGCTATTTGGTGTTTTTTGTGGTTCCATATAAATTTAATTATTATATTTTATGATTTTGTGAAAAATCCTATTTTACTTCATAGGGTTTACATTGAATCTGTATATTGCTTTGAGTAATATGGACATTTTAACAATATTATGTCTTCTAATCCATGAGCATGGACTATCTTTCCATTTGCTTGTGTTGTTTTCAATTTCATCAATACTTTATACTTTCAGAGTGCAGGTCTTTCACCTTGGTTAAGTTTATTCTTAGGCATTTTATTCTTTTTGATGCAACTCCACATGGGATTGTTTTCATAATTTCTCTTTCTGCTTAATCATTTTTAGCATATATAAATGACACCAATTTCTGGGTATCAATTTTGTATCCTGCAACTACACTAATTCATTTATTATCTCTAATAGTTTTTTTGTGGGGGGCGGGGTTTAGGGTTTTCTAAGTATAGTATCATGTCATCTGCAAATAGTAACAGTTTAACTTATTCTTTACCAATAAGGAAGCCCCATTTCCTTTTCTTGCTTGATTACTATGGCTAGGACTTCTGGTACTATGTTGAATAGAAGTGGAAAGAGTGGTCATTCTTATCTTGTTTCTGATCTCAGAGGAAAAGTTCTCTGTTTTTCACCATTGACTATGAGGTGTGCTCTGGGTTTTTCATATATGGCCTTTATTAATTTGAGGTATGTTCCTTCTAAACCTACTTTGTAGAGGGTTTTTTATCATAAATGGATATTGTACTTTGTCAAATGCTTTTTCTACATCTATTGAAAGCATCATATGGTTTTTATCCTTTGTTTTGTTTTGTTGATGTGGTGTATCATGTTGATTAATTTATGAATATTAAGGCTTCTTGCATCTCTGGAATCCCACTTGATTATGGCGAGTGTTTCTTTTTTCTTGTTTCTAGAAGTAGGCCTGTATCACTATATGTTTCCTTCTTACAAATGCTTTTGCTGTGTCCCAATGACTTTAGACCACTGTATTTTCATTTTCATTTGTCTCCATGTGTTTTTTTACTTCTCCTTTAATTTCTTTGTTGACCCATCAAAATAAAAATATTTTCTATGGCAAAGGAAACCATCAACAAAACAAAAAGGCAACCTACTGAATTGGAGAAAACATTACCAAAAGATATATAAGGGATTAATATTCAAAGTATAAAAAGAACTTATACAACTCAATACCAAAAAAAACCCCAAACCCATTAAAAAATGGGCAAAGGACCTGAAGAGACATTTTACCCAAAGACATACACTTGGCCAAGAGACACATGAAAAGATGCTCAAAATCACTCATCATCAAAGAAATGCAAACCAAACCAATGAGATACCATCTTACACCTGTCAGAATGGCTGAAATGAAAAAAGACAAGAAATAACAAGTGTTGGTGAAGATGTGGAGAAAAAGGAACTTTCATACACTCTTGGTGGGAATGTAAATTGGTGCAGCCACTGTGGAAAACAGTATGGAGGTTCCTGAAATAATTTAAAGGAGAAATAATCTAAGATTCAATAATTCTAGTACTGGGAATTTGCTCAAAGAGAACAAAAACACTAAGTTAAGATATATGTACCCCTATGTTTATTGCATCATTATTTGTAATCGAGATCTGGAAGTAACCTAAATGTCTCTTGATAGATGAACCCAGACTTTGTTGTTCCATTTGTAGATCACAAAGAGAACAGAGTGACCATAATTCTTAGGGGCCCTAGGATTTTCAGATTCGTATGAGCATTGGCTTCAACTTAAAGTCACCAGCCACACTAGCCCTAAAAAGAGCATCAGCTTGTCATTTGAAGACAGGCATTGACTTCTCCTCTTTAGCTATGAAAGATGGCATCTTCTTCCAGTATAAGCAAGGCTGTTTCCTCTACATGGGAAATCTGTTGTTGATTATAACTACCTTCATGAATTATCTTAATTAGGTCTTCTGGATATAAGTTGCTTCAACTTTCACATTAACACTTACTGCTTCACCTTGCACTTTTATGTCAGAGAGAGCTTCATTCCTTAAATCTCATGAACCAACCTCTGCTAGCTTCAAACTTTTCTGCTGCAGTTTCCTTACCTTTCTCAGACTTCACAGAATTGAAGAGAGTTAGGGTCTTGCTCTGGATTAGGCTTTGGCTTAAAGGAATGTCATGGCTGGTTTGATCTATCCAGGCCACTAAAACTTCCTCCAAATCACCAAGAGCCCATTTAGTTTTCTTACCATTTGTGTGTTCACTGGAGTGGCACTTTCCATTTTCTCTAAGACCTTCCCTTTGCATTTACAACTAAATGGCTAAATGTTTGGTGCAAGAGGCCTAGCTTTTGCCCATGATGGCTTTTAACATGACTTCCTCCCTAAACTTAACCATATCTAACTTTTGACTTAAAGTGAAAGTCATTCAACTCTTCCTTTCACTTGAATACTTAGAGATCATTGTAGAGTTAGTGGCCTAGTTTCAAGATTGCTGTGTTTCAAGGAATAGGAGGCCCAAGGAGAGGGAAAGAGAGTGAAATATCTGGTTGACTGAGCAGTCAGAACGCACACATTTATCAGTTAAGTTCCCTGAACTATATTGGTTAGTTTGTGGGACCCCAAAACAATTAAAATATTAATGTCAAAGATTAATGATCACCAACCACCATGACAAATAAAAAAGTTGGAAATATTACAAAAATTATGAAAATGTGACATAGAGATAGCAAGTGAGCAAATACTGTTGGAAAAATGGCACTGTCAGACTTGTTCCACACAGGATTGCCATGAACCTTCAATTTATAAAAAAAAATATAATATCTGGGGGCACATAGGTGGCTCAGTCAGTTAATAGTCTAACTTTGGGATGGGTTGTGATCTTAGAGTCCTGGGATCAAGCCCCATGTTGGGCTCTGCACTCAGAGGGGATTCTCTCTGTCCCTTCCCCGACTCATGCTCTCTCTCTCTCTCTCAAATAAAGAAACAAAATCTTTAAAAAATAAAATAAAATCTGTGAAGTGCAATAAAGTGAAGCACAATAAAACAAGGTATGCCACTAATTTCAATCACTTAATCAGACGAATAGCAGTCATATTGCCAAAAAACATGCAAGATGGGAAGGATTGTCATGAGAAACAAGCTACCATAGACATTTTTTAAATAAAATATTTTTGTTTTTGTTTTAAATCTGGATATGGTGTCTTCATTTGTATTACTGACTCATGCTCTGCAAATACTAGGCTTGTATCTCTCTTTGTCCATCCAAATATTCACTTATTCCTACACATAGAATCCTTTTCCTCCACATGTAAAACAACTGCATCCTTAATGGAGACATCCATAGAATTCCCTCTAGCTCCTGCATTTAAGTACAAGATCTCTGCGTGATGCTCAATCATTTCCCCAGAGTCCAAAGGACTCCCTGTTGTCTGATGACCTGTAAACTGAAGGGCAAGTTACATTTCTTCCCTCACATGCATTATATAATGGTGAAGTAGGAACAGTATAATCACAATGGAAACTTCCATTCAAAAAAGGGAAAACTGGAAAACATATGGCAGCTGTGAAAGAGAACCATCAGGGCAAGAGAAAAATTTTTTGGTTAGCTCAGCTGGAATTCCAGATTTTACTCCTTGAGAGAATAACCCTGTCCATGTTTCTCCATGGCCCTTCCTCTTTTTCCTTATCAATTATTTTTCAGTAGGTAGACAATGGATTATGTACCACTGTTGGGGATCATACAGCCCTTAGGGTCTCCTTTTTGATGATACAAGGGGATTCGGGTTCTAGGTTTTAAAAAAGTCATGAAAAGTTTATTGTTGAAGAGATTCCAGGGTCAGTGTGCTGTCACTTAATTTCCTTAAAAATCTAGTGGTCTAGTGGTATTTGCTTCTGATCATTTTCACGTAGCCATGTAGGAATAACCACAGCCAAATATCTAGACATGGTTTACAGCCTGGAAAGTCTGGACTTTTATTTACTGGCCATTGTTCTCTATCTTCCCTGCTTTAATTTAACACTTGTAAATTTGAGAGTATCTACTATGAGTTTCAGGTTGGGTGGCAATGATCTTAATCTGATCTTTGCTGCTGAAGCATTCAGCATGCTTTGAGCATCAGACATGGGCTTTATAGAAGAATTGAGAGTGTAGGTTAATCTTTTAGATTTTTGAGAAGTTGAGAAGTTGACTTAAGAAGATTGGGAACTTGAGAAGTTGACTTAAGAAGATTGGCTAAGAAATTTCTATTGTAGAATACATTAAAAGTAAAAGTGAGATTCAGATATTAACTTCCAAATCTCCCTCATCATTATTTGGTAAAATCATTACCTCAGAGTGGCTAAGACAATTGTCCCTGTTATGACTGGCTCCAGATATATATTTTTTTCTTTCTCAAGCATCTACTATTCCTCTTATTTTTATTTCATTTCACTCTGCATATAGTGAGTCAAAGTCTAGAGTTTAAAAGTAGAGTTTTAAACAAGTATATTAAAGAGAAATGTTTTTACTTCTAATCTCTTCCTATACATGCTTCAAAATGGTTGATCTTGTGTTGCCTTTCTGCTCTATATCTGTGTTTCTATTATTTAACTTCTCTTTTTCTTTCAAGATTTTCCACTTACATGGTTTTTCTAAATTAGTATTGTCCCATAGATATATAATGCAAGCTACATATATAATTACCAAGTGTTCCAGTATTACCAAAAAGCATAAAAATAGGTTAAACTAACTTTAATATATTTTAACTCAACATAAAAACTATTATTTCAGCAGGTAGCCAGTATAAAAATTATTAAGATAGTTTATATTCCTTTTTTCCACACAAAATCTTCAAAATTTGGTGTGTATTTTATATTTTAAAACATGTAAATTTGGATTATCATGTTTTAGATGCTCAGTAGGGTGCAGCCCTAAAGCCCTGTAATAATCTAGGATCAGAGTAGGACACAGTAGTTATTACCTACCACATGAATGCACTTTTCTAGACATTGTGAGGGATATCAGTTGTGTCTTTTCAAGAAACCTGCTATCTAGTGAATGAAATAAGGGATATATACTAATAATGATAGTACTATTTCTCAACTAGTAAAGTTCTAAAAACATGGTGCCTGGGTGGCTCAGTTGGTTAAGCATCTGCCTTCAGCTCAGGTCATGATCCCAAGGTTCTGGGATCAAATCCTGTGTTGGGCTCCCTGCTGGGTGGGGAGCCTGCTTCTCCTTCTGCCCTCCCTCTCTGTCTCTCATGAATAAATAAACAATCATTTTTAACAAACAAACAAATAAACTGTGACTTTTAGGAAGGCTCATCCCTATTTAAAAATAAAAAAATTGAAAATTAACAAACACAAATTTGAGTCATTTTTGTGAGTGATAACTACATCCTTTTGTATTTTCTTTTTTCTCTAAACAGAGGAGCAGTGTAAGGTTTATCATTTCATTTGGTTAAATACATTCAGGGAAGAGTCTCATAACTTTCTAAGACTTTGTACATGCCTTATAAGTATCCCCTTCCATCTTTTGCAAAAAAGAGCTTTGATAAGCCTGAGAGGGGATGTTAATGTCTTTGATGTGAAATTATCTTGGGAAAGACTAAATGTTAGTTAGATTACTCTCGGGGGAAAAAAAGCTTCTCATGTTGTTAAATTTTGCCCTTCGTTTTACTATCCCCAAGTAAAGCACTTAAGTCTCTGGAGATATACCCCCAAAAGCCAATATCCCAAGTCTTACTTCACAAAGTATTTATTTGATCATTATGATTCAGGTAAGCAAAATATCAACCACTTGAGACTCACCAAGGCATCCAGGTTCTTGAGGTCATCTTTTATTCTAACACATAAATAAAATGGCTCAAATCTCTTCCTATAAAATAACATTACCTGGCTTCCTCCGTCATTTGGGGGCCAACTTGCTCTAAAACATTTGGAGAAAATGAGGGTTGTTTCGAGTTTGCTTCTCTGTTGTCATTTCTGGGACTCATAATCATGGCTTCTTGCCCAAACTCAGGATTCCATTAATTTGTGGCTGGTTCCCACCTACAACTTTGGAACGTCCCTTCCCTTTCTCCATTCCCCAAACTACCACTAACATTATGTGACTGGAATTCTATGTAAAACAGATTTCTACTTTAGATTTGGGAGAAAAAGAAAATAATTTCCACACAGTCAGAAAATAATTCTACCACTGTCTATGCCAGTATTGCCCAACAAAATTTCTGTCCTGTCCAAACCAGTGGCCACTAGCCATGTGTGGCTCTTAAGCACTTAAAATGTAGCTAGTGTGACTAAGGAACTAAATTTTACTGTTACATAAGTTTAAATAGTCATATGTGGTTAATGGTTACTATGTTGGACAGTGCACATCTAGAAATTTGATTCCATTTCTTTTTCCAAGGGTTCACTCCCATTTATATTAGTAGATAACTATAGCAGTACATAGCTATGAAATCCCTATTATTTTATTTCACAGAAAGAGATTTCACTTATTTTTTTTTCTCTAAGTCCTATCTATCCAGATTATTCTGGGAGCCCTACCATGTACAATAAAAACTGCTCAATGTGGCCTATCAAAATCTTTTTCTAGATCCAAAGAACCATTTACTTTGGTAAATGTCTATACCTAGGAAGACTTAAGTAGTGGCAAATGTTATATTCTCAAAACTAATATTTTCATTAGGTTACAACATTTCTTTAGCAAAATCTTTGTAATACCTGGAAAGGAAGTTTGCCTACAAACTCTTTCCATAGGTAATGTTTCGGGAAAGATAAAAACATATTGTCTGGTGTCCAATAGAAATGTCACAGGTTACTTAATCTATATGATTTGTAGCCCCAGCATGAGAAACTATTACAGGCATACTTCTCCCAAACCAGAAGAAATATTTTAAAATTTTTATGTAATTTAAGTGGAGAATGAAAATGAGTAGTTGTCTCTTGAGAATGAGAGAATGAGTGTGATCAGAATGTAAAGCTGATTCTCTATCGTGAGGCTTCCATTACTGACTTGCAGCCTTGAAGATTCAGGGCCCATTCCTAAGTTTTTGCTCCTCTGAGGATCGTAGACTCTTGTTCTTAATATATTTTCCTTTTCCCATCTCTGCTTTCCACTATGGGATCCAGAGAATGGTTAAGCTGAATGTTCTACCAAATTCCTTTTTGGGATACAATTTTCATTATTTCAGAGCTTCATGTGTTTGACATGAAGCTCTTCCTCTTAGGGATTTTCCTGTTTCCCATGACCATACATTAAAGAGGAAAAATACAGTAAACTAAGCCTATGTGCTCAGAGGATCTAGAAAATTTCATTCCTCTGTAAATTCTACCTCCTACCTTTCCTGACACTTGTTGCCAGAAACTTCCATCAGACATGGCTTCTTGGCATGCTTAGTGCTTGCTAAGTGCCCCTTCTTCTCAAAGTGGCAGTAAGAGGGTGACATTTCCATTTCACTGAGTCTCAAGTCTCAAATTTGGAAATTATCACAACCCTAAGCTTTTCAGTACCTCTGTAATGGCTGGTAGCCACCCCAGTCAGTTGTTAGACATTGATGAGAAGTCCTTCATCTCAGGTGGCATTGATCCCTATAGTATTATGCTTTCCCTCAATTTGCTTCATACAGACTGCAGGTTTTTAACAGACGAGGTCAAATACACCTGGTTTGTGCTCATCTGTCCCAAACTGGTAGCAGAATAGTGGTGTTTATTGTCATGTGCCCACAGTCCTCTACCCAGAAGGGAAAATATCACCTTCTCCTCTTCCCTGGAGCCTTGAATAATGCAATTTTGAGACCATATTTCTGCTGACAACAGTTTCTATTGTTTGTGTCTGAGCTGGTGCTTCTGGTCTAGCTTTGTCACAAGAAGTGTTTTCTATTGGTTTCCAGTGTCACTTAGCTTTCTTCCTCCTGGCCAATTATCCTCATTAGTTGAGAGCAATATCCTATTTACTTTGAGATATTACAATGAAATTTTACTACACAGGGATCCAGTACTTGTTTTTTCCAACTAAGTCAAGTTTACCCTGGTTTTAACAAGTGCTTCTCTTTGAAATAATTTTCCTAACTTCATTTGATTAATGAATGCATTTATGCTGTAAATATTTATTGAGAACACACTACGTGAAGATACAGTTTTGTTGCAGGAATTTTCTGCCTTCAGTGTCCCACAGTTCTTTGTCATGCCACTTTGAAGAATGAAGGGGTAGACTGGACAAAGAGTGGTGGGCAGCAAAGCAAAGTTTATTGAGCAAGAGTATAAAGCTCCTTGGGAGGAGGGAACCCACAAGGGTTGCCCTTAGAGTTTCTAAGTTTAGGGGGTTTTATGAGCTCTTTTACAGAACTATCTTAAGCAGTCAGGGTGTGTGGAGTCATGCCAATTAGGATTTTGGTCATGTCTCTCTCTACCTATTAGTTTAATGTCTACTTGCTGATGGTCTTTTTTTGATGACATCTGGGGGCTTATGTCTTAACTGCCCTTTACCTGTGATGGTGACAAATCGTTTGTGGTTATTTATTTTAGGACATTTTGCAGAAGTCATTTCTGTAAAGGCTGCAAAACAGAATGCTAGTGTGGTCCTATCTATGCTGCCAAGCAGGATGTTAGTGCTGTTTTATTTTAGCTGTTCTGACTACCTAACTGTCCAACCAACTCCTAACAGTTTTAGATGCTGGGTACAGAGCAGTGAGCAAACTTGCACAAATCCCTGCTCTCATGGGGTTTACATTCTAGGTGATGAAAATGAAAAATAAAGAGATGGCTATAAATTCTGTAAAGAACTTCTCCTTTCTGAAGAAGACAACATGAGAATAGGAGGGTATGTGAACCAGATGAACAGAGTGTTGAACAAATACGTCATGATGACTGTTCTATGACCTGAAACATTTTTGGGTGCAGCCTTCCTCCCCAGCATTTTTTCTCTTTGTTTAACCACACCCTTAAGTACAGCCTCAGGATACATCCTCCTTGATCTGCCCTGGAGATATGACTATGATACACACCTATTCTTAAGCAGTCTTCCCTTGGGTGGTCCCTCCCTAGCCTCTAGGGCTATAAAAGCAGGTCTTAAGTGAGATGAGGTTACAGAGCTCTCCTTGTATTGCATCTGCTCAAGACATGCTTCTGTCCAGTAGATTCCCTTAATAAAACCATTTCTTGTCAAGCTGGACTTGTCAGCCTTTTTCTTTGGTTTTATGGCTCCTCCAGGCTTTGGAGGTTGTTGTGCCTATACCTCCCTTTCATGGAACGGAGGGAGGTACCTGGGGGTGCTGGTGGGGGTTGTTACTATTTTAGGTAAGATAGACAGGGAACAACTCACTATAGACATGTGACTTAAAGGTAGTGAGGGAATAAGCCATGTAGAGATCTAGCAAAGAGTGTTGCATAAAGATGGGAATGGCATGTACATGTCTTGACATGTACAAGGAAGAGCAAGATGGTCAACATAGCCAGAGTCAATCTGGAAAGGAGAGCCATAGAAGCTGAGGTCACTGAAAGAATGGAGCATTTGACTACAGAGAGCCTTGCAGATATATGCATTTTGGCTTTTACTCTGAATGAGATGCCATTGGTGCATGTGGGGCAGAAGAGCAATTCAATCAAATAAAGATTTCTTTTCTTTCTTCTTTGTGATGCATATTTAAAAATGAAATGTCACACTAGTGGCTACTCCACAAACTTGTCGAGCCCTGCTCTGGTTTTGTACACATATCTGCAGAGGCATGGGAATAGGACAGACCATTAAAATTTCCTTCCACATGGGTGGCTCAGTGGATTGAGCATCCAGCTCTTGGTTTTGGCTCAAGTCATGACCTTGGGGTTCTGGGATAGACCCCCACGTCAGGCTCCACATACAGCAGGAAGTCTGCTTGAGATTCTCTCTCTTCCTCTCCCTCCCATACTCTCTCTACCAAATAAATAAAGTAATACATCTTTAAAAAAGAAGAGAAAAGAAAAGAAAGGAAAAGAAAGAAAAGAAAAAAGAATTTCCTTTCTTATATTCATAAGCAACCCCAAAAAGTGAGGTCTGGGATACAATTTTCATTATTTCAGATGAGTCACCGATTTCCGGGCAAGGCAATCTAAAATGGTGGAATAATTACTGAAGAAAGATCTTACAAGTCCATGTAAATGGACAGAAAGGCAGAGACATTTGAATTCTGACATGCCAGTTAATGTCTTTGGAGGGAAAGAATCTAAACCATTCTCATAGGATGATAAGCCTGGGGGTTAAAAATCCACCAGATCTGTCGGTATGACAATTGTGCTTTCAACTACTTCTCAAAATATGAATATTAATGGTATATAATTAACTAAAACAAATTTAGTTGCAATTTGGCCTGACAGACTGTTGCTATTACCACACCCCCACTGAAACCCCCACACATCTGTGGGTCATCATTATGATCACCCTTTTCCAAGAACATTAAGCAATTTGTCAGAGGACAGACATCTGGAAATAAACTGATGCTAGTTTGAGCATGGTCTTTTGGTTCTATGAACCATACTGTCTCTCTTCAGAAATTATGATTCCAGCCCAATTCCTATATTCTTTGGGAAAAAAAATCAAGAATATGAACTCCAAGTTTCAAGTGAAAAACTAAATTCACTATGGTAAAGAGGACTACTTTTGAAGACACATTTATCTTATGCAGCAATATTTAATTTTAGCACATTGGCAATAAAATAAAAAGAAGACATATACTTACTGTGCTTTTTAGCTTTTTACAAAGAGAGCAATGAATTTGAAATCTTTTAAAAATGAAATTTAAATACACACAATATATATTTATTGAGTTAATTCCATCATAATCATAGTGCCCAAAGTCAGCCATCATTGAAACTTAGGCATATTTCCTTTCTGTTGAAACGTTTTGTGTCAATTTTCTTTTTGACAATGATGGAAACATCATGTTTATAATTTATATGTGTATGCAATTTTACCTTGCTGTTTTACTTAACATGATATGAAAGCATTTGCCTATTGTTTTACAAACTCATCAAAATATAATTTTAGTGTAACATTTCTAAAATATTACATGATCATGAACTTCACCATCTAAAATTCCTTACTAGCTCCCCACTGCCTTCAGTATGAAGTCTCAAATTCTTTAGTGGAGAATATTAGACTTTTCAGAAGTTCCCTCTGGCTCTCCGGGTTTTGTATTTTTCTTTAATTTCCCAAATATACCTTGGCAGCCTGACCAGCTGTTCGAGCCTGACCTTTGCCTGCTAAGCTCCTTCTCCTTATCATCCAAAGGGATCTGTATTCTCTTTTAAGTTCCAGTTTTTTTCTAATCTTTGTTCTATAAAATCCATGACCAGGTTAATTCAGCAGTCTGTTTCATGATCCCACTAAAAAAAATTTTTTTTTTCTTTTCCTGCTAATCAGACGTCAGGGTCCTCTTAGGTGTATGGCCAACTGGTTATAGATATTCTGCATCAAAGATAGGAAAGAGGCTCTTGCTTAATCAGTTATGTAGTTATTTATCTACCCATACATGGAGGGCCGGGTATTTACAGATTTACCAACAGCATCACCTAACATTTGAATACTGCTAATTAACTTATAAATATCTCCCCATGACCATCACATCTCCACTTGTAGCATTGAGAGGATGTGTATGAAAAAGAGTTTGAAGAACTCTGTGAAGAATGACTTGCACATGAATTCTATGTATCTTGGTATATTTTCATTGCAGTAATCTTAAGTTAATACTGAAAAAAATAATAAAATTTTGAACATTTACAATGAAGAAATTACTGTTTGATGTACTTAGAATAAGGTAAAGATAAATATTATTTTTTCTCCTCAAATTGCTTATGGTCTAATGGGGAAAATAGATACATGCATATAGAACTATACTATAATTTCATTTTAATCTCTTTCAGGCTTCTAAATAAGAACAACTCAGTAAGTATAAGTGTATTTCAATTTTTAGATTTTTTAAAGGTCAAAATGCCAAATGCTTTTATTTATTATGGAATGTAAACAGCTTTAAATTATCAAAATAAATCTTGCTATGAGGTAGTGAAAGTGAAAGGATAGGGTAAGGCTGCTATTTATAAGAATTATTGGGACCTTTGTTGTAATCCTACCAAATTTATAGAGTTAAATATAGGTGTGAACTAAATTTTTTTGAGGTTTGATTATCTGGGTGACAGAATATGCTAATAATGGGGCTAATTTATAGCCTCCCTTAGTTCTTAATTATAAACATGTGTGATACAATGGTTTCACAGAATAGTTTATAAATTTAGCTTTATAAACTATCTTTCATAGTCTCTCCATTTTAAAATTACCATGTGGAAACTTCTTCAAGTTTAAGAATTAGTGTGCCTCTACAACTTAGAGTTGGATTCCAATTGGAACATAGATCTATCCATTGACATGCCATGTCATTATAGCTTTCATGGTGGTTATGCTTCCTGGTAAAAAAGATACGGGAATAGTTTTTTTAACATATCCCCAAAGTATACAAAATATCACATTAAAAATTCTTGATCAGATATGTTAACATTCTAGATATCAGAAAACATCTATCACCAGAACTCAATGGGAGTTCACGCCTGCTCCATTACCTGTTCATTACTTCAGTTAATCAGGGAGGCAAGAGCTCTGCAGTGGTAGGAAGGATAGAGTCTCTAGTGGTAGGAAGGATGGATGCTAGAGGGAGAGGTCGGAAGGTGATTGGCTTTTTGGAGATAGGGGATCAGAGGCACATGAAAAAGTTTATATTCTGTCTCCCAGCCTTCTTTGGTGTTTCTTTCTGCTGATCTAATAGAGACTCAAACACCTAGAGCAAATCCCAGCGCTTTTCCTCATCAAAACCAAGAGAGAAGTGGTGGTGGCAGAATGTAATGGAAAAAACAGTGGAGAAGGAGTAATATTAAAAATTATGAAATCAGGGCACCTGGGTGGCTCAGTTGTTAAGTGTCTGTCTTCAGCTTGGGTCATGATCAGAGTCCTGGGATCAAGCCCCACATCAGGCTTTCTGCTCGGCAGGAAGCCCGCTTCTCCCTTTCCCACTCTCCCTGCTTGTGTTCCCTTTCTCACTATGTTTCTCTGTCAAATAAATAAAATCTTTTTAAAAAAATTATGAAATCAATTGGTAAAGGTATGTTCTGAGAAATCTCACAATAAAAGCATTCCTGATACTCACTGAAAACTAAATAAAGCTAAGTCTCCCATTTGACCAGACTTTCATGCCTGCTGTTCTCTGTGAAATTTTAGTCACATGAGCTTCTTTCCTCAAAAAGAGGACATGCAGATTCGACATTTTGAAGTTCTAAGAGTAAGGTAAGATTAATTTGCCATGCACAGACCCAACCAGATCCCTGAACAACTTTTTTTTTTTTTTTTAACTGAAGGGAGAGGGAAAGAATCTCAAGCAGACTCCCCATTGAGCCCAGAGCCTGACGCAGGGCTTGATCTCATGGAGCATGAGATTATGACCCGAGCTGAAATCAAGAGTCAGAGGCTCACCTGACTGAGCCAGCCAGGTGCCCCTGAAATTCTTTTTTTCCATTCTTTTATCCTCACATGAGGAAGTACTTGGAACACATTTCACAGTCTGTGGGGACTGTCAGAAGAGCGTGGTTATGAGCATGGTTTTGGAGGCACAAGACCTGCTCCCTACCAGTAATGTGAACCATCCTAAGCAAACTTTCATAAGCCTCGTCCTCTTCATCTGCACTACTTCATAAAGTCATTGTGAAAATGAAGTGTGATAACATATGGAAAGAGCCAAGGTGAGAACCTAGTATAAGATAAAAGCTTAATGTGTATATCAATACATTGTCTTTACTAGGACCTTACCCTTCCCTTCCCCTTTTCAGCACCTCTTCTTCCCTCTTCCTCTTTCTTCAACAGTACTACTGGTCCTGCAGTCACCACAGACTTTGTTGGTGAAGAGCAAGGCTGTGGGGTGAGGAAAGGCTATACGTGGGCGATATGCCAGGTTTCATAGCAGGGTTTGTGACAATGAATTCCATTCACCAAAACCAGAGCTGCCTTGTATGTCCAAATAAACAGCCATTAGCAAAGGATGGGTAGGTCCACTTGCAGCTGTGTTTTTCCATTGTCAGCTTTTGATCAACTTCCACTCCAAGCAGACGATTTGCCAGAGTGGTTTGTAGTTATAAATAGGAGAGAACTCTTCTAACACATTTCCTTTTATGAAATTGACTATGGCTTGAATTTGCCTAAAAGAATGAACTGAGCTTGACAAATATCACATTTTTGTTTTAAATATTTAATTAAAACCCATGTATAGTGGAATGCCTTATTTTCAGGAGCTATAGAGCAGCTGTCCCTTTTATTTTTGTGGCTTGTGATATGTAGTTTTTTTAGTCTTGAGGTATAATGGACAAAATGAGAAGATTTTAAAAGAGTACAAAATGATTTGTATATGTATACACTGTGAAAGGATTCCTCCCATTACTAACACATCCATTATTCACATAGCTACCCTTTGTGTATGTGTGTGTGTGTGAGAGAGAGAGAGACAGAGAGAGAGAGAGGCAGAGAGAGAGAGACAGAGGAAGGGAGTAGAGAGAGAACATTTAAATTCCATTATCTTACTCAATTTCACTTACACAATCCAGAATTATCAATGATAGTCCCCATGTCATATATTATATCCTCAGACTTTATTCATTGCATAACTGAATTTTGTATCTTTTTACCAGTTTCTTCCTATTTCTACTACCTCCTAGCTCTTGGCAACCACTTCTCCCTTCCTAGTTTTTTTTTTTTTTTAAATTCCACATATCATGATACCATGCAGTATTTGCCTTCCTCTCTCTTACTTTATCTAGCATAATGCCCTTGAGGTCCATCCATGTTGTCATGAATGACAAGATCCCCCCCTTTTTAAGGCCAAATAATATTCCAACGTGTGTGTGTGTGTGTGTGTGTGTGTGTGTGTGTGTGTATACCACATTTCTTCATTCATTCATTTGTTGACAGACAGTTACGTTGTTTCCATACGCTGGCTATTGTGAACAGTGCTACAGTTAACATGGGACTACAGATAACTCTTCAAGAAATTGGTTTTGTGGGATTGCTGGATCATATGGTAGTTCTACTATCACCATCTTGAGGAATCTCTATATTGTAGCTGCACCAATTTACATTCCCCCCAAGGTGTGTGAAGGTTCTCCTTTCTCCACATCCACACCAGCACCTGTCATCTCTTATCTTTTTGATAACGGCCATCCTAAAAGTGGGGAGGTGATGTCTCACTGTCATTTTGAATTGTATTTCCCTGATGATTAGTTTATATATCCATTGCCATCTGTATGTCTTCTTTGGAAAAATGACTATTCAGGTCTTTGCCCACTCATTTTTCAGTGGGGAATTGTTTTGCTTTGTTGTTTTTGCTTTTCAGTTGTAGTTCCTTTTATATGCCTTGTATATTTTGGATGTTAAGCCTGGATGTAGCTATCTCTTTTGAGATAAGAAAAGGATTTAAAATTAAATTTAAATTTTTAAATAAAAATGAAAGTTTTGAATTTTAAGTCAACTTGTGTTACCTGATAGCTTAAACTCAAAATGGAATGCTATTTTGATTCAAAGAATAAGAATTGTTGTTTGGGCTCCTGGGTGGTTCAGTTAGTTAAGCAACTGCTTTGACTCAGGTCATGATCCTGGAGTCCCAGGATGGAGTCCCACATCTGGCTCCCTGCTCAGCCGGGGGTTCTGCTTCTCCCTCTGACCTCTCCCCTCTCATACTCTCTCTCATTCTCTCTCTCTCTCTCAAATAAATAAATAAAATCTTAAAACAAAACCAAAACATTCTCAGTGGTGCTTAATATTCCCCTATATGAATGTACAATAATTTATCCATTTCTGTAAATGGGGGCACTTACCTCCTTGTTAGTTGGACATTTACTTTGCTTCTAGTCTTACAGTAATATAAAGTGATGTTGAAGCTTCTTATACCTAAATATTTATCCTTATACCTAAATATTTATCCTTATATATATTCAATGGAAAGAATGATGCCAATGATTTTTAAAATAATTTTGATTGTATTCTTCAATTTTAATTGCGGGATTCAAAAAGAAAACACGTGTGTTCTGAAATAAAGATGGAGGGATCTGCAGAAGAAAAGATGGCTAATGCTGTAGTAACCTCACCATAACTTTAATAAAAATTGGACCAGAGATTTAGCTAGGGCAGAAAGTGAAACAAAGATATAGGAAGAAATCACAGTATTACTATTTGAAAGATGGAAAAGACAAGTAGGAATCAGGCTGTCTTTAAGATTCTAAGTCAGGATTTCAGAAGCAACGATGTTCAAGATTTTTACAAGAAGGAAAAATAAGACACAATTTTCTTGTAGTTTAAAGAAATTGTTAGATATTCAGATACATAGAGTTGTATGAGCGATACTAAATTCTAATAAGAACTTCAAAGAAAATTAAATGAAAAACCATCATTATGTAGGTGACCGTTAAAATAGTGAGACAAAGAAAGATGCCTTTTAAATACATCCACACGGCGCCTACTATATAGAAAGGGATGCTAGGTGCTTAAGGGAATACTAAAAGGAACCTCAAGAGCAAGTGATGAGGTGACAGGTCAATGTAAACAGCTCTGCCAGAGAAATGACTATATTTAAACTATACTTTAGACATGGTAATAAAGTAATATAAACCAGAACAGAAAATCCAGTATTGTCAGTCATCCCTTGTAATAATTAAAGAAACAGAATTACCATGAGGTGGTGCTGTTCAACAAGAAATCAGACACCACTGAGCTGGAAGAACTTTTCTGTTTCTTTGGCATGCTAATTCTCTGAAAAGGCACACTGAAACTGTTAAATCGTAAGGAAACAAACGCTAGGCATTTAAAGGGACAAATTACTAACTGCTCCATCTATCTCATTTCCTAAGGCCATTTTATTTTTGAAACATACTGCAAATAAATGAATTTGTGGTTTTCTAGAATGGGGAACGCTAGCAAAGCTTGAAGACCCTTATCAGAAGGTTTGGGTCAGCGACTGTGCAGTGTCCCTGTGGGCAGGCTGAAAGGCCAGAGCCCTGGGAACTGAAGGACAGGGGCCCTTCTCTTTTCCTGGTTCGACCTGTGTCAGTTTCTCCAGAGGGCAAGACGCCTCCGTGTGTTTGGCTGAGAATGGTTTTGAGCTGAGCAGTATGGAATATTTTGTGAAACAGGCATTGGCTGATTTATAGTAATGTAAAAGCAAGTGTTTCAAAAACCATAAAGTGGGACAGTGACACGGGGGAAAAAAAGAATAGTTCTGCTTTGGTAACTCAAACTCCTTTCAGTTACTTTGAACCATTTGGAAATAAACACTGAATAGCTATATATTAAAACGCAGATGTTTACATTTTTTTCCATAAACCACAGTTATAAATGGGATTAATTTTTTATCTTTCAGGAGACTTCTAAGACTGTGCGCTAACCTAGTGTTTAAATTCTACCTTCTTTCTCCTCAATAATTCTTACTTTTTCCCCCCAAATCCATGTAGTCTGTAGAGTTAAACTACCTGGTCCTTTAAAAGGAGATACATTTGGAAAAGGGGATCAGATGAGGAAAGACCAGCAAGAAGTTTCTCATTTCAATAAAAAAATGTTTATAACATCATTTGGGATTTTCAAAACATTTAGGAAATACCTAAAAAAAGAAAAAGAAAAAGAAAAAGAAAGGCTGAGAAAACCAGTTGACAATAAAGATATCCACAGGCAAAAATAAGTCGAAATAAGAAAAATAAAAGTAGTTTAGATTTTCTGTATATTTGAGTGAAGGATTCTATAACATTCAGTGGCTCTCTTGAATCAAAGAGGGACACTGGTATTTGGGTGTAATGGGGCAAAAACACATAATTTCCTTAGCAGCTAGTACATCTATTTCCTCTCCGTCCTTAAACTTACAAACCTGCCCCAACTCCTGGGTATGGCCATGGCTGGTGGCATCTCAATCTTTCTTTCTTTCTTTTTTTTTTTTTAAATTTCTTTTCAGTGTTCCAGAATTCATTGTTTATGCACCACACCGAGTGTTCCATGCAATAGGTGCCCTCCTTAATACCCACTACCAGGCTCACCCAACCTCCGACCCCAGATTGTTTTCCAGAGTCCACAGTCTCTCATGGTTTGACTCCCCCCCCGCAAGATCTCAATCTTTCTTATCTAGACCAGATGGGAAAGTCAAGGAGCAGGAGATGAAGAACTCTCACAAGCAGGGGTTGAATCTGAAAACCTATAAGGCAGTCAAGAAAGAGGAAAAATGAAAAAGGGAGTTAGCATCAGGGGAGATTTAGGCCCTCTCTGGTCACTGAGTTGGGACAGAAAACTGAATTTACCCAGAGAGAGAATATTTTCTTCATTTTGTCATCTTCTCAAACACCAAACCCCATCTTGGACTTTCTTCTCACTGCTAAGTGCCAGGAATGCGCCACTGTTCTTTTACCATTTTTTCCCCCATATTCTATAATCTGTTTTCTCAATTTGAAACACTATATGATATCATCATATTCCTCCAGATTGTCTAGTGGAATGGCATTTTTTTTTCAGTCATCTTATTTGATACCTGACTTAATTCCCCATTGAAATTTAGCTTCCTTTGGCTTCTGTTAGGAGACCTCCTCTTGTCTCCCCACCCAATCTCCTAGATACAGTTCTCTCTCTCCTCTTCAACTCTTGTTCCTCAGATATTGACATTCCTGGCATATGTTCCAGGCTTCTTTCCTCCAGTGCTGTCCACTTTCATGGGGAAACTTCTTCCACCTTAGCTCATCTTCTAATTCTTTGCTGATAAATTGCGAATCCATGCTCGGTACCAGCAACTCCCAGAGCCGAAAGTCTCCTTATCTCACTGTCCAAGGAGTATCTCCATAAAATGTCTACAGGGACCTCAAACTCAGCAGGCTCCTGAACTGATGGCCAGTCTTCCCTGCTGAATCGTTCCTCTCTTGTTTTTCTCCAGAAAGACAGTACTCTCCATCCCCTTGCCAGAAACCTTAGAGTCATCCCTGAGACTTCTCTGTCCTATGTCCTCCCCTTATATTCAGCAGTAAGTCATTGTTATGTGTTTTATAGATTTTAATACATTATGTCATACATGTGTGGGGTTTTTTGCTTTACATGTTTAAACACAAACATTTGTATTTATTATCCATTTCTTTGTCCAGATTTTTAGGTTTTTTTTTTTCCCCGATTGTTCTGGTAACTTCATAATCTGATTCTCTTGTGGGATGTACTTAATTCTTTATTCAAACTAGTACCAGATCTAACTTTCCAGAAGATGAATGTGGTCTAACATATTTCCATTCTTACAAACTTTTTCTGGCTTCCCAGGACCCACTGATTAAAATCCAAACTTCCAGAATGGTGTTTGAGGGAGGAGTCAAGATGGCGGAGAAGTAGCAGGCTGAGACTACTTCAGGTAGCGGGAGATCAGCTAGATAGCTTATCTAAAGATTGCAAACACCTACAAATCCAACGGGAGATCGAAGAGAAGAAGAACTGCAACTCTAGAAACAGAAAATCAACCACTTTCTGAAAGGTAGGACGGGCGGAGAAGTGAATCCAAAGTGACGGGAAGATAGACCGCGGGGGGAGGGGCCGGCTCCCGGCAAGCGGCGGAGCAACGGAGCACAAAATCGGGACTTTTAAAAGTCTGTTCCGCTGAGGGACATCGCTCCAGAGGCTTAACCGGGGTGAAGCCCACGCAGGGTCAGCGTGGCCTCAGGTCCCGCAGGGTCACAGAAGGATCGGGGGTGTCTGAGTGTCACAGAGCTTACAAGTATTAGAACAGGGAAGCTGGCTACAGAGACAGAGCCGAGGAGTGACTCTCAGCTCGGGGTTACCTTGAACCGGTCGCAGGCTCGGTCAGCTCGGAGCGCGGCTGGAGGCAGGGTGACGGGAGTAAATCGGCGCTGTTCTCCGAGGGCGCACTGAGGAGTGGGGCCCCGGGCTCTCGGCTCCTCCGGGCCGGAGACTAGGAGGCCGCCATCTTCATTCCCGCCCTCCGGAACTCTACGGAAAGCGCTCAGGGAACAAAAGCTCCCGAAAGCAAACCCGAGCGGATTACTCAGACCAGCCCCTGGTAAGGGCGGTGCAACTCTGCCCGGGGCAAAGACACTTGAGAATCACTACAAAAGGCCCCTCCCCGAGAAGATCAACAAGAAGCCCAGCCAGGATCAAGTTCAACTACCAAGGAGGACAGTTTCAATACCAAGGAGAGCAGCGGAATTCCAAAGGAGGAGAAAGCAAAGGACGGAACTCATGGCTTTCTCCCCATGATTCTTTAGCCTTGCAGTTAATTTAATTTTTTTTCTTTTTCAATTTATTTTTCTTCTTCTGCTAAATTTATTTAACTTTTACCCTTTTCTTTTTTAACGTTTTTTAACTAGTTTATCTAATATATATATATTTTTTTCCTTTTTATATATTTTTCTTTATTGGTTTTCTTTTTTTAATTGTTTCTTCCTTTTTTTTTCTTTTTCTTCTTTCTGAACCTCTTTTTATCCCCTTTCTCCCCCTCATGATTTGGGATCTCTTCTGATTTGGCTAAAGCATATTTTCCTGGGGTTGTTGCCACCCTTTTAGTATTTTACTTGCTCCTTCATCTACTCTTATCTGGACAAAATGACAAGGCGGAAAAATTCACCACAAAAAAAAGAACAAGAGGCAGTACCAAAGGCTAGGGACCTAATCAATACAGACGTTGGTAATATGTCAGATCTAGAGTTCAGAATGACGATTCTCAAGGTTCTAGCCGGGCTTGAAAAAGGCATGGAAGATATTAGAGAAACCCTCTCGGGAGATATAAAAGCCCTTTCTGGAGAAATAAAAGAACTAAAATCTAACCAAGTTGAAATAAAAAAAGCTATTAATGAGGTGCAATCAAAAATGGAGGCTCTCACTGCTAGGATAAATGAGGCAGAAGAAAGAATTAGCGATATAGAAGACCAAATGACAGAGAATAAAGAAGCTGAGCAAAAGAGGGACAAACAGCTACTGGACCATGAGGGGCGAATTCGAGAGATAAGTGACACCATAAGACGAAACAACATTAGAATAATTGGGATTCCAGAAGAAGAGGAAACAGACAGGGGAGCAGAAGGTATATTGGAGAGAATTATTGGAGAGAATTTCCCCAATATGGCAAAGGGAACAAGCATCAAAATCCAGGAGATTCAGAGAACCCCCCTCAAGATCAATAAGAATAGGTCCACACCCCGTCACCTAATAGTAAAATTCACAAGTCTTAGTGACAAAGAGAAGATCCTGAAAGCAGCCCGGGAAAAGAAGTCTGTAACATACAATGGTAAAAATATTAGATTGGCAGCAGACTTATCCACAGAGACCTGGCAGGCCAGAAAGAGCTGGCATGATATATTCAGAGTACTAAACAAGAAAAACATGCAGCCAAGAATACTATATCCAGCTAGGCTATCATTGAAAATAGAAGGAGAGATTAAAAGCTTCCAGGACAAACAAAAACTGAAAGAATTTGCAAATACCAAACCAGCTCTACAGGAAATATTGAAAGGGGTCCTCTAAGCAAAGAGAGACCCTGAAAGTAGTAGATCAGAAAGGAACAGAGACAATATACAATAACAGTCACCTTACAGGCAATACAATGGCACTAAATTCATATCTCTCAATACTTACCCTGAATGTGAATGGGCTAAATGCCCCAATCAAAAGACACAGGGTATCAGAATGGATAAAAAAACAAAACCCATCTATATGTTGCCTACAAGAAACTCATCTTAAACCCGAAGACACCTCCAGATTTAAAGTGAGGGGGTGGAAAAGAATTTACCATGCTAATGGACATCAGAAGAAAGCAGGAGTGGCAATCCTTATATCAGATCAATTAGATTTTAAGCCAAAGACTATAATAAGAGATGAGGAAGGACACTATATCATACTCAAAGGAACTGTCCAACAAGAAGATCTAACAATTTTAAATATCTATGCCCCTAACGTGGGAGCAGCCAACTATATAAACCAATTAATAACAAAATCAAAGAAACACATCGATAATAATACAATAATCATAGGGGACTTTAACACTCCCCTCACTGAAATGGACAGATCATCCAAGCAAAAGATCAACAAGGAAATCAAGGCCTTAAATGACACACTGGACCAGATGGACATCACAGATATATTCAGAACATTTCATCCCAAAGCAACAGAATACACATTCTTCTCTAGTGCACATGGAACATTCTCCAGAATAGATCATATTCTCGGTCCTAAATCAGGTCTCAACCGTTATCAAAAGATTGGAATCATTCCCTGCATATTTTCAGACCACAATGCTCTGAAGCTAGAACTCAATCACAAGAGGAAATTTGGAAAGAACCCAAATACATGGAGACTAAACAGCATCCTTCTAAAGAATGAATGGGTCAACCAGGAAATTAAAGAAGAATTGAAAAAATTCATGGAAACAAATGATAATGAAAACACAACGGTTCAAAATCTGTGGGACACAACAAAGGCAGTCCTGAGAGGAAAATATATAGCGGTACAAGCCTTTCTCAAGAAACAAGAAAGGTCTCAGGTACACAACCTAACCCTACACCTAAAAGAGCTAGAGAAAGAACAAGAAAGAAACCCTAAACCCAGCAGGAGAAGAGAAATCATAAAGATCAGAGCAGAAATCAATGAAATAGAAACCAAAAAAACAATAGAACAAATCAACGAAACTAGGAGCTGGTTCTTTGAAAGAATTAATAAGATCGATAAACCCCTGGCCAGACTTATCAAAAAGAAAAGAGAAAGGACCCAAATAAATAAAATCATGAATGAAAGAGGAGAGATCACAACGAACACCAAAGAAATACAGACAATTATAAGAACATACTATGAGCAACTCTACGCCAACAAATTTGACAATCTGGAAGAAATGGATGCATTCCTAGAGACATATAAACTACCACAACTGAACCAGGAAGAAATAGAAAGCCTGAACAGACCCATAACCAGTAAGGAGATTGAAACAGTCATCAAAAATCTCCAAACAAACAAAAGCCCAGGGCCAGACGGCTTCCCGGGGGAATTCTACCAAACATTTAAAGAAGAACTAATTCCTATTCTCCTGAAACTGTTCCAAAAAATAGAAATGGAAGGAAAACTTCCAAACTCATTTTATGAGGCCAGCATCACCCTGATCCCCAAACCAGACAAGGATCCCATCAAAAAAGAGAACTACAGACCAATATCCTTGATGAACACCGATGCAAAAATTCTCGCCAAAATACTAGCCAATAGGATTCAACAGTACATTAAAAGGATTATTCACCACGACCAAGTGGGATTTATTCCAGGGCTGCAAGGTTGGTTCAACATCCGCAAATCAATCAATGTGATACAACACATTAATAAAAGAAAGAACAAGAACCATATGATACTCTCCATAGATGCTGAAAAAGCATTTGACAAAGTACAGCATCCCTTCCTGATCAAAACTCTTCAAAGTGTAGGGATAGAGGGCACATACCTCAATATTATCAAAGCCATCTATGAAAAACCCACCGCAAATATCATTCTCAATGGAGAAAAACTGAAAGCTTTTCCGCTAAGGTCGGGAACACGGCAGGGATGTCCGTTATCACCACAGCTATTCAACATAGTACTAGAAGTCCTAGCTTCAGCAATCAGACAACAAAAGGAAATTAAAGGCATCCAAATTGGCAAAGAAGAAGTCAAACTATCACTCTTCGCAGATGATATGATACTATATGTGGAAAACCCAAAAGACTCCACTCCAAAACTGCTAGAACTTGTACAGGAATTCAGTAAAGTGTCAGGATATAAAATCAATGCCCAGAAATCAGTTGCATTTCTCTACACCAACAACAAGACAGAAGAAAGAGAAATTAAGGAGTCCATCCCATTTACAATTGCACCCAAAACTATAAGATACCTAGGAATAAATCTAACCAAAGAGACTAAGAATCTATACACAGAAAACTATAAAGTACTCATGAAAGAAATTGAGGAAGACACAAAGAAATGGAAAAATGTTCCATGCTCCTGGATTGGAAGAATAAATATTGTGAAAATGTCTATGCTACCTAAAGCAATCTACACATTTAATGCAATTCCTATCAAAGTACCATCCATTTTTTTCAAAGAAATGGAACAAATAATCCTAAAATTTATATGGAACCAGAAAAGACCTCGAATAGCCAAAGGAATATTGAAAAAGAAAGCCAAAGTTGGTGGCATCACAATTCCGGACTTCAAGCTCTATTACAAAGCTGTCATCATCAAGACAGCATGGTACTGGCACAAAAACAGACACATAGATCAATGGAACAGAATAGAGAGCCCAGAAATAGACCCTCAACTCTATGGTCAACTAATCTTCGACAAAGCAGGAAAGAATATCCAATGGAAAAAAGACAGCCTCTTCAAAAAATGGTGTTGGGAAAATTGGACAGCCACATGCAGAAAAATGAAATTGGATCATTTCCTTACACCACACACGAAAATAGACTCAAAATGGATGAAGGATCTCAATGTGAGAAAGGAATCCATCAAAATCCTTGAGGAGAACACAGGCAGCAACCTCTTCGACCTCAGCCGCAGCAACATCTTCCTAGGAACATCGCCAAAGGCAAGGGAAGCAAGGGAAAAAATGAGCTATTGGGATTTTATCAAGATCAAAAGCTTTTGCACAGCAAAGGAAACAGTTAACAAAACCAAAAGACAACTGACAGAATGGGAGAAGATATTTGCAAATGACATATCGGATAAAGGGCTAGTGTCCAAAATCTATAAAGAACTTAGAAACTCAACACCCAAAGAACAAATAATCCAATCAAGAAATGGGCAGAGGACATGAACAGACATTTCTGCAAAGAAGACATCCAGATGGCCAACAGACACATGAAAAAGTGCTCCATATCACTCGGCATCAGGGAAATACAAATCAAAACCACAATGAGATACCACCTCACACCAGTCAGAATGGCTAAAATTAACAAGTCAGGAAATGACAGATGCTGGCGAGGATGCGGAGAAAGGGGAACCCTCCTACACTGTTGGTGGGAATGCAAGCTGGTGCAACCACTCTGGAAAACAGCATGGAGGTTCCTCAAAATGTTGAAAATAGAACTACCCTATGACCCAGCAATTGCACTGCTGGGTATTTACCCTAAAGATACAAACGTAGTCATCCGAAGGGGCACGTGCACCCGAATGTTTATAGCAGCAATGTCTACAATAGCCAAACTATGGAAAGAACCTAGATGTCCATCAACAGACGAATGGATAAAGAAGATGTGGTATATATACACAATGGAATACTATGCAGCCATCAAAAGAAATGAAATCTTGCCATTTGCGACGACGTGGATGGAACTAGAGGGTATCATGCTTAGCGAAATAAGTCAATCGGAGAAAGACAACTATCATATGATCTCCCTGATATGAGGGAGAGGAGATGCAACATGGGGGGTTAAGGGTGTAGGAGAAGAATAAATGAAACAAGATGGGATTGGGAGGGAGACAAACCATAAGTGACTCTTAATCTCACAAAACAAACTGAGGGTTAATGGGGGGAGGGGGTTGGGGGGGTGGGATTATGGACATTGGGGAGGGTAAGTGCTATGGTGAGTGCTGTGAAGTGTGTAAACCTGGCGATTCACAGACCTGTACCCCTGGGGATAAAAATATATTATATGTTTAAAAAAAAAAAAATAAAACTTATTTGATTAGAAAAAAAAAAAAAATAAATAAAATCCAAACTTCCTAACACGACATTCAAAATTATTCATGATCAGCCCTAACGTATCTTTCCAGCCTCACCTCATCCCTCTTATACTTCAGCTACTCCAAAAGACTTGTCTTCACTAATACGCCTTTGCAAATTCTAATGTCTCTGTCTCAAAGGTCCCTTCCCCAATTTCCACATCGTGTTGATCAAGACTCAGGTCGAACATCAAATCTTCTATGACACGGATTCGTATTTTTCTGCCACCTACGACACAATAAGAATTCTATAAATGTTTTACTTTTCTAAAATTATAAAATGATTTCAAATCATTCATTAAATAAAGCATTTTGCATCAACTTTTCTGAATAATTAATTTGTGTCAACTACCATGCTGGGCCATAGGAAGACAAAAAAATGAATTAACCCTTCCCCTTAAAGGACTTACTGTGTCTTAGGTAACAAAGACAGAGAAATGAATCATAATGCAATGATGCAGCCCTTTACCTCCATGGATGACTGAGATATTACTTCCTTTCCAATGCCAAATGTGAGGGGTGGGTATACCGAAAGGGTTTCCCTTCTGCTAGACCTCGGGCATGTATCTCAGACTCAGTCAACTCCTAGTGCTCTTTACTATTTCATATCATGATCAGGGCTTACAAGATAAACTTGTTCTCCTCTCTCCTCTAAGGCTGCCTTACTACCATCTGATTTTCTTGGGCTTTCCTACTTTCCTATAAGGAAAAGCAAACCGGCACTTTCTTTCTTTTAAAGATTTTTAAAATTTATTTGACAGAGAGAGATCACAAGTAGGCAGAGAGAGAAAGAGGGGGAAGCAGTCTCCCCATTGAGCAGAGAGCCCAAATGCGGGGCTCGATCCCAGGACCCTGAGATCATGACCCGAGCCAAAGGCAGAGGCTTAACCCACTGAGCCACCCAGGTGCCCCAAGGTACTTTCATTAGATTGTTTTTACCACTGTATGATCATGACTGGGAAACAGCACAGAAAAGAAATAATACATGGGGAATTCACCAAATTTAAGAGGATCTTTCAAAATTAACTTCATGTTCCTGGGATATTTTCTGGTTTTCTGCTTTGAGCTTTTATTCCAGAGTATAAATTTACTGTTCTCTCTCCTCTTTTCTAACTCCTGCTCATGGGCTTGCTTATCCCATTCTCTTTGGGGATCTCTTTCCCACCAAGGAGGCAATAAATGTCTATCAGAATAGCATAGAGGGATTCAGCCATGAGCGACTTGGGTGCCCCTTTAAATTAAGGGGGGCAATTCACATCCCTGCAGACCTTCAGATGTGAGGACATCTAGGTCAGTTTGACCCCTCCCTCTCACAGGAAGGTTCATCTTTGGTCTTTACCCTACAGAAATTTATGTTAGTGGTACAATTTACACATTTTCTGCTCTAAGTTCTCTTACAGCTTCCCTGGAAATGGACAGCAGCCACTTTCATTTACTGGTATTCTACTTTACATACCTGAAAGTTTACTAATAAGTAGTCATGCATTTTAAGGTCAAAGAAGCACAAGACTCACTGAACAGTAAACTGTAGAGGACAGTAATTTTTGTGTCTACTTATTTTGTTGACTTGCCATTAGTGCCCAGAATACTGCCTGGCAGTTGACAAGCAAACATTGTTTTAAAAAAATAAAAACTCTATGCTTTAGTGTACTAATTGTGATAGCCTCAAATTAATCAAAAAGAATAATACATGTAATTAATTTTTTTAAGTCCCATAAATAATGATGAGTGCTAATACAACTGAGACATTTTGGCTTTTTTGGATATAGTTAAGAAAATTATCTGTAAATTTAGCTTTTTCAGTGCAGATGATACCATGAGAACAATTTCTTCTATGTTGTCAGTTGTAGTTATTTTGCAGCAATGATTTAACCTAATAATTTCTGTATCAAATTATACATTGTCCATATTAAATTTTGAAATACTTTTTTTAAAAAATTTATTTGACAAAGAGAGAGAGATCCCAAGTAGGCAGAGAAGCAGGCAGAGGGTGGGGGGAAGCAGGCTCCCTGCTGAGCATAGAGCCGGATGCCGGGGCTCAATCCCAGGAGCTTGAGACCATGACCTGAGCTGAAGGCAGAGACTTAACCCACTGAGCCACCCAGGTGCCCCTTGAAATAGTTTGATAAGAAAACTTTATCTAGTGAGTTGCTGGGTAGAAGAGAATATTTTTGATTAATTGAGATGAAATTAGCACAATTGTTTTTGAGTACTTCACAGATCACAAAGACAAAACCAAAACAACATAAATCCAATGTCACCAGTTTTTTCTTGCATCTGTCTTCTAGGAAACATATTCTCAAACACTACATGCCCAAGACTCAAGTGGAATTCTTCATAAAGTATGAGGTGGGGCTCCAGAACCTGAGTTTTCATAAATACCCAGGTGAATCTGGTACAGGCTGTGGGCAGGTTATAATTTGAGTACCTTGTTCCCAGAGTCAGACTTGCCACATATGTAATGTGAGAATAATATAGTCATTATATTTAGAAAGGAGCTCCGTACTTAAATTTTTGAATACTTATTATTCAGTTTGTTGTGCTATATTATCAAATATGTTATTACATTGAAGATTCAGTTATTAATATTCAGTTAGTTAATTCTAGTTTAATATATGTTGTTATTTAGAGTGTGAGCTCTGTCTGCAGACTGGGTTGATCCAAATCTTCATTCTGTGTTTTATGACTTTCTGACTCTAATGAAGATTGCCTTGGGTTTTTTTTTTCCACTGTATGGATTTAAAACCATTTTTTGTATTATATTTTTTTTATTTTTTTAATTTTTTATTATTATTATTATTTTTATTTTTTATTATACACACAGATCTGAGTATATGCACCCTAAGGTTTGCACAGAATAGTTCTAATTTAGACCTAGTATCCAGTAGTTCTTTCTGGTTTGGCATTCATCATCTGCAAAATTTTCATGGTTTAACAATAAATTATTTGGCCACCTTTAAGTGTGTAAATTCAGTTGTATGTTTTGAGAGCACAGAATTCATAACTAAATGACCAATTATATAATCAAATATTTTTCTTTCTCTCTTTACAAATAAATTTTGGAATTTTTGTAGATATAGTGTATTGTGGACTGTAAATTGTGCTAATCTGGCCCCATGAACTCTTTTCATTTCTACAAGTATCTGAACTAAGCCAAGTTTCTCAGCAGTGACTCCACCGAGAAGTAGATGAATCTGCCAGTTATTTAACCCCAACCCTTGAGCACAAGATTAGTTTTGTGAATCAATGTTCACGACATTTTTTGCTGTATCAGTGGGATCTTTGGCATCTCTTACCCAGAGCCAATTCTGTCAAACATGTTTGTTTGAAAAAGTAGGCATCCCTAGCCTTTCATTCTCTCTTTCAATTTCCTGGAAATAAGTTAAATATCTCCATCTCCTGTTTACCTCATCTAATTGTATCTGCTTTCTATAATAAGCATACATTAGAATATGTTATCTGAACCTAATCACAGAGCAGATACTGTGACCAAAAATTGGTAATTGGCTCTTAAATTCCTGGTGCAAAGTAGTACTGCAAGTTCATTCAAATGTAGAAGAGTTTGAAGAAATAGAACTACTCCCATTCTCCTAGCGTTTGGCTAAATTGCATCTCTCTCTGTTTCTTGGGAAGCCAAGTTGAAGTTCTAAATGATGGTTTCTCCTGGAGTGTATGTTGTAATATCTGTCAGAGAGCAAATACAGGTTTTTCTGCTTGACCCCAAAACGTCATAGCGTGTCATGCAACATCAAAGAGCTTGACTCTGCAAAGACAGTACACAATATTCTTTTGCCATCAGAACCTGTATATACAACCTGAAATATTTCCTTTATAGAAAAAAATAATTGTAGATATTTAGCATATGCCAAGTGAAACTGATCTATAATTATAACAAGCTGTTCAGGGAACTAAGCTATGATTTTAAGAGGGGTTATGTAGATATACACAAACACAAGCACGTATAAGTGGGCCAAAACAAGTTTTGGAAACCCCGTAGTCCTCTTTTTTTGAAGCAAAATTGAATCTAGCATCTCAAATCAGTGAATGTCTATGCTTATGTTTAAGCTCTCAAAAAACTTAGGGTTTTGTAAAGCATAGGGAATATAGTAAATAATATGTAACAACTTTGTATGGTGACAGATGGTAGCTAGATTTATCGTGATGATCACTTTGTAATGTATATAAATGTTGAATTGCCATGTTGCATACCTGAAATTAATATAATATCATATGTCAACTACAGTTAAACAACAACAGCAAAAAATTCATGATTTTATTTCTTTCCCACAGCTTCTTTTGTGGTTGTCATGATGCTTTCCAGACAGTATAAGCTACTTCATGTCTAACTTAAATCTGAGAATGCACCCAAGTTACAGTTGACAGATAAAATATAGGACACCTAGTTAAATTTGAATTTCAGAATAACAAATAACTTTTAGTATATCATGAAGTATTTAGAACATATACTAAAAGTTATTCAATGCAACTTAAATTTGTAGATAAACTTTTTTAAGTGTATATATGTGTATATAAACACTAGATATCATATGGGTTATACTAAAAAAAATTGTTATTTTGAAATTCAAATTTAACTTGGCATTCTGTATTTTTATTTGCTAAATCTGACAACCATAACCCAAATCTACCTGTCAATTGGATTCTTAAATTTGGAAAGGAGGTAGCTATGATTTAGCACATGCAGCCCCAATGGATAGAAAAGTATGATATCTGGCTGGTTAAAATAAGGCAGTAGGTCTTGTGACTCCTTCATATGAGCAATATGGAACCCACTTTAGAATTCATCATGATGGGATCTAAGAATAATATGTTGACGATTATTAGCAGTTGGACATCAGGTAGGATGTGAGCAGAACAGATGAAAAGAAATCTACACAATCTGGTCTTTCGAGAGTCATCTGATAAGAGAGATTTTGGTACTTGAATGAAAATTATGATCATTAAATGTACTTTTGTCACCAGTCTGAGTGAGTGGTTGGGAAGAAATAAGAGTATGAACGATAATATCAGAATTTAGAATACAAAGGCAATTTGAAAAATAATATATATAATAAATAGGGCATAGTTGAAAATAAAGGAGGTAGGCTAATTCTGTTAGAAGAATGCAACAATTTCTAAATATACAGGTTGTATGCAGGCAGGCAAATGTACCTAGAGAAGATCTCAGAACTAGAAATATACTAACCAGTAACGTACATTTATTTAAGGAGCAAAGGAGAGGTTTGCAAAAAAAAAAAAAGGTGAAACATGGATGAAGATAAATCCTATCTTAACCAGCTCTGGTTGGAGTCAGGGTGAGCCTAGGTGCTGATGACTGTAAATTAAGAAAACTTATAGAAAATTTAATAGAGAGACAACAATATAAATGAGATGGAAAACTGACCAGGAGGGAAGCACAAAGAGATGTGGATGATCTGGATAGCAAAAGGAAAGTTGCAATGAGATTTGCTTACCAAAAAGGATTAAGAAAATGGAGATGACCATCAAATAGCTTTACTTTACTTGCTTTCTATCAAATATCAGGGGAAAGCTCTATGATACTTGTTCCTGAGGCCATTTGCTTCTAACTTTGTAGGGAAGAGGAATTGAAATTCATATGCCTTGATGGCCTCTACTTCCTATGAACTACTCAACAGAAAGTAATAGTTACATGATTTTTGGTGGTGGTAGGGGGCTGGCTATCACTACTCACACAGCTGTTCAGCCCTTACCTATTACACAATACATTTATTTTACTAAAGATGTACTGAATATTATGCTGGGCACTGGGAACATACAAATGAGTAAGTCACATAATCTTTGACCTTACAGAGTTTACAGCCCTGTGCGTGTGTTTGTGTGTGTGCATGTGTGTGATGCACACATATCAGGAGTGACTAAAGTTAATCTGACATTTCTGAACTATAAATTTCACAGTGAGGATACTTAAATAAAATATAGGAATGAAAAAGTGCATATTTATTAGAACTTGATATCAAGTCATTAATATTCATACAAAATATATAAGCAGAGAGAACAATATCATGTTAGATGATAGCCCAGAACCTAAAAAGTTTGTTTCCCCCATTATCTTAGTAACTTACTTACACAGAGTACTTCCAAATTCTGTATTCTATGCATATGTGTGTATGCTGTGTGTGTGTGTGTGTGTGTGTGTGTGTGTGTGTGTGTGTGTGTAGTGGGCAGGGTTGACTGACAAAGTCAGTGCTAAAGAATGGGGAGGGAACTAGGAATGTTCATATGGAAATCTTTAGGCTTTTGGAAGACAGTCCTATTTAGGCACTCATAAATGCAATGGATCCTTGCATTCTTAGGGATTTTTCACCTTAACTTTCTGTCTGGTAATATTTGCCTCTCATTCTACTTATTGGAAATGCCCTTCCTGCCTTTAGTTTGTTCTCACCGAGTCAACCATGAGGGTCATAAACTGGTATTTCATTTGAGTCTCAAAGAGAAGTCACTCCCATAAAATCCATGGAGAGAGACAAGGACAGGCAAAGAGAGATTTTAGTTCCAAATTTCAAGTTCTAGGGAGCAAGGCCTGCACCATGAGGCTGCATTAGGGGTTTCTAGTACCCTGCCTCTAGGCTCATCCCTTACAGAAATACTGTGAGGTTTAGAATACACAATGCAAAGACAACTAGAACAAGGACAGAGGATAATGAGTTTTTTCCTCAAGCCTATGTGTCCAGTAGACATGTTCCTCAAGACTATGTGTCCAGTAGAGCCTCTCTCCCTGGGAACTATTGTTGCATCAGTCTCATGAAAGAAGAAAGAGAAATATAGGCATCTTTGAGGAAAGAGGAATCCAAGAAGGGCAGCTATCCCTCTTCATGGCCCTGTAAGTGTCCCTTAGCCTTCACCCATCAATTTTAATTCCCTTCCTCTTTGGACATGAAATAAGAGGACAGGTAGGAAAGAATATAGATGTTCCTTAATAACAAAATTGAAGGGCTTCTGAGTGCTTTATAATTCTTATGCCAAATCATCAGGGCATTTATGCATTATTTTTTATAGAGAACATGTTACATGTCAGAAATTGTTCTAGTCATTCTCATGGAGCTTATATTTGAGACCCAGCATTGTCTTATGTTCATGTCTTCAGTAATACCAGCCAGCTGAGGAATATTGAAGACCCTATAGGCTCTGATGTTATATATTTAACTCTAGTACCTATACCTACTCATCCTCACCAACACATAGGAAAGGTCCTGGCTAAATCTTTGCTGTGTCCTACTAGTAACTTTGTGTCAATGATTCAGCTCAGTTGTCTAGATTTCCAATAGTAGAGTCCTAATTATTTTTTTCTTGATGAACTCCTACTCATCATTAAGACCTTTTCTGAAGTCTTTCCCCAAACCCTCTCCTCTAACAAAATGGAATCTACAAGAACAAAAAGCCACTTGTTCTACCATGGGTTTAAGTTAACAATGAAAAACAATAAATGGAAAATGAAAGAAGAAATCTCTAGATATTAAAGATATTATAAACAACAAACAACAGTAAAGTATCATATTGCAAAATGGGCATATTCCTACACAGAAGGGATGTTCATTACTGTCAAAATGGTTGTTGAATACAAAAGTCCTGAACGAATGACCCTTAAGGGGAATGGTTTTGTGAATGAATGAGTGCAATAGCCTGTTAGGTTATCCGATGGCTACTGTGTGTCTATTGTAAAATAAGGTCAGCATAGTTCTTTCTAAATGCTGAGTAACTGCATAAAGTATTGACTTGAGGTATTGTTATGCATCGTTAACTGTAGCATATGACAATTTCCAGTCAAAGAAATGCTTAAGTCAGAATCCCAATGAAGTACTCAACAGGACAAGGGCTAATATGAAAAGTTTTAATGTATTTATGAGGATTATAAAATTAGCTTGAATATTGACCAGAATATTTCAAGGAAGAGAAATATTCTGCAAATGTCTTTTAAAATACACATCAAGTATATTGAAAATGGAATATAAAGTTTATAGTTGGCTTACAAAAACCTCAAGTGATTTATAATATGGATTGGTTGGTTGCACGTTGTAACAGAATTACTACCCATATAAACGTCTTAATGCCAAATATAGATCTGAATACTTGTAATAAATATGAAACTTTTTAACTTTCTATTATAGAAAATTTGTTCTGCTTGTATATCAGAGTAGTGACACGTAGGGAAGTCAATAATGCTTTACACATCTTGGCATCATCACTAGCCCCTATGTCTCCAATTGAAACCTGAAATAACTCTTAGGTCCAGGTGAGATGGGTATAATATAATATACCAAGTGGAAAGAATTTGGCAGCCCAACCTCCTCATTTTTTCACTCAGTGACCTTGAGAAAATTACTTAACCTCTATGAACCTACATTTTCTCACCTGTGATGTAGGGACAATAGCACCGTTGTGGAAAAAATAAATAAGTAAAAGCACACATGTAAAGTGTTGAGCCCAGTACGAGTTCATAGAATGCATTAGGCAAATGTGAATTCTTTTCTTTTGCTTATTGCTCAAACTTAGATTGGAAGCAGAAGGAAGGACGGGAAAGTAGATGCATGTTACATAACTGATGCCTTAACGTCTTCACACGGCCTGCCTGTCCTGCATAGAAACAGTCCAAACCAAACACCAAAGGATGAGAATGAACGGAGCTGGAAAGTAGGAAATATAACAATCTTGGTTGGGATTATTGATAATAAAGAGAACACTCTCAACCCTCTAGGGGGACAGCCTGCATAGACCTCATCTGTGGGAAACCCTACTAAGTACTCAATGAACTACAGTAATGAATTCAGATTTTGAATTCGAAGTACATTTTTATGTAAGTTCATTAACTTCATAAAAAAATTTAATAGTAAACATGGATGACTGGAAGGTATTATTGTTTTTAAATGCATCACTCTTCTCGTGGGAAGTGTGCACAAGAGGCCATTTACAGAACAGTTTGTCACTTCGACAATTAGGATGTGAGGTAGATTTTGACATCAGAAAAGGCAAAACTAAGTACACAGTTGTCCCTGATTTATATAACTCAATTCGCTAATTGGGGCCTGTGTTCTGCTGTTAAGAAATTGAAGAGGATATTTCTTTCTCTTTAGGTAAATACTATTTCCTATAACTCTAGCAAGTGCTTGAGTGGTCACTTTATACCATGCTTTACATTTAAAAAATAAATCCTGGCAGTGCTTCAAAAAATTAAAGCAAACATCACAGATTTTATGGCAGCAGTGAGAGACAGGGCAGAAGCAAGTAAAAATGATACAATTTACTAAGTCTCAATTTTGATCAGAAAAAGAAGCAAGGCAGCAAAATGTGTCACTTTATGTAACCCAATTCAATCATTGTCAAACATATCTTGAGGTCCCTGTCAATTTTATAGCAAAACCTTCTCTCTCAGTCAATATTTTCTTACTTCTTCAACTTATCAAACATCTTCTGACTTATCACTTTATAACATTTTGAAAATTCCCTTTTCTTTTGAACAAGATGTCACTGACAATTTGGTGGCAGAACTCACCCTCTGAAATGTATGTCCCAGGCTGTTCTTCTGCTCTGATTACCTGATGCTCTTTGCAAATACTGATTATAAATGTCATGAGCTTTGGTGGCTCACCTTCAGTTTCTAATGCTTAAGGAATGGATCATTAACTCATTTAAAAAATTTCCTAAAAAAGGTTGGTTCTACCCACTTGTCCTTCATTTAATTACCAGCCTGCAAAATAGAAGAAACAGAAGCCATACTAAATGACATCTTGGACCAGAAGAAAGAATAAGGTTGCCAGCAGAGCATATTTAAAAGAATGATTAATCTCTCTAAATTTGATAGTCAAAACATTTTGACACTAACTGGCAGTTTTAATGATCACTGTAATTTAGCTGATGGGTTCATTAATAAAACTCCAGCACTACTTTATAACATTTAACACTGAGATCACTACAGTTAAGGTTACAGAGAAAAGGGAGAAATTCCTTAGGACCTGTACAGAGTGATCTCAGTAACCTGGGCAGGAGACTATGCACAATGATTTTTGGCAAACAAGGAACCATGAAACCTATCTTGTCTGCCAGTAGTACTTTGTCCTGTCCTATTGGTGAAGTGTCTCAAAGTTCTTCCAAATGATTCACCTGCCAAAAGCTCACTCTAGAGATGTTAGCTCCTGGTAGAGGAAGTAAAAAAACAGAAGCATTATCAAATCAACAAAGTATAATAGTTTTTAAAACCCCACTAAAAATATGAGGACTTCTTAATGTTGCTTCTGGCACAGTAATTTGGAATAGTGTGGTCAGTGATCTGGGGAGTAAAGTTCAAAACCCCTTCTGTGAAATGCAAATGTCCTTCATGAGGCCTTGAGATTTAAGAGGTTATAGCTGAGTTCAGCTCTCTCAGGAAAAAGTGAGGTCACAATACTAAATAACATTCAATTGTATCTACTAGTACTTCAGTAACTCTTCCATGATATTGGATGACCCCAACAGTATCAGGGGCCATTAGAAATTTAGTCATTTTCAACATTTTGAGGAACCTCCATGCTGTTTTCCAGAGTGGTTGCACCAGCTTGCGTTCCCACCAACAGTGTAGGAGGGTTCCCCTTTCTCCGCATCCTCGCCAGCATCTCTCATTTCCTGACTTGTTAATTTTAGCCATTCCGACTGGTGTGAGGTGATATCTCATTGTGGTTTTGATTTGTATTTCCCTGATGCTGAGTGATAGGGAGCACTTTTTCATGTGTCTGTTGGCCATCTGGATGTCTTCTTTGCAGAAATGTCTGTTCATGTCTTCTGCCCATTTCTTGATTGGATTATTTGTTCTTTGGGTGTTGAGTTTGCTAAGTTCTTTAGAGGTTTTGGACACTAGCCCTTTATCTGATATGTCATTTGCAAATATCTTCTCCCATTCTGTCAGTTGTCTTTTGGTTTTGTTAACTGTTTCCTTTGCTGTGCAAAAGTTTTGATCTTGATAAAATCCCAATAGTTCATTTTTGCCCTTGCTTCCCTTGCCTTTGGCAATGTTCCTAGCAATTGCACTGCTAGGTATTTACCCTAAGGATACAAACGTAGTGATCCAAAGGGGCACATGCACCCGAATGTTTATAGCAGCAATGTCTACAATAGCCAAACTATGGAAAGAACCTAGATGTCCATCAACGGACGAATGGATAAAGAAGATGTGGTATATATACACAATGGAATACTATGTAGCCATCAAAAGAAATGAAATCTTGCCATTTGCGACGACGTGGATGGAACTAGAGGGTATCATGCTTAGCGAAATAAGTCAATCGGAGAAAGACAACTATCATATGATCTCCCTGATATGAGGGAGAGGAGATGCAACATGGGGGCTTAAGGGGGTAGGAGAAGAGTAAATGAAACAAGATGGGATTGGGAGGGAGACAAACCATAAGTGACTCTTAATTTCACAAAACAAACTGAGGGTTGATGGGGGGAGGGGGGTTGGGAGGGGGAGGTGGGGTTATGGACAATTGGGGAGGGTATGTGCTATGGTGAGTGCTGTGAAGTGTGTAAACCTGGCAATTCACAGACCTGTACCCCTGGGGATAAAAATATATTATATGTTAAAAAAAATAAAATAAAAAAAAATTAAAAAACAAAACAAAACAAAACAAACAAACAAAAAAAGAAATTTAGTCATTATTTTAACAGCTTCGGGGTATATATAGTTCAGGTAGTAGTCAAGGCCCGGTAGAGGCTTTAATATCTAATACTCTAATACTCTTAACATATAAGTGGAGAGTTATTTGGGTAGAAGTATCCATTTTGTCTGGATTTGGGAGAACTGGCAAATGATATCAAAGTGGAGAGTAAAAATAATAACAAATATTCACTGAGTGATCTTAGTGTACTAATTACCTCATACAATATTTTGGATAAGGCCTGAAACACAAAGAGACAAACCAAAAATCTATCAGTCCATATCCATTCTTCCCTCGTGCTATGGCAACAGAATTTTTGGCTGGAAACAGACCAAAACAAAGACCTCATTTCCTAGTCTTCCTGTGGCCACTGAATTAAGCTATAGGAGTCAGGCAGAAGTACTGTATAACATCTGGGAGTCTTCTTTAGGAAATGATGTGCATATCATCTTCCTTCTATACTTCTTTGATCCTTCTTCTATTCTGCTTATTGGAATATACATACGCTGTTTTGGAGCATGAAGCTGAAGCTACATTTGACAGAGCAACAAGACGAAGGGGGACATGTTCTTGGACACTGTGAAGTGTTGTTCAGCCTGGACTTTTATAACAGAAAGGACTAGACTTTAAAATTACTTATACCACAACTAGTATGATTTCCTATCATTGGTGAGGAAATCTAATCCCAAACCTATCAAAAACAGACAGAGGTCAATTCCAAATCTGTGATTAATAACCTCTTATCCTGTTTGAAATATCATCAATAAATAGGCAGGTTCTATTTAAAATTTTTACTTTTAACTTCTGTAAAAAATATTTTACTCAACGCTTTCTCTCCTCTTTTCTGTTTTTCTCTCTCCATCCAAAGAATGGAAAGGAAATTTCCAGCCTTCCAGAGGCTACTTTGTTTAATCATCTAAACACCTAA